>NC_086179.1:101151695-101452773 GCF_023053635.1 Elgaria multicarinata webbii | reverse complement strand
GCCGTGCTCTTTTTCTCTCTCCATGCTCTTTTTCTCTCTCTCAGTCCCAGTCCCTAGCCGTGCTCTTTTTCTCTCTCCATGCTCTTTTTCTCTCTCTCAGTCTCAGTCCCTAGCCGTGCTCTTTTTCTCTCTCCATGCTCTTTTTCTCTCTCTCAGTCCCAGTCCCTAGCCGTGCTCTTTTTCTCTCTCCATGCTCTTTCTCTCTCTCTCAGTCTCAGTCCCTAGCCGTGCTCTTTTTCTCTCACCATGCTCTTTCCCTCTCTCTCAGTCTCAGTCCCTAGCCGTGCTCTTTTTCACTCTCCATGCTCTTTCCCTCTCTCTCAGTCTCAGTCCCTAGCCGTGCTCTTTTTCACTCTCCATGCTCTTTCTCTCTCTCTCAGTCTCAGTCCCTAGCCGTGCTCTTTTTCTCTCACCATGCTCTTTCTCTCTCTCTCAGTCTCAGTCCCTAGCCGTGCTCTTTTTCACTCTCCATGCTCTTTCCCTCTCTCTCAGTCTCAGTCCCTAGCCGTGCTCTTTTTCTCTGACCATGCTCTTTCCCTCTCTCTCAGTCTCAGTCCCTAGCCGTGCTCTTTTTCTCTCTCCATGCTCTTTCTCTCTCTCTCAGTCTCAGTCCCTAGCCGTGCTCTTTTTCTCTCTCCATGCTCTTTTTCTCTCTCTCAGTCCCAGTCCCTAGCCGTGCTCTTTTTCTCTCTCCATGCTCTTTTTCTCTCTCTCAGTCTCAGTCCCTAGCCGTGCTCTTTTTCTCTCTCCATGCTCTTTTTCTCTCTCTCAGTCCCAGTCCCTAGCCGTGCTCTTTTTCTCTCTCCATGCTCTTTCTCTCTCTCTCAGTCTCAGTCCCTAGCCGTGCTCTTTTTCTCTCACCATGCTCTTTCCCTCTCTCTCAGTCTCAGTCCCTAGCCGTGCTCTTTTTCACTCTCCATGCTCTTTCTCTCTCTCTCAGTCTCAGTCCCTAGCCGTGCTCTTTTTCTCTCACCATGCTCTTTCCCTCTCTCTCAGTCTCAGTCCCTAGCCGTGCTCTTTTTCACTCTCCATGCTCTTTCTCTCTCTCTCAGTCTCAGTCCCTAGCCGTGCTCTTTTTCTCTCACCATGCTCTTTCCCTCTCTCTCAGTCCCAGTCCCTAGCCGTGCTCTTTTTCTCTCTCCATGCTCTTTTTCTCTCTCTCAGTCTCAGTCCCTAGCCGTGCTCTTTTTCTCTCTCCATGCTCTTTTTCTCTCTCTCAGTCCCAGTCCCTAGCCGTGCTCTTTTTCTCTCTCCATGCTCTTTCTCTCTCTCTCAGTCTCAGTCCCTAGCCGTGCTCTTTTTCTCTCACCATGCTCTTTCCCTCTCTCTCAGTCTCAGTCCCTAGCCGTGCTCTTTTTCACTCTCCATGCTCTTTCTCTCTCTCTCAGTCTCAGTCCCTAGCCGTGCTCTTTTTCACTCTCCATGCTCTTTCCCTCTCTCTCAGTCTCAGTCCCTAGCCGTGCTCTTTTTCTCTGACCATGCTCTTTCCCTCTCTCTCAGTCTCAGTCCCTAGCCGTGCTCTTTTTCTCTCTCCATGCTCTTTCTCTCTCTCTCAGTCTCAGTCCCTAGCCGTGCTCTTTTTCTCTCTCCATGCTCTTTTTCTCTCTCTCAGTCCCAGTCCCTAGCCGTGCTCTTTTTCTCTCTCCATGCTCTTTTTCTCTCTCTCAGTCTCAGTCCCTAGCCGTGCTCTTTTTCTCTCTCCATGCTCTTTCTCTCTCTCTCAGTCCCAGTCCCTAGCCGTGCTCTTTTTCTCTCTCCATGCTCTTTCTCTCTCTCTCAGTCTCAGTCCCTAGCCGTGCTCTTTTTCTCTCACCATGCTCTTTCCCTCTCTCTCAGTCTCAGTCCCTAGCCGTGCTCTTTTTCTCTCTCCATGCTCTTTCCCTCTCTCTCAGTCTCAGTCCCTAGCCGTGCTCTTTTTCTCTCTCCATGCTCTTTCTCTCTCTCTCAGTCTCAGTCCCTAGCCGTGCTCTTTTTCTCTCTCCATGCTCTTTTTCTCTCTCTCAGTCCCAGTCCCTAGCCGTGCTCTTTTTCTCTCTCCATGCTCTTTCTCTCTCTCTCAGTCTCAGTCCCTAGCCGTGCTCTTTTTCTCTCTCCATGCTCTTTCTCTCTCTCTCAGTCCCAGTCCCTAGCCGTGCTCTTTTTCTCTCTCCATGCTCTTTTTCTCTCTCTCAGTCCCAGTCCCTAGCCGTGCTCTTTTTCTCTCTCCATGCTCTTTCTCTCTCTCTCAGTCTCAGTCCCTAGCCGTGCTCTTTTTCTCTCTCCATGCTCTTTTTCTCTCTCTCAGTCCCAGTCCCTAGCCGTGCTCTTTTTCTCTCTCCATGCTCTTTCTCTCTCTCTCAGTCTCAGTCCCTAGCCGTGCTCTTTTTCTCTCACCATGCTCTTTCCCTCTCTCTCAGTCTCAGTCCCTAGCCGTGCTCTTTTTCTCTCACCATGCTCTTTCCCTCTCTCTCAGTCTCAGTCCGTAGCCGTGCTCTTTTTCTCTGACCATGCTCTTTCCCTCTCTCTCAGTCTCAGTCCCTAGCCGTGCTCTTTTTCTCTCTCCATGCTCTTTCTCTCTCTCTCAGTCTCAGTCCCTAGCCGTGCTCTTTTTCTCTCACCATGCTCTTTCCCTCTCTCTCAGTCTCAGTCCCTAGCCGTGCTCTTTTTCTCTCTCCATGCTCTTTCTCTCTCTCTCAGTCTCAGTCCCTAGCCGTGCTCTTTTTCTCTGACCATGCTCTTTCCCTCTCTCTCAGTCTCAGTCCCTAGCCGTGCTCTTTTTCTCTCTCCATGCTCTTTCTCTCTCTCTCAGTCTCAGTCCCTAGCCGTGCTCTTTTTCTCTCTCCATGCTCTTTTTCTCTCTCTCAGTCCCAGTCCCTAGCCGTGCTCTTTTTCTCTCTCCATGCTCTTTTTCTCTCTCTCAGTCTCAGTCCCTAGCCGTGCTCTTTTTCTCTCTCCATGCTCTTTTTCTCTCTCTCAGTCCCAGTCCCTAGCCGTGCTCTTTTTCTCTCTCCATGCTCTTTCTCTCTCTCTCAGTCTCAGTCCCTAGCCGTGCTCTTTTTCTCTCACCATGCTCTTTCCCTCTCTCTCAGTCTCAGTCCCTAGCCGTGCTCTTTTTCACTCTCCATGCTCTTTCTCTCTCTCTCAGTCTCAGTCCCTAGCCGTGCTCTTTTTCACTCTCCATGCTCTTTCCCTCTCTCTCAGTCTCAGTCCCTAGCCGTGCTCTTTTTCTCTGACCATGCTCTTTCCCTCTCTCTCAGTCTCAGTCCCTAGCCGTGCTCTTTTTCTCTCTCCATGCTCTTTCTCTCTCTCTCAGTCTCAGTCCCTAGCCGTGCTCTTTTTCTCTCTCCATGCTCTTTTTCTCTCTCTCAGTCCCAGTCCCTAGCCGTGCTCTTTTTCTCTCTCCATGCTCTTTTTCTCTCTCTCAGTCTCAGTCCCTAGCCGTGCTCTTTTTCTCTCTCCATGCTCTTTTTCTCTCTCTCAGTCCCAGTCCCTAGCCGTGCTCTTTTTCTCTCTCCATGCTCTTTCTCTCTCTCTCAGTCTCAGTCCCTAGCCGTGCTCTTTTTCTCTCACCATGCTCTTTCCCTCTCTCTCAGTCTCAGTCCCTAGCCGTGCTCTTTTTCACTCTCCATGCTCTTTCTCTCTCTCTCAGTCTCAGTCCCTAGCCGTGCTCTTTTTCTCTCACCATGCTCTTTCCCTCTCTCTCAGTCTCAGTCCCTAGCCGTGCTCTTTTTCACTCTCCATGCTCTTTCTCTCTCTCTCAGTCTCAGTCCCTAGCCGTGCTCTTTTTCACTCTCCATGCTCTTTCTCTCTCTCTCAGTCTCAGTCCCTAGCCGTGCTCTTTTTCTCTCTCCATGCTCTTTCTCTCTCTCTCAGTCCCAGTCCCTAGCCGTGCTCTTTTTCTCTCTCCATGCTCTTTTTCTCTCTCTCAGTCCCAGTCCCTAGCCGTGCTCTTTTTCTCTCTCCATGCTCTTTTTCTCTCTCTCAGTCCCAGTCCCTAGCCGTGCTCTTTTTCTCTCTCCATGCTCTTTCTCTCTCTCTCAGTCTCAGTCCCTAGCCGTGCTCTTTTTCTCTCACCATGCTCTTTCCCTCTCTCTCAGTCTCAGTCCCTAGCCGTGCTCTTTTTCTCTCTCCATGCTCTTTTTCTCTCTCTCAGTCTCAGTCCCTAGCCGTGCTCTTTTTCTCTCACCATGCTCTTTCTCTCTCTCTCAGTCTCAGTCCCTAGCCGTGCTCTTTTTCTCTCTCCATGCTCTTTTTCTCTCTCTCAGTCTCAGTCCCTAGCCGTGCTCTTTTTCTCTCTCCATGCTCTTTCCCTCTCTCTCAGTCCCAGTCCCTAGCCGTGCTCTTTTTCTCTCACCATGCTCTTTCTCTCTCTCTCAGTCCCAGTCCCTAGCCGTGCTCTTTTTCTCTCTCCATGCTCTTTTTCTCTTTCTCAGTCCCAGTCCCTAGCCGTGCTCTTTTTCTCTCACCATGCTCTTTCCCTCTCTCTCAGTCTCAGTCCCTAGCCGTGCTCTTTTTCTCTCTCCATGCTCTCTCCCTCTCTCTCAGTCTCAGTCCCTAGCCGTGCTCTTTTCTCTCTCCATGCTCTTTCTCTCTCTCTCAGTCCCAGTCCCTAGTCGTGCTCTTTTTCTCTCTCCATGCTCTCTCCCTCTCTCTCAGTCTCAGTCCCTAGCCGTGCTCTTTTTCTCTCTCCATGCTCTTTTTCTCTCTCTCAGTCTCAGTCCCTAGCCGTGCTCTTTTTCTCTCTCCATGCTCTTTCCCTCTCTCTCAGTCCCAGTCCCTAGCCGTGCTCTTTTTCTCTCACCATGCTCTTTCTCTCTCTCTCAGTCCCAGTCCCTAGCCGTGCTCTTTTTCTCTCTCCATGCTCTTTTTCTCTTTCTCAGTCCCAGTCCCTAGCCGTGCTCTTTTTCTCTCACCATGCTCTTTCCCTCTCTCTCAGTCTCAGTCCCTAGCCGTGCTCTTTTTCTCTCTCCATGCTCTCTCCCTCTCTCTCAGTCTCAGTCCCTAGCCGTGCTCTTTTCTCTCTCCATGCTCTTTCTCTCTCTCTCAGTCCCAGTCCCTAGTCGTGCTCTTTTTCTCTCTCCATGCTCTCTCCCTCTCTCTCAGTCTCAGTCCCTAGCCGTGCTCTTTTTCTCTCTCCATGCTCTTTCTCTCTCTCTCAGTCCCAGTCCCTAGTCGTGCTCTTTTTCTCTCTCCATGCTCTCTCCCTCTCTCTCAGTCTCAGTCCCTAGCCGTGCTCTTTTCTCTCTCCATGCTCTTTCTCTCTCTCTCAGTCTCAGTCCCTAGTCGTGCTCTTTTTCTCTCTCCATGCTCTCTCCCTCTCTCTCAGTCTCAGTCCCTAGCCGTGCTCTTTTCTCTCTCCATGCTCTCTCCCTCTCTCTCAGTCCCAGTCCCTAGCCGTGCTCTTTTTCTCTCTCCATGCTCTTTTTCTCTCTCTCAGTCCCAGTCCCTAGCCGTGCTCTTTTTCTCTCACCATGCTCTTTCCCTCTCTCTCAGTCTCAGTCCCTAGCCGTGCTCTTTTTCACTCTCCATGCTCTTTCCCTCTCTCTCAGTCTCAGTCCGTAGCCGTGCTCTTTTTCTCTCTCCATGCTCTTTTTCTCTCTCTCAGTCCCAGTCCCTAGCCGTGCTCTTTTTCTCTCTCCATGCTCTTTCTCTCTCTCTCAGTCTCAGTCCCTAGCCGTGCTCTTTTTCTCTCACCATGCTCTTTCCCTCTCTCTCAGTCTCAGTCCCTAGCCGTGCTCTTTTTCACTCTCCATGCTCTTTCTCTCTCTCTCAGTCCCAGTCCCTAGCCGTGCTCTTTTTCTCTCTCCATGCTCTTTCTCTCTCTCTCAGTCCCAGTCCCTAGCCGTGCTCTTTTTCTCTCTCCATGCTCTTTTTCTCTCTCTCAGTCCCAGTCCCTAGCCGTGCTCTTTTTCTCTCTCCATGCTCTTTCTCTCTCTCTCAGTCCCAGTCCCTAGCCGTGCTCTTTTTCTTTCTCCATGCTCTTTCTGTCTCTCTCAGTCCCAGTCCCTAGCCGTGCTCTTTTTCTCTCTCCATGCTCTTTTTCTCTCTCAAATTCCCAGTCCCTAGCCGTGCTCTTTTTCTCTCTCCATGCTCTTTTTCTCTCTCTCAGTCCCAGTCCCCAGCCATGCTCTTTTTCTCTCTCCATGCTCTTTCTCTCTCTCTCAGTCCCAGTCCCTAGCTGTGCCCTTTTTCTCACTCCAAGCTCTTCTTCTCTCCCTCAGTCCCAGTCCCTAGCCGTGCTCTTTTTCTCTCTCTCAGTCGCAGTCCCTAGCCATGCTCTTTTTCTCACTCCATGCTTTTTCTCTCTCTCTCAGTCCCAGTCCCTAGCCGTGCTCTTTTTCTCTCTCCATGCTCTTTCTCTCTCTCTCAGTCCCAGTCCCCAGCCGTGCTCTTTTTCTCTCTCTCAGTCCCAGTCCGTAGCCGTGCTCTTTTTCTCTCTCAGTCCCAGTCCCTAGCTGTGCTCTTTTTCTCACTTCATACTTTTTTTCTCTCTCTCAGTCCCAGTCCCTAGCCGTGCTCTTTTTCTCTCTCCATGCTCTTTTTCTCTCTCTCAGTCCCAGTCTCCAGCCATGCTCTTTTTCTCTCTCCATGCTCCTTCTCTCTCTCAGTCCCAGTGCCTAGCCGTGCTCTTTTTCTCTCTCCATGCTCTTTCTCTCTCTCTCAGTCCCAGTCCCCAGCCGTGCTCTTTTTCTCTCTCCATGCTCTTTCCCTCTCTTTCAGTCCCAGTCCCTAGCCATGCTCTTTTTTTCTCTCCATGCTCTTTCTCTCTCTCTCAGTCCCAGTCCATGGCCGTGCTCTTTTTCTCTCTCCATGTTCTTTTTCTCTCTCTCAGTCCCAGTCCCTAGCCATGCTCTTTTTCTCACTCCAGGCTTTTTCTCTCTCTCTCAGTCCCAGTCCAGAGCTGTGCTCTTTTTCTCTCTCCATGCTCCCAGCCATGGCTTCCATCCTTGCTCTTTCTTTCCCCTCTAACTCTTTGCCTTGCTATTTCACCTCCCTCGCAGCCTCTAGATTCACTACTTCTCTCCCTCAATTCTTTATACCCCTGTTTCTCCCCCCTCTTGGCCTTTAGCTCATTCTATCTGTTGTTCCTTCACCTCCCTCCCAGTCCCTAGCCGTGCTCTTTCTCTCTCTCCATGCTCTTTTTCTCTCTCTCAGTCCCAGTACCTAGCTGTGCTCTTTTTCTCAATCCATGCTCTTCTCCTCTCTCTGTCCCAGTCCCTAGCCATGCTCTTTTTCTCTCTACATGCTCTTTTTCTCTCTCTTAGTCCCAGTAACTAGCTGTGCTCTTTTTCTCACTCCATGCTTTCTTCTCTCTCTCAGTCCCAGTCCCTAGCCATGCTCTTTTTCTCTTTCCATGCTCTTTCTCTCTCTCTCAGTCCCAGTCCCCAGCCGTGCTCTTTTTCTCTCTCTCAGTCCCAGGCCCTAGCCGTGCTCTTTTTCTCTCTCAATACTCTTTTTCTCTCTCTCAGTCCCAGTCCCTAGCCGTACTCTTTTTCTCTCTCAATACTCTTTTTCTCTCTCTCAGTCCCAGTCCCTCGCCGTACTCTTTTTTTCTCTCTCAGTCCCAGTCCCTAGCCGTGCTCTTTTTCTCACTTCATACTTTTTCTCTCTCTCTCAGTCCCAGTCCCTAGCCGTGCTCTTTTTCTCTCTCCATGCTCTTTCTCTCTCTCTCATTCCCAGTCCCTAGCTGTGCTCTTTTTCTCTCTCCATGCTCTTTTTCTCTCTCTCAGTCCCAGTCCCTCGCCATGCTCTTTTTCTCTCTCCATGCTCTTTCTCTCTCTCTCAGCCCCAGTCCCCAGCCGTGCTCTTTTTCTCTCTCCATGCTCTTTCTCTCTCCCTCAGTCCCAGTCCCCAGCCGTGCTCTTTTTCTCTCTCCATGCTCTTTCTCTCTCTATCAGTCCCAGTCCAGAGCCGTGCTCCTATTCTCTCTCCATGCTCCCAGCCATGGCTTCCATCCTTGCTCTTTCTTTCCCCTCTACCTCTTTGCCTTGCTATTTCACCTCCCTCGCAGCCTCTAGATTCACTACTTCTCTCCCTCAATTCTTTATACTCCTGTTTCTCCCCCCTCTTGGCCTTTAGCTCATTCTTTCTGTTGTTCCTTCACCTCCCTCCCAGTCCCTAGCCGTGCTCTTTCTCTCTCTCCATGCTCTTTTTCTCTCTCTCAGTCCCAGTACCTAGCTGTGCTCTTTTTCTCAATCCATGCTCTTCTCCTCTCTCTGTCCCAGTCCCTAGACATGCTCTTTGTCTCTCTCTCAGTCCCAGTAACTAGCTGTGCTCTTTTTCTCACTCCACGCTTTCTTCTCTCTCTCAGTCCCAGTCCCTAGCCATGCTCTTTTTCTCTCTCCATGCTCTTTTTCTCTCTCTCAGTCCCAGTCCCTCGCCATGCTCTTTTTCTCTCTCCATGCTCTTTCTCTCTCTCTCAGCCCCAGTCCCCAGCCGTGCTCTTTTTCTCACTCCATGCTTTCTTCTCTCTCTCAGTCCCAGTCCCTAGCCATGCTCTTTTTCTCTTTCCATGCTCTTTCTCTCTCTCTCAGTCCCAGTCCCCAGCCGTGCTCTTTTTCTCTCGCTCAGTCCCAGGCCCTAGCCGTGCTCTTTTTCTCCCTCAATACTCTTTTTCTCTCTCAGTCCCAGACCCCAGCCGTGCTCTTTTTCTCTCTCTCAGGCCCAGTCCCTAGCCCTGTTCTTTTTCTCTCTCAATACTCTTTTTCTCTCTCTCAGTCCCAGTCCCTCGCCGTGCTCTTTTTCTCTCTCTCAGTCCCAGTCCCTAGCTGTGCTCTTTTTCTCACTTCATACTTTTTCTCTCTCTCTCAGTCCCAGTCCCTAGCCGTGCTCTTTTTCTCAATCCATGATTTCTCTCTCTCTCAGTCCCAGTCCCTAGCCGTGCTCTTTTTCTCAATCCATGCTTTCTCGCTCTCTCAGTCCCAGTCCCTCGCCGTGCCCTTTTTCTCTCTCCATGCTCTTTTTCTCTCTCTCAGTCCCAGTCCCTAGCCGTGCTCTTTTTCTCTCTCCATGCTCTTTCTCTCTCTCAGTCCCTGTCCCCAGCCGTGCTCTTTTTCTCTCTCTCAGTCCCAGTCCCTAGCCGTGCTCTTTTTCTCTCTCCAAGCTCTTTCTCTCTCTCTCAGTCCCAGTCCCCAGCCGTGCTCTTTTTCTCTCTCTCTCTCAGTCCCAGTCCCTAGCCGTGCTCTTTTTCTCAATCCATGCTTTCTCTCTCTCTCAGTCCCAGTCCCTAGCCGTGCTCTTTTTCTCTCTCCATGCTCTTTCTCTCTCTCTCATTCCCAGTCCCTAGCTGTGCTCTTTTTCTCTCTCCATGCTCTTTCTCTCTCTCTCAGTCCCAGTCCCTAGCTGTGCTCTTTTTCTCTCTCCATGCTCTTTCTCTCTCTCTCAGCCCCAGTCCCCAGCCGTGCTCTTTTTCTCTCTCCATGCTCTTTCTCTCTCTCTCAGTCCCAGTCCCCAGCCGTGCTCTTTTTCTCTCTCTCAGTCCCAGTCCCTAGCCGTGCTCTTTTTCTCTCTCCATGCTCTTTCTCTCTCTCTCAGTCCCAGTCCCCAGCCATGCTCTTTTTCTCTCTCTCTCTCAGTCCCAGTCCCTAGCCGTGCTCTTTTTCTCAATTCATACTTTTTTTCTCTCTCTCAGTCCCAGTCCCCAGCCGTGCACTTTTTCTCAATCCATGCTTTCTCTCTCTCTCAGTCCCAGTCCCTAGCCCTGTTCTTTTTCTCTCTCAATACTCTTTTTCTCTCTCTCAGTCCCAGTCCCTCGCCGTGCTCTTTTTCTCTCTCTCAGTCCCAGTCCCTAGCTGTGCTCTTTTTCTCACTTCATACTTTTTCTCTCTCTCTCAGTCCCAGTCCCTAGCCGTGCTCTTTTTCTCAATCCATGATTTCTCTCTCTTTCAGTCCCAGTCCCTAGCCGTGCTCTTTTTCTCAATCCATGCTTTCTCGCTCTCTCAGGCCCAGTCCCTCGCCGTGCTCTTTTTCTCTCTCCATGCTCTTTTTCTCTCTCTCAGTCCCAGTCCCTAGCCGTGCTCTTTTTCTCTCTCCATGCTCTTTCTCTCTCTCAGTCCCTGTCCCCAGCCGTGCTCTTTTTCTCTCTCTCAGTCCCAGTCCCTAGCCGTGCTCTTTTTCTCTCTCCAAGCTCTTTCTCTCTCTCTCAGTCCCAGTCCCCAGCCGTGCTCTTTTTCTCTCTCTCTCTCAGTCCCAGTCCCTAGCCGTGCTCTTTTTCTCAATCCATGCTTTCTCTCTCTCTCAGTCCCAGTCCCTAGCCGTGCTCTTTTTCTCTCTCCATGCTCTTTCTCTCTCTCTCATTCCCAGTCCCTAGCTGTGCTCTTTTTCTCTCTCCATGCTCTTTCTCTCTCTCTCAGTCCCAGTCCCTAGCTGTGCTCTTTTTCTCTCTCCATGCTCTTTCTCTCTCTCTCAGCCCCAGTCCCCAGCCGTGCTCTTTTTCTCTCTCCATGCTCTTTCTTTCTCTCTCAGTCCCAGTCCCCAGCCGTGCTCTTTTTCTCTCTCTCAGTCCCAGTCCCTAGCCGTGCTCTTTTTCTCTCTCCATGCTCTTTCTCTCTCTCTCAGTCCCAGTCCCCAGCCGTGCTCTTTTTCTCTCTCTCTCTCAGCCCCAGTCCGCAGCCGTGCTCTTTTTCTCTCTCCATGCTCTTTCTCTCTCCCTCAGTCCCAGTCCCCAGCCGTGCTCTTTTTCTCTCTCCATGCTCTTTCTCTCTCTATCAGTCCCAGTCCAGAGCCGTGCTCCTATTCTCTCTCCATGCTCCCAGCCATGGCTTCCATCCTTGCTCTTTCTTTCCCCTCTACCTCTTTGCCTTGCTATTTCACCTCCCTCGCAGCCTCTAGATTCACTACTTCTCTCCCTCAATTCTTTATACTCCTGTTTCTCCCCCCTCTTGGCCTTTAGCTCATTCTTTCTGTTGTTCCTTCACCTCCCTCCCAGTCCCTAGCCGTGCTCTTTCTCTCTCTCCATGCTCTTTTTCTCTCTCTCAGTCCCAGTACCTAGCTGTGCTCTTTTTCTCAATCCATGCTCTTCTCCTCTCTCTGTCCCAGTCCCTAGACATGCTCTTTTTCTCTCTAAATGCTCTTTTTCTCTCTCTCAGTCCCAGTAACTAGCTGTGCTCTTTTTCTCACTCCATGCTTTCTTCTCTCTCTCAGTCCCAGTCCCTAGCCATGCTCTTTTTCTCTTTCCATGCTCTTTCTCTCTCTCTCAGTCCCAGTCCCCAGCCGTGCTCTTTTTCTCTCGCTCAGTCCCAGGCCCTAGCCGTGCTCTTTTTCTCCCTCAATACTCTTTTTCTCTCTCAGTCCCAGACCCCAGCCGTGCTCTTTTTCTCTCTCTCAGTCCCAGTCCCTAGCCCTGTTCTTTTTCTCTCTCAATACTCTTTTTCTCTCTCTCAGTCCCAGTCCCTCGCCGTGCTCTTTTTCTCTCTCTCAGTCCCAGTCCCTAGCTGTGCTCTTTTTCTCACTTCATACTTTTTCTCTCTCTCTCAGTCCCAGTCCCTAGCCGTGCTCTTTTTCTCAATCCATGATTTCTCTCTCTCTCAGTCCCAGTCCCTAGCCGTGCTCTTTTTCTCAATCCATGCTTTCTCGCTCTCTCAGTCCCAGTCCCTCGCCGTGCTCTTTTTCTCTCTCCATGCTCTTTTTCTCTCTCTCAGTCCCAGTCCCTAGCCGTGCTCTTTTTCTCTCTCCATGCTCTTTTTCTCTCTCAGTCCCTGTCCCCAGCCGTGCTCTTTTTCTCTCTCTCAGTCCCAGTCCCTAGCCGTGCTCTTTTTCTCTCTCCAAGCTCTTTCTCTCTCTCTCAGTCCCAGTCCCCAGCCGTGCTCTTTTTCTCTCTCTCTCTCAGTCCCAGTCCCTAGCCGTGCTCTTTTTCTCAATCCATGCTTTCTCTCTCTCTCAGTCCCAGTCCCTAGCCGTGCTCTTTTTCTCTCTCCATGCTCTTTCTCTCTCTCTCATTCCCAGTCCCTAGCTGTGCTCTTTTTCTCTCTCCATGCTCTCTCTCTCTCTCTCAGTCCCAGTCCCTAGCTGTGCTCTTTTTCTCTCTCCATGCTCTTTCTCTCTCTCTCAGCCCCAGTCCCCAGCCGTGCTCTTTTTCTCTCTCCATGCTCTTTCTCTCTCTCTCAGTCCCAGTCCCCAGCCGTGCTCTTTTTCTCTCTCTCAGTCCCAGTCCCTAGCCGTGCTCTTTTTCTCTCTCCATGCTCTTTCTCTCTCTCTCAGTCCCAGTCCCCAGCCGTGCTCTTTTTCTCTCTCTCTCTCAGTCCCAGTCCCTAGCCGTGCTCTTTTTCTCAATTCATACTTTTTCTCTCTCTCTCAGTCCCAGTCCCCAGCCGTGCACTTTTTCTCAATCCATGCTTTCTCTCTCTCTCAGTCCCAGTCCGTAGCCATGCTCTTTTTCTCTCTCCATGCTCTTTTTCTCTCTCTCAGTCCCAGTCCCCAGCCATGCTCTTTTTCTCTCTCCATGCTCTTTCTCTCTCTCTCAGTCCCAGTCCCTAGCCATGCTCTTTTTCTCTCTCCATGCTCTTTCTCTCTCTCTCAGTCCCAGTCCCTAGCCATGCTCTTTTTCTCTCTACATGCTCTTTCTCTCTCTCTCAGTCCCAGTAACTAGCTCTGCTCTTTTTCTCACTCCATGCTTTCTTCTCTCTCTCAGTCTCAGTCCCCAGCCGTGCTCTTTTTCTCTCTCCATGCTCTTTCTCTCTCTCTCAGTCCCAGTCCCCAGCCGTGCTCTTTTTCTCTCTCTCAGTCCCAGTCCCTAGCCGTGGTCTTTTTCTCTCTCAATACTCTTTTTCTCTCTCTCAGTCCCAGTCCCTCGCCATGCTCTTTTTTTCTCTCTCAGTCCCAGTCCCTAGCTGTGCTCTTTTTCTCAATTCATACTTTTTTTCTCTCTCTCTGTCCCAGTCCCCAGCCGTGCTCTTTTTCTCAATCCATGCTTTCTCTCTCTCAGTCCCAGTCCCTAGCCGTGTTCTTTTTCTCTCTCCATGCTCTTTTTCTCTCTCTCAGTCCCAGTTCCCAGCCATGCTCTTTTTCTCTCTCCATGCTCTTTCTCTCTTTCTCAGTCCCAGTCCCTAGCCGTGCTCTTTTTCTCTCTCCATGCTCTTTTTCTCTCCCTCAGTCCCAGTCCCCAGCCGTGCTCTTTTTCTCTCTCCATGCTCTTTCCCTCTCTCTCAGTCCCAGTCCCTAGCCGTGCTCTTTTTCTCTCTCCATGCTCTTTCTCTCTCTCTCAGTCTCAGTCCCTAGCTGTGCTCTTTTTCTCTCTCCATGCTCTTTTTCTCTCTCTCAGTCCCAGTCCCTAGCCGTGCTCTTTTTCTCTCTCCATGCTCTTTCTCTCTCTCTCAGTCTCAGTCCCTAGCCGTGCTCTTTTTCTCTCACCATGCTCTTTCCCTCTCTCTCAGTCCCAGTCCCTAGCCGTGCTCTTTTTCTCTCTCCATGCTCTTTTTCTCTCTCTCAGTCCCAGTCCCTAGCCGTGCTCTTTTTCTCTCTCCATGCTCTTTCTCTCTCTCTCAGTCTCAGTCCCTAGCCGTGCTCTTTTTCTCTCTCCATGCTCTTTCTCTCTCTCTCAGTCTCAGTCCCTAGCCGTGCTCTTTTTCTCTCTCCATGCTCTTTCTCTCTCTCTCAGTCCCAGTCCCCAGCCGTGCTCTTTCTCTCTCTCTCAGTCTCAGTCCCTAGCCGTGCTCTTTTTCTCTCACCATGCTCTTTCTCTCTCTCTCAGTCTCAGTCCCTAGCCGTGCTCTTTTTCTCTCACCATGCTCTTTCCCTCTCTCTCAGTCTCAGACCCTAGCCGTGCTCTTTTTCTCTCTCCATGCTCTTTCTCTCTCTCTCAGTCCCAGTCCCTAGTCGTGCTCTTTTTCTCTCTCCATGCTCTTTCTCTCTCTCTCAGTCCCAGTCCCTAGCCGTGCTCTTTTTCTCTCTCCATGCTCTTTCTCTCTCTCTCAGTCCCAGTCCCTAGCCGTGCTCTTTTTCTCTCTCCATGCTCTTTCTCTCTCTCTCAGTCCCAGTCCCTAGCCGTGCTCTTTTTCTCTCTCCATGCTCTTTTTCTCTCTCTCAGTCCCAGTCCCTAGCCGTGCTCTTTTTCTCAATTCATACTTTTTCTCTCTCTCTCAGTCCCAGTCCCCAGCCGTGCACTTTTTCTCAATCCATGCTTTCTCTCTCTCTCAGTCCCAGTCCGTAGCCATGCTCTTTTTCTCTCTCCATGCTCTTTCCCTCTCTCTCAGTCTCAGTCCCTAGCTGTGCTCTTTTTCTCTCACCATGCTCTTTCCCTCTCTCTCAGTCTCAGTCCCTAGCCGTGCTCTTTTTCTCTCTCCATGCTCTTTTTTTCTCTCTCAGTCCCAGTCCGTAGCTGTGCTCTTTTTCTCTCTCCATGCTCTTTTTCTCTCTCTCAGTCCCAGTCCCCAGCCATGCTCTTTTTCTCTCTCCATGCTCTTTCTCTCTCTCTCAGTCCCAGTCCCTAGCCATGCTCTTTTTCTCTCTCCATGCTCTTTCTCTCTCTCTCAGTCCCAGTCCCTAGCCATGCTCTTTTTCTCTCTACATGCTCTTTCTCTCTCTCTCAGTCCCAGTAACTAGCTCTGCTCTTTTTCTCACTCCATGCTTTCTTCTCTCTCTCAGTCTCAGTCCCCAGCCGTGCTCTTTTTCTCTCTCCATGCTCTTTCTCTCTCTCTCAGTCCCAGTCCCCAGCCGTGCTCTTTTTCTCTCTCTCAGTCCCAGTCCCTAGCCGTGGTCTTTTTCTCTCTCAATACTCTTTTTCTCTCTCTCAGTCCCAGTCCCTCGCCATGCTCTTTTTTTCTCTCTCAGTCCCAGTCCCTAGCTGTGCTCTTTTTCTCAATTCATACTTTTTTTCTCTCTCTCTGTCCCAGTCCCCAGCCGTGCTCTTTTTCTCAATCCATGCTTTCTCTCTCTCAGTCCCAGTCCCTAGCCGTGTTCTTTTTCTCTCTCCATGCTCTTTTTCTCTCTCTCAGTCCCAGTTCCCAGCCATGCTCTTTTTCTCTCTCCATGCTCTTTCTCTCTTTCTCAGTCCCAGTCCCTAGCCGTGCTCTTTTTCTCTCTCCATGCTCTTTTTCTCTCCCTCAGTCCCAGTCCCCAGCCGTGCTCTTTTTCTCTCTCCATGCTCTTTCCCTCTCTCTCAGTCCCAGTCCCTAGCCGTGCTCTTTTTCTCTCTCCATGCTCTTTCTCTCTCTCTCAGTCTCAGTCCCTAGCTGTGCTCTTTTTCTCTCTCCATGCTCTTTTTCTCTCTCTCAGTCCCAGTCCCTAGCCGTGCTCTTTTTCTCTCTCCATGCTCTTTCTCTCTCTCTCAGTCTCAGTCCCTAGCCGTGCTCTTTTTCTCTCACCATGCTCTTTCCCTCTCTCTCAGTCCCAGTCCCTAGCCGTGCTCTTTTTCTCTCTCCATGCTCTTTTTCTCTCTCTCAGTCCCAGTCCCTAGCCGTGCTCTTTTTCTCTCTCCATGCTCTTTCTCTCTCTCTCAGTCTCAGTCCCTAGCCGTGCTCTTTTTCTCTCTCCATGCTCTTTCTCTCTCTCTCAGTCTCAGTCCCTAGCCGTGCTCTTTTTCTCTCTCCATGCTCTTTCTCTCTCTCTCAGTCCCAGTCCCCAGCCGTGCTCTTTCTCTCTCTCTCAGTCTCAGTCCCTAGCCGTGCTCTTTTTCTCTCACCATGCTCTTTCTCTCTCTCTCAGTCTCAGTCCCTAGCCGTGCTCTTTTTCTCTCACCATGCTCTTTCTCTCTCTCTCAGTCTCAGTCCCTAGCTGTGCTCTTTTTCTCTCTCCATGCTCTTTTTCTCTCTCTCAGTCCCAGTCCCTAGCCGTGCTCTTTTTCTCTCTCCATGCTCTTTCTCTCTCTCTCAGTCTCAGTCCCTAGCCGTGCTCTTTTTCTCTCACCATGCTCTTTCCCTCTCTCTCAGTCCCAGTCCCTAGCCGTGCTCTTTTTCTCTCTCCATGCTCTTTTTCTCTCTCTCAGTCCCAGTCCCTAGCCGTGCTCTTTTTCTCTCTCCATGCTCTTTCTCTCTCTCTCAGTCTCAGTCCCTAGCCGTGCTCTTTTTCTCTCTCCATGCTCTTTCTCTCTCTCTCAGTCTCAGTCCCTAGCCGTGCTCTTTTTCTCTCTCCATGCTCTTTCTCTCTCTCTCAGTCCCAGTCCCCAGCCGTGCTCTTTCTCTCTCTCTCAGTCTCAGTCCCTAGCCGTGCTCTTTTTCTCTCACCATGCTCTTTCTCTCTCTCTCAGTCTCAGTCCCTAGCCGTGCTCTTTTTCTCTCACCATGCTCTTTCCCTCTCTCTCAGTCTCAGACCCTAGCCGTGCTCTTTTTCTCTCTCCATGCTCTTTCTCTCTCTCTCAGTCCCAGTCCCTAGTCGTGCTCTTTTTCTCTCTCCATGCTCTTTCTCTCTCTCTCAGTCCCAGTCCCTAGCCGTGCTCTTTTTCTCTCCCCATGCTCTTTCTCTCTCTCTCAGTCCCAGTCCCTAGCCGTGCTCTTTTTCTCTCTCCATGCTCTTTCTCTCTCTCTCAGTCCCAGTCCCTAGCCGTGCTCTTTTTCTCTCTCCATGCTCTTTTTCTCTCTCTCAGTCCCAGTCCCTAGCCGTGCTTTTTCTCTCTCCATGCTCTTTCTCTCTCTCTCAGTCTCAGTCCCTAGCCGTGCTCTTTTTCTCTCACCATGCTCTTTCCCTCTCTCTCAGTCTCAGTCCCTAGCCGTGCTCTTTTTCTCTCTCCATGCTCTTTCTCTCTCTCTCAGGGCATTACTAGACGAGGCTCTAGCGCGCGTTACCTTCCGCAGTCACGTCGAGGCTTCCAGATGACGTTCACGAGGATCCGCCGTTATCCTGCGGCGAAGCCTCTTTCTCCCGACTTTAAAAAAGTGAGTTTTAGGGCGCCTTTTCCTGCCGTCCCGCGGTAATTTGGAGTACGTGTGGGAGGATGTGAGGTCACTGCGGTCCGCACTGGGCAGGAAAAGGCGTGCTAAGGGGGAGTGGTCAGCGGCTTCGGTCAAGCCGCCTCCGCCATTTGCGCGCAGTCTGCCAGCTGGGGCAGCGCGGCGGAGCGTCTTTTTTTTTTTACTCACCCACTGATAGTTTGCGCAGGAACGGAGGAACGGAAAAGTGGCTAGTGTGCTGCTGGGGTGTGTGGGGGATGGGTGGGGGATGTGCGCCTGTTCTAGTGGTTTTTTTTTATTTCCCCAGTGACAGTTTGCGCAGGACCGGAGGACCGGAAAAGTGGCTGGTGACTCCTTGCGGTGGGCAGCTACCGTGGCCGCATAATGGCGGTGCTGTACGCTGCCTGTTAGTGTGGGTACCAGGCTGGCAGAGGGCAGAGCTGTTTGTGGGCTGCTGCCATGGCTACGGCCAGATGTGGGTTGGCTCCTTGGGATGGGGCACAGGGCACAGAGGCGGTCATCGCCGCCGACACCTCAGAGGCATGATGGGAGATGTAGGCACAGAGTGGCCATGCAGACGATTGACCTCGGGTCATATGACACCCGCCACGACCCCCATCAGGAAGTGAGCGCATCAATGTTGACCCTCAACAGCACCAGCAGCACTTCAGCTGGCACTGGCACTGCCGCCGCTGCCGCCGCCAGGGCCGGCGGCGGCATCGCTGACGGCTGCGCAAGTTTGCGGTCTTTCGGACGTGCGCAAACCGTGCAGCGAGCGAAAAAAAAAGCCGCGGCAATCAGGCCGGTGTGGCTGCGCAACCGTGCTCGCGGCGGCAGCAGCACAACCGGCGCAAACTTCCGCCACAAATCGAAGGCAGGTGTGGAGCATGAGGCGTCACGGCTGAACGGGAAAAGCCGCTTTCACCGCTCCTCAACGACGGAACACCCGGTAGGTCTAGCAACGCCCTCAGTCTCAGTCCCTAGCCGTGCTCTTTTTCTCTCACCATGCTCTTTCCCTCTCTCTCAGTCTCAGTCCCTAGCCGTGCTCTTTTTCTCTCTCCATGCTCTTTCTCTCTCTCTCAGTCTCAGTCCCTAGCCGTGCTCTTTTTCTCTCTCCATGCTCTTTCTCTCTCTCTCAGTCCCAGTCCCTAGCCGTGCTCTTTTTCTCTCTCCATGCTCTTTTTCTCTCTCTCAGTCCCAGTCCGTAGCCGTGCTCTTTTTCTCTCTCCATGCTCTTTTTCTCTCTCTCAGTCTCAGTCACTAGCCGTGCTCTTTTTCTCTCACCATGCTCTTTCCTTCTCTCTCAGTCTCAATCCCTAGCCGTGCACTTTTTCTCTCTCCATGCTCTTTCTCTCTCTCACAGTCCCAGTCCCTAGCCGTGCTCTTTTTCTCTCTCCATGCTCTTTTTCTCTCTCTCAGTCCCAGTCCCTAGCCGTGCTCTTTTTCTCTCACCATGCTCTTTCTCTCTCTCTCAGTCCCAGTCCCTAGCCGTGCTCTTTTTCTCTCTCCATGCTCTTTCTCTCTCTCTCCGTCTCAATCCCTAGCCGTGCTCTTTTTCTCTCACCATGCTCTTTCCCTCTCTCTCAGTCTCAGTCCCTAGCCGTGCTCTTTTTCTCTCTCCATGCTCTTTTTCTCTCTCTCAGTCTCAGTCCCTAGCCGTGCTCTTTTTCTCTCTCCATGCTCTTTCTCTCTCTCTCAGTCCCAGTCCGTAGCCGTGCTCTTTTTCTCTCTCCATGCTCTTTTTCTCTCTCTCAGTCTCAATCCCTAGCCGTGCTCTTTTTCTCTCACCATGCTCTTTCTCTCTCTCTCAGTCCCAGTCCCTAGCCGTGCTCTTTTTCTCTCACCATGCTCTTTCCCTCTCTCTCAGTCTCAGTCCGTAGCCGTGCTCTTTTTCTCTGACCATGCTCTTTCCCTCTCTCTCAGTCTCAGTCCCTAGCCGTGCTCTTTTTCTCTCTCCATGCTCTTTCTCTCTCTCTCAGTCTCAGTCCCTAGCCGTGCTCTTTTTCTCTCACCATGCTCTTTCCCTCTCTCTCAGTCTCAGTCCCTAGCCGTGCTCTTTTTCTCTCTCCATGCTCTTTCTCTCTCTCTCAGTCTCAGTCCCTAGCCGTGCTCTTTTTCTCTGACCATGCTCTTTCCCTCTCTCTCAGTCTCAGTCCCTAGCCGTGCTCTTTTTCTCTCTCCATGCTCTTTCTCTCTCTCTCAGTCTCAGTCCCTAGCCGTGCTCTTTTTCTCTCTCCATGCTCTTTTTCTCTCTCTCAGTCCCAGTCCCTAGCCGTGCTCTTTTTCTCTCTCCATGCTCTTTTTCTCTCTCTCAGTCTCAGTCCCTAGCCGTGCTCTTTTTCTCTCTCCATGCTCTTTTTCTCTCTCTCAGTCCCAGTCCCTAGCCGTGCTCTTTTTCTCTCTCCATGCTCTTTCCCTCTCTCTCAGTCTCAGTCCCTAGCCGTGCTCTTTTTCTCTCTCCATGCTCTTTCTCTCTCTCTCAGTCTCAGTCCCTAGCCGTGCTCTTTTTCTCTCACCATGCTCTTTCCCTCTCTCTCAGTCTCAGTCCCTAGCCGTGCTCTTTTTCACTCTCCATGCTCTTTCTCTCTCTCTCAGTCTCAGTCCCTAGCCGTGCTCTTTTTCTCTCACCATGCTCTTTCCCTCTCTCTCAGTCTCAGTCCCTAGCCGTGCTCTTTTTCACTCTCCATGCTCTTTCTCTCTCTCTCAGTCTCAGTCCCTAGCCGTGCTCTTTTTCACTCTCCATGCTCTTTCTCTCTCTCTCAGTCTCAGTCCCTAGCCGTGCTCTTTTTCTCTCTCCATGCTCTTTCTCTCTCTCTCAGTCCCAGTCCCTAGCCGTGCTCTTTTTCTCTCTCCATGCTCTTTTTCTCTCTCTCAGTCCCAGTCCCTAGCCGTGCTCTTTTTCTCTCTCCATGCTCTTTTTCTCTCTCTCAGTCCCAGTCCCTAGCCGTGCTCTTTTTCTCTCTCCATGCTCTTTTTCTCTCTCTCTGTCCCAGTCCCCAGCCGTGCTCTTTTTCTCTCTCCATGCTCTTTTTCTCTCTCTCAGTCTCAGTCCCTAGCCGTGCTCTTTTTCTCTCACCATGCTCTTTCTCTCTCTCTCAGTCTCAGTCCCTAGCCGTGCTCTTTTTCTCTCTCCATGCTCTTTTTCTCTCTCTCAGTCTCAGTCCCTAGCCGTGCTCTTTTTCTCTCTCCATGCTCTTTCCCTCTCTCTCAGTCCCAGTCCCTAGCCGTGCTCTTTTTCTCTCACCATGCTCTTTCTCTCTCTCTCAGTCCCAGTCCCTAGCCGTGCTCTTTTTCTCTCTCCATGCTCTTTTTCTCTTTCTCAGTCCCAGTCCCTAGCCGTGCTCTTTTTCTCTCACCATGCTCTTTCCCTCTCTCTCAGTCTCAGTCCCTAGCCGTGCTCTTTTTCTCTCTCCATGCTCTCTCCCTCTCTCTCAGTCTCAGTCCCTAGCCGTGCTCTTTTCTCTCTCCATGCTCTTTCTCTCTCTCTCAGTCCCAGTCCCTAGTCGTGCTCTTTTTCTCTCTCCATGCTCTCTCCCTCTCTCTCAGTCTCAGTCCCTAGCCGTGCTCTTTTTCTCTCTCCATGCTCTTTTTCTCTCTCTCAGTCTCAGTCCCTAGCCGTGCTCTTTTTCTCTCTCCATGCTCTTTCCCTCTCTCTCAGTCCCAGTCCCTAGCCGTGCTCTTTTTCTCTCACCATGCTCTTTCTCTCTCTCTCAGTCCCAGTCCCTAGCCGTGCTCTTTTTCTCTCTCCATGCTCTTTTTCTCTTTCTCAGTCCCAGTCCCTAGCCGTGCTCTTTTTCTCTCACCATGCTCTTTCCCTCTCTCTCAGTCTCAGTCCCTAGCCGTGCTCTTTTTCTCTCTCCATGCTCTCTCCCTCTCTCTCAGTCTCAGTCCCTAGCCGTGCTCTTTTCTCTCTCCATGCTCTTTCTCTCTCTCTCAGTCCCAGTCCCTAGTCGTGCTCTTTTTCTCTCTCCATGCTCTCTCCCTCTCTCTCAGTCTCAGTCCCTAGCCGTGCTCTTTTTCTCTCTCCATGCTCTTTCTCTCTCTCTCAGTCCCAGTCCCTAGTCGTGCTCTTTTTCTCTCTCCATGCTCTCTCCCTCTCTCTCAGTCTCAGTCCCTAGCCGTGCTCTTTTCTCTCTCCATGCTCTTTCTCTCTCTCTCAGTCTCAGTCCCTAGTCGTGCTCTTTTTCTCTCTCCATGCTCTCTCCCTCTCTCTCAGTCTCAGTCCCTAGCCGTGCTCTTTTCTCTCTCCATGCTCTCTCCCTCTCTCTCAGTCCCAGTCCCTAGCCGTGCTGTTTTTCTCTCTCCATGCTCTTTTTCTCTCTCTCAGTCCCAGTCCCTAGCCGTGCTCTTTTTCTCTCACCATGCTCTTTCCCTCTCTCTCAGTCTCAGTCCCTAGCCGTGCTCTTTTTCACTCTCCATGCTCTTTCCCTCTCTCTCAGTCTCAGTCCGTAGCCGTGCTCTTTTTCTCTCTCCATGCTCTTTTTCTCTCTCTCAGTCCCAGTCCCTAGCCGTGCTCTTTTTCACTCTCCATGCTCTTTTTCTCTCTCTCAGTCTCAGTCCCTAGCCGTGCTCTTTTTCTCTCTCCATGCTCTTTTTCTCTCTCTCAGTCTCAGTCCCTAGCCGTGCTCTTTTTCACTCTCCATGCTCTTTCCCTCTCTCTCAGTCTCAGTCCGTAGCTGTGCTCTTTTTCTCTCTCCATGCTCTTTCTCTCTCTCTCAGTCTCAGTCCCTAGCCGTGCTCTTTTTCTCTCACCATGCTCTTTCCCTCTCTCTCAGTCTCAGTCCCTAGCCGTGCTCTTTTTCACTCTCCATGCTCTTTCTCTCTCTCTCAGTCCCAGTCCCTAGCCGTGCTCTTTTTCTCTATCCATGCTCTTTCTCTCTCTCTCAGTCCCAGTCCCTAGCCGTGCTCTTTTTCTCTCTCCATGCTCTTTTTCTCTCTCTCAGTCCCAGTCCCTAGCCGTGCTCTTTTTCTCTCTCCATGCTCTTTCTCTCTCTCTCAGTCCCAGTCCCTAGCCGTGCTCTTTTTCTTTCTCCATGCTCTTTCTGTCTCTCTCAGTCCCAGTCCCTAGCCGTGCTCTTTTTCTCTCTCCATGCTCTTTTTCTCTCTCAAATTCCCAGTCCCTAGCCGTGCTCTTTTTCTCTCTCCATGCTCTTTTTCTCTCTCTCAGTCCCAGTCCCCAGCCATGCTCTTTTTCTCTCTCCATGCTCTTTCTCTCTCTCTCAGTCCCAGTCCCTAGCTGTGCCCTTTTTCTCACTCCAAGCTCTTCTTCTCTCCCTCAGTCCCAGTCCCTAGCCGTGCTCTTTTTCTCTCTCTCAGTCGCAGTCCCTAGCCATGCTCTTTTTCTCACTCCATGCTTTTTCTCTCTCTCTCAGTCCCAGTCCCTAGCCGTGCTCTTTTTCTCTCTCCATGCTCTTTCTCTCTCTCTCAGTCCCAGTCCCCAGCCGTGCTCTTTTTCTCTCTCTCAGTCCCAGTCCGTAGCCGTGCTCTTTTTCTCTCTCAGTCCCAGTCCCTAGCTGTGCTCTTTTTCTAACTTCATACTTTTTTTCTCTCTCTCAGTCCCAGTCCCTAGCCGTGCTCTTTTTCTCTCTCCATGCTCTTTTTCTCTCTCTCAGTCCCAGTCTCCAGCCATGCTCTTTTTCTCTCTCCATGCTCCTTCTCTCTCTCAGTCCCAGTGCCTAGCCGTGCTCTTTTTCTCTCTCCATGCTCTTTCTCTCTCTCTCAGTCCCAGTCCCCAGCCGTGCTCTTTTTCTCTCTCCATGCTCTTTCCCTCTCTTTCAGTCCCAGTCCCTAGCCATGCTCTTTTTTTCTCTCCATGCTCTTTCTCTCTCTCTCAGTCCCAGTCCATGGCCGTGCTCTTTTTCTCTCTCCATGTTCTTTTTCTCTCTCTCAGTCCCAGTCCCTAGCCATGCTCTTTTTCTCACTCCAGGCTTTTTCTCTCTCTCTCAGTCCCAGTCCAGAGCTGTGCTCTTTTTCTCTCTCCATGCTCCCAGCCATGGCTTCCATCCTTGCTCTTTCTTTCCCCTCTAACTCTTTGCCTTGCTATTTCACCTCCCTCGCAGCCTCTAGATTCACTACTTCTCTCCCTCAATTCTTTATACCCCTGTTTCTCCCCCCTCTTGGCCTTTAGCTCATTCTATCTGTTGTTCCTTCACCTCCCTCCCAGTCCCTAGCCGTGCTCTTTCTCTCTCTCCATGCTCTTTTTCTCTCTCTCAGTCCCAGTACCTAGCTGTGCTCTTTTTCTCAATCCATGCTCTTCTCCTCTCTCTGTCCCAGTCCCTAGCCATGCTCTTTTTCTCTCTACATGCTCTTTTTCTCTCTCTTAGTCCCAGTAACTAGCTGTGCTCTTTTTCTCACTCCATGCTTTCTTCTCTCTCTCAGTCCCAGTCCCTAGCCATGCTCTTTTTCTCTTTCCATGCTCTTTCTCTCTCTCTCAGTCCCAGTCCCCAGCCGTGCTCTTTTTCTCTCTCTCAGTCCCAGGCCCTAGCCGTGCTCTTTTTCTCTCTCAATACTCTTTTTCTCTCTCTCAGTCCCAGTCCCTAGCCGTACTCTTTTTCTCTCTCAATACTCTTTTTCTCTCTCTCAGTCCCAGTCCCTCGCCGTACTCTTTTTTTCTCTCTCAGTCCCAGTCCCTAGCCGTGCTCTTTTTCTCACTTCATACTTTTTCTCTCTCTCTCAGTCCCAGTCCCTAGCCGTGCTCTTTTTCTCTCTCCATGCTCTTTCTCTCTCTCTCATTCCCAGTCCCTAGCTGTGCTCTTTTTCTCTCTCCATGCTCTTTTTCTCTCTCTCAGTCCCAGTCCCTCGCCATGCTCTTTTTCTCTCTCCATGCTCTTTCTCTCTCTCTCAGCCCCAGTCCCCAGCCGTGCTCTTTTTCTCTCTCCATGCTCTTTCTCTCTCCCTCAGTCCCAGTCCCCAGCCGTGCTCTTTTTCTCTCTCCATGCTCTTTCTCTCTCTATCAGTCCCAGTCCAGAGCCGTGCTCCTATTCTCTCTCCATGCTCCCAGCCATGGCTTCCATCCTTGCTCTTTCTTTCCCCTCTACCTCTTTGCCTTGCTATTTCACCTCCCTCGCAGCCTCTAGATTCACTACTTCTCTCCCTCAATTCTTTATACTCCTGTTTCTCCCCCCTCTTGGCCTTTAGCTCATTCTTTCTGTTGTTCCTTCACCTCCCTCCCAGTCCCTAGCCGTGCTCTTTCTCTCTCTCCATGCTCTTTTTCTCTCTCTCAGTCCCAGTACCTAGCTGTGCTCTTTTTCTCAATCCATGCTCTTCTCCTCTCTCTGTCCCAGTCCCTAGACATGCTCTTTTTCTCTCTAAATGCTCTTTTTCTCTCTCTCAGTCCCAGTAACTAGCTGTGCTCTTTTTCTCACTCCATGCTTTCTTCTCTCTCTCAGTCCCAGTCCCTAGCCATGCTCTTTTTCTCTTTCCATGCTCTTTCTCTCTCTCTCAGTCCCAGTCCCCAGCCGTGCTCTTTTTCTCTCGCTCAGTCCCAGGCCCTAGCCGTGCTCTTTTTCTCCCTCAATACTCTTTTTCTCTCTCAGTCCCAGACCCCAGCCGTGCTCTTTTTCTCTCTCTCAGGCCCAGTCCCTAGCCCTGTTCTTTTTCTCTCTCAATACTCTTTTTCTCTCTCTCAGTCCCAGTCCCTCGCCGTGCTCTTTTTCTCTCTCTCAGTCCCAGTCCCTAGCTGTGCTCTTTTTCTCACTTCATACTTTTTCTCTCTCTCTCAGTCCCAGTCCCTAGCCGTGCTCTTTTTCTCAATCCATGATTTCTCTCTCTCTCAGTCCCAGTCCCTAGCCGTGCTCTTTTTCTCAATCCATGCTTTCTCGCTCTCTCAGTCCCAGTCCCTCGCCGTGCCCTTTTTCTCTCTCCATGCTCTTTTTCTCTCTCTCAGTCCCAGTCCCTAGCCGTGCTCTTTTTCTCTCTCCATGCTCTTTCTCTCTCTCAGTCCCTGTCCCCAGCCGTGCTCTTTTTCTCTCTCTCAGTCCCAGTCCCTAGCCGTGCTCTTTTTCTCTCTCCAAGCTCTTTCTCTCTCTCTCAGTCCCAGTCCCCAGCCGTGCTCTTTTTCTCTCTCTCTCTCAGTCCCAGTCCCTAGCCGTGCTCTTTTTCTCAATCCATGCTTTCTCTCTCTCTCAGTCCCAGTCCCTAGCCGTGCTCTTTTTCTCTCTCCATGCTCTTTCTCTCTCTCTCATTCCCAGTCCCTAGCTGTGCTCTTTTTCTCTCTCCATGCTCTTTCTCTCTCTCTCAGTCCCAGTCCCTAGCTGTGCTCTTTTTCTCTCTCCATGCTCTTTCTCTCTCTCTCAGCCCCAGTCCCCAGCCGTGCTCTTTTTCTCTCTCCATGCTCTTTCTCTCTCTCTCAGTCCCAGTCCCCAGCCGTGCTCTTTTTCTCTCTCTCAGTCCCAGTCCCTAGCCGTGCTCTTTTTCTCTCTCCATGCTCTTTCTCTCTCTCTCAGTCCCAGTCCCCAGCCATGCTCTTTTTCTCTCTCTCTCTCAGTCCCAGTCCCTAGCCGTGCTCTTTTTCTCAATTCATACTTTTTTTCTCTCTCTCAGTCCCAGTCCCCAGCCGTGCACTTTTTCTCAATCCATGCTTTCTCTCTCTCTCAGTCCCAGTCCCTAGCCCTGTTCTTTTTCTCTCTCAATACTCTTTTTCTCTCTCTCAGTCCCAGTCCCTCGCCGTGCTCTTTTTCTCTCTCTCAGTCCCAGTCCCTAGCTGTGCTCTTTTTCTCACTTCATACTTTTTCTCTCTCTCTCAGTCCCAGTCCCTAGCCGTGCTCTTTTTCTCAATCCATGATTTCTCTCTCTTTCAGTCCCAGTCCCTAGCCGTGCTCTTTTTCTCAATCCATGCTTTCTCGCTCTCTCAGGCCCAGTCCCTCGCCGTGCTCTTTTTCTCTCTCCATGCTCTTTTTCTCTCTCTCAGTCCCAGTCCCTAGCCGTGCTCTTTTTCTCTCTCCATGCTCTTTCTCTCTCTCAGTCCCTGTCCCCAGCCGTGCTCTTTTTCTCTCTCTCAGTCCCAGTCCCTAGCCGTGCTCTTTTTCTCTCTCCAAGCTCTTTCTCTCTCTCTCAGTCCCAGTCCCCAGCCGTGCTCTTTTTCTCTCTCTCTCTCAGTCCCAGTCCCTAGCCGTGCTCTTTTTCTCAATCCATGCTTTCTCTCTCTCTCAGTCCCAGTCCCTAGCCGTGCTCTTTTTCTCTCTCCATGCTCTTTCTCTCTCTCTCATTCCCAGTCCCTAGCTGTGCTCTTTTTCTCTCTCCATGCTCTTTCTCTCTCTCTCAGTCCCAGTCCCTAGCTGTGCTCTTTTTCTCTCTCCATGCTCTTTTTCTCTCTCTCAGTCCCAGTCCCTAGCTGTGCTCTTTTTCTCTCTCCATGCTCTTTCTCTCTCTCTCAGTCCCAGTCCCTAGCTGTGCTCTTTTTCTCTCTCCATGCTCTTTTTCTCTCTCTCAGTCCCAGTCCCTAGCTGTGCTCTTTTTCTCTCTCCATGCTCTTTCTCTCTCTCTCAGTCCCAGTCCCTAGCCGTGCTCTTTTTCTCTCTCCATGCTCTTTCTTTCTCTCTCAGTCCCAGTCCCCAGCCGTGCTCTTTTTCTCTCTCTCAGTCCCAGTCCCTAGCCGTGCTCTTTTTCTCTCTCCATGCTCTTTCTCTCTCTCTCAGTCCCAGTCCCCAGCCGTGCTCTTTTTCTCTCTCTCTCTCAGCCCCAGTCCCCAGCCGTGCTCTTTTTCTCTCTCCATGCTCTTTCTCTCTCTCTCAGCCCCAGTCCCCAGCCGTGCTCTTTTTCTCTCTCCATGCTCTTTCTCTCTCCCTCAGTCCCAGTCCCCAGCCGTGCTCTTTTTCTCTCTCCATGCTCTTTCTCTCTCTATCAGTCCCAGTCCAGAGCCGTGCTCCTATTCTCTCTCCATGCTCCCAGCCATGGCTTCCATCCTTGCTCTTTCTTTCCCCTCTACCTCTTTGCCTTGCTATTTCACCTCCCTCGCAGCCTCTAGATTCACTACTTCTCTCCCTCAATTCTTTATACTCCTGTTTCTCCCCCCTCTTGGCCTTTAGCTCATTCTTTCTGTTGTTCCTTCACCTCCCTCCCAGTCCCTAGCCGTGCTCTTTCTCTCTCTCCATGCTCTTTTTCTCTCTCTCAGTCCCAGTACCTAGCTGTGCTCTTTTTCTCAATCCATGCTCTTCTCCTCTCTCTGTCCCAGTCCCTAGACATGCTCTTTTTCTCTCTAAATGCTCTTTTTCTCTCTCTCAGTCCCAGTAACTAGCTGTGCTCTTTTTCTCACTCCATGCTTTCTTCTCTCTCTCAGTCCCAGTCCCTAGCCATGCTCTTTTTCTCTTTCCATGCTCTTTCTCTCTCTCTCAGTCCCAGTCCCCAGCCGTGCTCTTTTTCTCTCGCTCAGTCCCAGGCCCTAGCCGTGCTCTTTTTCTCCCTCAATACTCTTTTTCTCTCTCAGTCCCAGACCCCAGCCGTGCTCTTTTTCTCTCTCTCAGTCCCAGTCCCTAGCCCTGTTCTTTTTCTCTCTCAATACTCTTTTTCTCTCTCTCAGTCCCAGTCCCTCGCCGTGCTCTTTTTCTCTCTCTCAGTCCCAGTCCCTAGCTGTGCTCTTTTTCTCACTTCATACTTTTTCTCTCTCTCTCAGTCCCAGTCCCTAGCCGTGCTCTTTTTCTCAATCCATGATTTCTCTCTCTCTCAGTCCCAGTCCCTAGCCGTGCTCTTTTTCTCAATCCATGCTTTCTCGCTCTCTCAGTCCCAGTCCCTCGCCGTGCTCTTTTTCTCTCTCCATGCTCTTTTTCTCTCTCTCAGTCCCAGTCCCTAGCCGTGCTCTTTTTCTCTCTCCATGCTCTTTTTCTCTCTCAGTCCCTGTCCCCAGCCGTGCTCTTTTTCTCTCTCTCAGTCCCAGTCCCTAGCCGTGCTCTTTTTCTCTCTCCAAGCTCTTTCTCTCTCTCTCAGTCCCAGTCCCCAGCCGTGCTCTTTTTCTCTCTCTCTCTCAGTCCCAGTCCCTAGCCGTGCTCTTTTTCTCAATCCATGCTTTCTCTCTCTCTCAGTCCCAGTCCCTAGCCGTGCTCTTTTTCTCTCTCCATGCTCTTTCTCTCTCTCTCATTCCCAGTCCCTAGCTGTGCTCTTTTTCTCTCTCCATGCTCTCTCTCTCTCTCTCAGTCCCAGTCCCTAGCTGTGCTCTTTTTCTCTCTCCATGCTCTTTCTCTCTCTCTCAGCCCCAGTCCCCAGCCGTGCTCTTTTTCTCTCTCCATGCTCTTTCTCTCTCTCTCAGTCCCAGTCCCCAGCCGTGCTCTTTTTCTCTCTCTCAGTCCCAGTCCCTAGCCGTGCTCTTTTTCTCTCTCCATGCTCTTTCTCTCTCTCTCAGTCCCAGTCCCCAGCCGTGCTCTTTTTCTCTCTCTCTCTCAGTCCCAGTCCCTAGCCGTGCTCTTTTTCTCAATTCATACTTTTTCTCTCTCTCTCAGTCCCAGTCCCCAGCCGTGCACTTTTTCTCAATCCATGCTTTCTCTCTCTCTCAGTCCCAGTCCGTAGCCATGCTCTTTTTCTCTCTCCATGCTCTTTCCCTCTCTCTCAGTCTCAGTCCCTAGCCGTGCTCTTTTTCTCTCACCATGCTCTTTCCCTCTCTCTCAGTCTCAGTCCCTAGCCGTGCTCTTTTTCTCTCTCCATGCTCTTTTTTTCTCTCTCAGTCCCAGTCCGTAGCTGTGCTCTTTTTCTCTCTCCATGCTCTTTTTCTCTCTCTCAGTCCCAGTCCCCAGCCATGCTCTTTTTCTCTCTCCATGCTCTTTCTCTCTCTCTCAGTCCCAGTCCCTAGCCATGCTCTTTTTCTCTCTCCATGCTCTTTCTCTCTCTCTCAGTCCCAGTCCCTAGCCATGCTCTTTTTCTCTCTACATGCTCTTTCTCTCTCTCTCAGTCCCAGTAACTAGCTCTGCTCTTTTTCTCACTCCATGCTTTCTTCTCTCTCTCAGTCTCAGTCCCCAGCCGTGCTCTTTTTCTCTCTCCATGCTCTTTCTCTCTCTCTCAGTCCCAGTCCCCAGCAGTGCTCTTTTTCTCTCTCTCAGTCCCAGTCCCTAGCCGTGGTCTTTTTCTCTCTCAATACTCTTTTTCTCTCTCTCAGTCCCAGTCCCTCGCCATGCTCTTTTTTTCTCTCTCAGTCCCAGTCCCTAGCTGTGCTCTTTTTCTCAATTCATACTTTTTTTCTCTCTCTCTGTCCCAGTCCCCAGCCGTGCTCTTTTTCTCAATCCATGCTTTCTCTCTCTCAGTCCCAGTCCCTAGCCGTGTTCTTTTTCTCTCTCCATGCTCTTTTTCTCTCTCTCAGTCCCAGTTCCCAGCCATGCTCTTTTTCTCTCTCCATGCTCTTTCTCTCTTTCTCAGTCCCAGTCCCTAGCCGTGCTCTTTTTCTCTCTCCATGCTCTTTTTCTCTCCCTCAGTCCCAGTCCCCAGCCGTGCTCTTTTTCTCTCTCCATGCTCTTTCCCTCTCTCTCAGTCCCAGTCCCTAGCCGTGCTCTTTTTCTCTCTCCATGCTCTTTCTCTCTCTCTCAGTCTCAGTCCCTAGCTGTGCTCTTTTTCTCTCTCCATGCTCTTTTTCTCTCTCTCAGTCCCAGTCCCTAGCCGTGCTCTTTTTCTCTCTCCATGCTCTTTCTCTCTCTCTCAGTCTCAGTCCCTAGCCGTGCTCTTTTTCTCTCACCATGCTCTTTCCCTCTCTCTCAGTCCCAGTCCCTAGCCGTGCTCTTTTTCTCTCTCCATGCTCTTTCTCTCTCTCTCAGTCTCAGTCCCTAGCCGTGCTCTTTTTCTCTCACCATGCTCTTTCCCTCTCTCTCAGTCTCAGACCCTAGCCGTGCTCTTTTTCTCTCTCCATGCTCTTTCTCTCTCTCTCAGTCCCAGTCCCTAGTCGTGCTCTTTTTCTCTCTCCATGCTCTTTCTCTCTCTCTCAGTCCCAGTCCCTAGCCGTGCTCTTTTTCTCTCTCCATGCTCTTTCTCTCTCTCTCAGTCCCAGTCCCTAGCCGTGCTCTTTTTCTCTCTCCATGCTCTTTCTCTCTCTCTCAGTCCCAGTCCCTAGCCGTGCTCTTTTTCTCTCTCCATGCTCTTTTTCTCTCTCTCAGTCCCAGTCCCTAGCCGTGCTTTTTCTCTCTCCATGCTCTTTCTCTCTCTCTCAGTCTCAGTCCCTAGCCGTGCTCTTTTTCTCTCACCATGCTCTTTCCCTCTCTCTCAGTCTCAGTCCCTAGCCGTGCTCTTTTTCTCTCTCCATGCTCTTTCTCTCTCTCTCAGGGCATTACTAGACGAGGCTCTAGCGCGCGTTACCTTCCGCAGTCACGTCGAGGCTTCCAGATGACGTTCACGAGGATCCGCCGTTATCCTGCGGCGAAGCCTCTTTCTCCCGACTTTAAAAAAGTGAGTTTTAGGGCGCCTTTTCCTGCCGTCCCGCGGTAATTTGGAGTACGTGTGGGAGGATGTGAGGTCACTGCGGTCCGCACTGGGCAGGAAAAGGCGTGCTAAGGGGGAGTGGTCAGCGGCTTCGGTCAAGCCGCCTCCGCCATTTGCGCGCAGTCTGCCAGCTGGGGCAGCGCGGCGGAGCGTCTTTTTTTTTTTACTCACCCACTGATAGTTTGCGCAGGAACGGAGGAACGGAAAAGTGGCTAGTGTGCTGCTGGGGTGTGTGGGGGATGGGTGGGGGATGTGCGCCTGTTCTAGTGGTTTTTTTTTATTTCCCCAGTGACAGTTTGCGCAGGACCGGAGGACCGGAAAAGTGGCTGGTGACTCCTTGCGGTGGGCAGCTACCGTGGCCGCATAATGGCGGTGCTGTACGCTGCCTGTTAGTGTGGGTACCAGGCTGGCAGAGGGCAGAGCTGTTTGTGGGCTGCTGCCATGGCTACGGCCAGATGTGGGTTGGCTCCTTGGGATGGGGCACAGGGCACAGAGGCGGTCATCGCCGCCGACACCTCAGAGGCATGATGGGAGATGTAGGCACAGAGTGGCCATGCAGACGATTGACCTCGGGTCATATGACACCCGCCACGACCCCCATCAGGAAGTGAGCGCATCAATGTTGACCCTCAACAGCACCAGCAGCACTTCAGCTGGCACTGGCACTGCCGCCGCTGCCGCCGCCAGGGCCGGCGGCGGCATCGCTGACGGCTGCGCAAGTTTGCGGTCTTTCGGACGTGCGCAAACCGTGCAGCGAGCGAAAAAAAAAGCCGCGGCAATCAGGCCGGTGTGGCTGCGCAACCGTGCTCGCGGCGGCAGCAGCACAACCGGCGCAAACTTCCGCCACAAATCGAAGGCAGGTGTGGAGCATGAGGCGTCACGGCTGAACGGGAAAAGCCGCTTTCACCGCTCCTCAACGACGGAACACCCGGTAGGTCTAGCAACGCCCTCAGTCTCAGTCCCTAGCCGTGCTCTTTTTCTCTCACCATGCTCTTTCCCTCTCTCTCAGTCTCAGTCCCTAGCCGTGCTCTTTTTCTCTCTCCATGCTCTTTCTCTCTCTCTCAGTCTCAGTCCCTAGCCGTGCTCTTTTTCTCTCTCCATGCTCTTTCTCTCTCTCTCAGTCCCAGTCCCTAGCCGTGCTCTTTTTCTCTCTCCATGCTCTTTTTCTCTCTCTCAGTCCCAGTCCGTAGCCGTGCTCTTTTTCTCTCTCCATGCTCTTTTTCTCTCTCTCAGTCCCAGTCCCCAGCCATGCTCTTTTTCTCTCTCCATGCTCTTTCTCTCTCTCTCAGTCTCAGTCACTAGCCGTGCTCTTTTTCTCTCACCATGCTCTTTCCCTCTCTCTCAGTCTCAATCCCTAGCCGTGCACTTTTTCTCTCTCCATGCTCTTTCTCTCTCTCACAGTCCCAGTCCCTAGCCGTGCTCTTTTTCTCTCTCCATGCTCTTTTTCTCTCTCTCAGTCCCAGTCCCTAGCCGTGCTCTTTTTCTCTCTCCATGCTCTTTTTCTCTCTCTCAGTCCCAGTCCCTAGCCGTGCTCTTTTTCTCTCTACATGCTCTTTCTCTCTCTCTCAGTCTCAGTCCCTAGCCATGCTCTTTTTCTCTCACCATGCTCTTTCTCTCTCTCTCAGTCTCAGTCCCTAGCCGTGCTCTTTTTCTCTCTCCATGCTCTTTCTCTCTCTCTCAGTCCCAGTCCCTAGCCGTGCTCTTTTTCTCTCTCCATGCTCTTTCTCTCTCTCTCAGTCCCAGTCCCTAGCCGTGCTCTTTTTCTCTCTCCATGCTCTTTTTCTCTCTCTCAGTCCCAGTCCCTAGCCGTGCTCTTTTTCTCTCTCCATGCTCTTTCTCTCTCTCTCAGTCTCAGTCCCTAGCCGTGCTCTTTTTCTCTCACCATGCTCTTTCCCTCTCTCTCAGTCTCAGTCCCTAGCCGTGCTCTTTTTCTCTCTCCATGCTCTTTCTCTCTCTCTCAGTCCCAGTCCCTAGCCGTGCTCTTTTTCTCTCTCCATGCTCTTTTTCTCTCTCTCAGTCCCAGTCCGTAGCCGTGCTCTTTTTCTCTCTCCATGCTCTTTTTCTCTCTCTCAGTCTCAATCCCTAGCCGTGCTCTTTTTCTCTCTCCATGCTCTTTTTCTCTCTCTCAGTCCCAGTCCCTAGCCGTGCTCTTTTTCTCTCTCCATGCTCTTTCTCTCTCTCTCAGTCTCAGTCCCTAGCCGTGCTCTTTTTCTCTCACCATGCTCTTTCCCTCTCTCTCAGTCTCAGTCCCTAGCCATGCTCTTTTTCTCTCTCCATGCTCTTTTTCTCTCTCTCAGTCCCAGTCCGTAGCCGTGCTCTTTTTCTCTCTCCATGCTCTTTCTCTCTCTCTCAGTCTCAGTTCCTAGCCATGCTCTTTTTCTCTCACCATGCTCTTTCCCTCTCTCTCAGTCTCAGTCCCTAGCCGTGCTCTTTTTCACTCTCCATGCTCTTTCTCTCTCTCTCAGTCCCAGTCCCTAGCCGTGCTCTTTTTCTCTCTCCATGCTCTTTCTCTCTCTCTCAGTCTCAGTCCCTAGCCGTGCTCTTTTTCTCTCACCATGCTCTTTCCCTCTCTCTCAGTCTCAGTCCCTAGCCGTGCTCTTTTTCTCTCTCCATGCTCTTTCTCTCTCTCTCAGTCCCAGCCCCTAGCCGTGCTCTTTTTCTCTCTCCATGCTCTTTTTCTCTCTCTCAGTCCCAGTCCCTAGCCGTGCTCTTTTTCTCTCTCCATGCTCTTTTTCTCTCTCTCAGTCCCAGTCCCTAGCCGTGCTCTTTTTCTCTCACCATGCTCTTTCCCTCTCCCTCAGTCTCAGTCCCTAGCCGTGCTCTTTTTCTCTCACCATGCTCTCTCCCTCTCTCTCAGTCTCAGTCCCTAGCCGTGCTCTTTTTCTCTCTCCATGCTCTTTCTCTCTCTCTCAGTCCCAGTCCGTAGCCATGCTCTTTTTCTCTCTCCATGCTCTTTCCCTCTCTCTCAGTCTCAGTCCCTAGCCGTGCTCTTTTTCTCTCACCATGCTCTTTCCCTCTCTCTCAGTCTCAGTCCCTAGCCGTGCTCTTTTTCTCTCACCATGCTCTTTCCCTCTCTCTCAGTCTCAGTCCCTAGCCGTGCTCTTTTTCTCTCTCCATGCTCTTTCTCTCTCTCTCAGTCTCAGTCCCTAGCCGTGCTCTTTTTCTCTCTCCATGCTCTTTCTCTCTCTCTCAGTCTCAGTCCCTAGCCGTGCTCTTTTTCTCTCACCATGCTCTCTCCCTCTCTCTCAGTCTCAGTCCCTAGCCGTGCTCTTTTTCTCTCTCCATGCTCTTTCTCTCTCTCTCAGTCCCAGTCCGTAGCCATGCTCTTTTTCTCTCTCCATGCTCTTTCCCTCTCTCTCAGTCTCAGTCCCTAGCCGTGCTCTTTTTCTCTCACCATGCTCTTTCCCTCTCTCTCAGTCTCAGTCCCTAGCCGTGCTCTTTTTCTCTCACCATGCTCTTTCCCTCTCTCTCAGTCTCAGTCCCTAGCCGTGCTCTTTTTCTCTCTCCATGCTCTTTTTCTCTCTCTCAGTCCCAGTCCCTAGCCGTGCTCTTTTTCTCTCTCCATGCTCTTTCTCTCTCTCTCAGTCTCAGTCCCTAGCCGTGCTCTTTTTCTCTGACCATGCTCTTTCTCTCTCTCTCAGTCTCAGTCCCTAGCCGTGCTCTTTTTCTCTCTCCATGCTCTTTCTCTCTCTCTCAGTCCCAGTCCCTAGCCGTGCTCTTTTTCTCTCTCCATGCTCTTTCTCTCTCTCTCAGTCCCAGTCCGTAGCCATGCTCTTTTTCTCTCTCCATGCTCTTTCCCTCTCTCTCAGTCTCAGTCCCTAGCCGTGCTCTTTTTCTCTCACCATGCTCTTTCCCTCTCTCTCAGTCTCAGTCCCTAGCCGTGCTCTTTTTCTCTCACCATGCTCTTTCCCTCTCTCTCAGTCTCAGTCCCTAGCCGTGCTCTTTTTCTCTCTCCATGCTCTTTTTCTCTCTCTCAGTCTCAGTCCCTAGCCGTGCTCTTTTTCTCTCTCCATGCTCTTTCTCTCTCTCTCAGTCCCAGTCCCTAGCCGTGCTCTTTTTCTCTCTCCATGCTCTTTCTCTCTCTCTCAGTCCCAGTCCCTAGCCGTGCTCTTTTTCTCTCTCCATGCTCTTTTTCTCTCTCTCAGTCCCAGTCCCTAGCCGTGCTCTTTTTCTCTCTCCATGCTCTTTTTCTCTCTCTCAGTCCCAGTCCCTAGCCGTGCTCTTTTTCTCTCACCATGCTCTTTCCCTCTCCCTCAGTCTCAGTCCCTAGCCGTGCTCTTTTTCTCTCACCATGCTCTCTCCCTCTCTCTCAGTCTCAGTCCCTAGCCGTGCTCTTTTTCTCTCTCCATGCTCTTTCTCTCTCTCTCAGTCCCAGTCCGTAGCCATGCTCTTTTTCTCTCTCCATGCTCTTTCCCTCTCTCTCAGTCTCAGTCCCTAGCCGTGCTCTTTTTCTCTCACCATGCTCTTTCCCTCTCTCTCAGTCTCAGTCCCTAGCCGTGCTCTTTTTCTCTCACCATGCTCTTTCCCTCTCTCTCAGTCTCAGTCCCTAGCCGTGCTCTTTTTCTCTCTCCATGCTCTTTTTCTCTCTCTCAGTCCCAGTCCCTAGCCGTGCTCTTTTTCTCTCTCCATGCTCTTTCTCTCTCTCTCAGTCTCAGTCCCTAGCCGTGCTCTTTTTCTCTGACCATGCTCTTTCTCTCTCTCTCAGTCTCAGTCCCTAGCCGTGCTCTTTTTCTCTCTCCATGCTCTTTCTCTCTCTCTCAGTCCCAGTCCCTAGCCGTGCTCTTTTTCTCTCTCCATGCTCTTTCTCTCTCTCTCAGTCCCAGTCCGTAGCCATGCTCTTTTTCTCTCTCCATGCTCTTTCCCTCTCTCTCAGTCTCAGTCCCTAGCCGTGCTCTTTTTCTCTCACCATGCTCTTTCCCTCTCTCTCAGTCTCAGTCCCTAGCCGTGCTCTTTTTCTCTCACCATGCTCTTTCCCTCTCTCTCAGTCTCAGTCCCTAGCCGTGCTCTTTTTCTCTCTCCATGCTCTTTTTCTCTCTCTCAGTCTCAGTCCCTAGCCGTGCTCTTTTTCTCTCTCCATGCTCTTTCTCTCTCTCTCAGTCCCAGTCCCTAGCCGTGCTCTTTTTCTCTCTCCATGCTCTTTCTCTCTCTCTCAGTCTCAGTCCCTAGCCGTGCTCTTTTTCTCTCTCCATGCTCTTTCTCTCTCTCTCAGTCCCAGTCCCTAGCCGTGCTCTTTTTCTCTCTCCATGCTCTTTCTCTCTCTCTCAGTCCCAGTCCCTAGCCGTGCTCTTTTTCTCTCTCCATGCTCTTTTTCTCTCTCTCAGTCCCAGTCCCTAGCCGTGCTCTTTTTCTCTCTCCATGCTCTTTCTCTCTCTCTCAGTCTCAGTCCCTAGCCGTGCTCTTTTTCTCTCACCATGCTCTTTCCCTCTCTCTCAGTCTCAGTCCCTAGCCGTGCTCTTTTTCTCTCTCCATGCTCTTTCTCTCTCTCTCAGTCCCAGTCCCTAGCCGTGCTCTTTTTCTCTCTCCATGCTCTTTTTCTCTCTCTCAGTCCCAGTCCGTAGCCGTGCTCTTTTTCTCTCTCCATGCTCTTTTTCTCTCTCTCAGTCTCAATCCCTAGCCGTGCTCTTTTTCTCTCTCCATGCTCTTTTTCTCTCTCTCAGTCTCAATCCCTAGCCGTGCTCTTTTTCTCTCTCCATGCTCTTTCTCTCTCTCTCAGTCTCAGTCCCTAGCCGTGCTCTTTTTCTCTCACCATGCTCTTTCCCTCTCTCTCAGTCTCAGTCCCTAGCCATGCTCTTTTTCTCTCTCCATGCTCTTTTTCTCTCTCTCAGTCCCAGTCCGTAGCCGTGCTCTTTTTCTCTCTCCATGCTCTTTCTCTCTCTCTCAGTCTCAGTCCCTAGCCATGCTCTTTTTCTCTCACCATGCTCTTTCTCTCTCTCTCAGTCTCAGTCCCTAGCCGTGCTCTTTTTCTCTCTCCATGCTCTTTCTCTCTCTCTCAGTCCCAGTCCCTAGCCGTGCTCTTTTTCTCTCTCCATGCTCTTTCTCTCTCTCTCAGTCCCAGTCCCTAGCCGTGCTCTTTTTCTCTCTCCATGCTCTTTTTCTCTCTCTCAGTCCCAGTCCCTAGCCGTGCTCTTTTTCTCTCTCCATGCTCTTTCTCTCTATCTCAGTCTCAGTCCCTAGCCGTGCTCTTTTTCTCTCACCATGCTCTTTCCCTCTCTCTCAGTCTCAGTCCCTAGCCGTGCTCTTTTTCTCTCTCCATGCTCTTTCTCTCTCTCTCAGTCCCAGTCCCTAGCCGTGCTCTTTTTCTCTCTCCATGCTCTTTTTCTCTCTCTCAGTCCCAGTCCGTAGCCGTACTCTTTTTCTCTCTCCATGCTCTTTTTCTCTCTCTCAGTCTCAATCCCTAGCCGTGCTCTTTTTCTCTCTCCATGCTCTTTTTCTCTCTCTCAGTCCCAGTCCCTAGCCGTGCTCTTTTTCTCTCTCCATGCTCTTTCTCTCTCTCTCAGTCCCAGTCCGTAGCCATGCTCTTTTTCTCTCTCCATGCTCTTTCCCTCTCTCTCAGTCTCAGTCCCTAGCCGTGCTCTTTTTCTCTCACCATGCTCTTTCCCTCTCTCTCAGTCTCAGTCCCTAGCCGTGCTCTTTTTCTCTCACCATGCTCTTTCCCTCTCTCTCAGTCTCAGTCCCTAGCCGTGCTCTTTTTCTCTCTCCATGCTCTTTTTCTCTCTCTCAGTCTCAGTCCCTAGCCGTGCTCTTTTTCTCTCTCCATGCTCTTTCTCTCTCTCTCAGTCCCAGTCCCTAGCCGTGCTCTTTTTCTCTCTCCATGCTCTTTCTCTCTCTCTCAGTCTCAGTCCCTAGCCGTGCTCTTTTTCTCTCTCCATGCTCTTTCTCTCTCTCTCAGTCCCAGTCCCTAGCCGTGCTCTTTTTCTCTCTCCATGCTCTTTCTCTCTCTCTCAGTCCCAGTCCCTAGCCGTGCTCTTTTTCTCTCTCCATGCTCTTTTTCTCTCTCTCAGTCCCAGTCCCTAGCCGTGCTCTTTTTCTCTCTCCATGCTCTTTCTCTCTCTCTCAGTCTCAGTCCCTAGCCGTGCTCTTTTTCTCTCACCATGCTCTTTCCCTCTCTCTCAGTCTCAGTCCCTAGCCGTGCTCTTTTTCTCTCTCCATGCTCTTTCTCTCTCTCTCAGTCCCAGTCCCTAGCCGTGCTCTTTTTCTCTCTCCATGCTCTTTTTCTCTCTCTCAGTCCCAGTCCGTAGCCGTGCTCTTTTTCTCTCTCCATGCTCTTTTTCTCTCTCTCAGTCTCAATCCCTAGCCGTGCTCTTTTTCTCTCTCCATGCTCTTTTTCTCTCTCTCAGTCCCAGTCCCTAGCCGTGCTCTTTTTCTCTCTCCATGCTCTTTCTCTCTCTCTCAGTCTCAGTCCCTAGCCGTGCTCTTTTTCTCTCACCATGCTCTTTCCCTCTCTCTCAGTCTCAGTCCCTAGCCATGCTCTTTTTCTCTCTCCATGCTCTTTTTCTCTCTCTCAGTCCCAGTCCGTAGCCGTGCTCTTTTTCTCTCTCCATGCTCTTTCTCTCTCTCTCAGTCTCAGTCCCTAGCCATGCTCTTTTTCTCTCACCATGCTCTTTCTCTCTCTCTCAGTCTCAGTCCCTAGCCGTGCTCTTTTTCTCTCTCCATGCTCTTTCTCTCTCTCTCAGTCCCAGTCCCTAGCCGTGCTCTTTTTCTCTCTCCATGCTCTTTCTCTCTCTCTCAGTCCCAGTCCCTAGCCGTGCTCTTTTTCTCTCTCCATGCTCTTTTTCTCTCTCTCAGTCCCAGTCCCTAGCCGTGCTCTTTTTCTCTCTCCATGCTCTTTCTCTCTCTCTCAGTCTCAGTCCCTAGCCGTGCTCTTTTTCTCTCACCATGCTCTTTCCCTCTCTCTCAGTCTCAGTCCCTAGCCGTGCTCTTTTTCTCTCTCCATGCTCTTTTTCTCTCTCTCAGTCTCAGTCCCTAGCCGTGCTCTTTTTCTCTCTCCATGCTCTTTCTCTCTCTCTCAGTCCCAGTCCCTAGCCGTGCTCTTTTTCTCTCTCCATGCTCTTTCTCTCTCTCTCAGTCTCAGTCCCTAGCCGTGCTCTTTTTCTCTCTCCATGCTCTTTCTCTCTCTCTCAGTCTCAGTCCCTAGCCGTGCTCTTTTTCTCTCTCCATGCTCTTTCTCTCTCTCTCAGTCCCAGTCCCTAGCCGTGCTCTTTTTCTCTCTCCATGCTCTTTTTCTCTCTCTCAGTCCCAGTCCGTAGCCGTGCTCTTTTTCTCTCTCCATGCTCTTTTTCTCTCTCTCAGTCTCAATCCCTAGCCGTGCTCTTTTTCTCTCTCCATGCTCTTTTTCTCTCTCTCAGTCCCAGTCCCTAGCCGTGCTCTTTTTCTCTCTCCATGCTCTTTCTCTCTCTCTCAGTCTCAGTCCCTAGCCGTGCTCTTTTTCTCTCACCATGCTCTTTCCCTCTCTCTCAGTCTCAGTCCCTAGCCATGCTCTTTTTCTCTCTCCATGCTCTTTTTCTCTCTCTCAGTCCCAGTCCGTAGCCGTGCTCTTTTTCTCTCTCCATGCTCTTTCTCTCTCTCTCAGTCTCAGTTCCTAGCCATGCTCTTTTTCTCTCACCATGCTCTTTCCCTCTCTCTCAGTCTCAGTCCCTAGCCGTGCTCTTTTTCACTCTCCATGCTCTTTCTCTCTCTCTCAGTCCCAGTCCCTAGCCGTGCTCTTTTTCTCTCTCCATGCTCTTTCTCTCTCTCTCAGTCTCAGTCCCTAGCCGTGCTCTTTTTCTCTCACCATGCTCTTTCCCTCTCTCTCAGTCTCAGTCCCTAGCCGTGCTCTTTTTCTCTCTCCATGCTCTTTCTCTCTCTCTCAGTCCCAGCCCCTAGCCGTGCTCTTTTTCTCTCTCCATGCTCTTTTTCTCTCTCTCAGTCCCAGTCCCTAGCCGTGCTCTTTTTCTCTCTCCATGCTCTTTTTCTCTCTCTCAGTCCCAGTCCCTAGCCGTGCTCTTTTTCTCTCACCATGCTCTTTCCCTCTCCCTCAGTCTCAGTCCCTAGCCGTGCTCTTTTTCTCTCACCATGCTCTCTCCCTCTCTCTCAGTCTCAGTCCCTAGCCGTGCTCTTTTTCTCTCTCCATGCTCTTTCTCTCTCTCTCAGTCCCAGTCCGTAGCCATGCTCTTTTTCTCTCTCCATGCTCTTTCCCTCTCTCTCAGTCTCAGTCCCTAGCCGTGCTCTTTTTCTCTCACCATGCTCTTTCCCTCTCTCTCAGTCTCAGTCCCTAGCCGTGCTCTTTTTCTCTCACCATGCTCTTTCCCTCTCTCTCAGTCTCAGTCCCTAGCCGTGCTCTTTTTCTCTCTCCATGCTCTTTTTCTCTCTCTCAGTCCCAGTCCCTAGCCGTGCTCTTTTTCTCTCTCCATGCTCTTTCTCTCTCTCTCAGTCTCAGTCCCTAGCCGTGCTCTTTTTCTCTGACCATGCTCTTTCTCTCTCTCTCAGTCTCAGTCCCTAGCCGTGCTCTTTTTCTCTCTCCATGCTCTTTCTCTCTCTCTCAGTCCCAGTCCCTAGCCGTGCTCTTTTTCTCTCTCCATGCTCTTTCTCTCTCTCTCAGTCCCAGTCCGTAGCCATGCTCTTTTTCTCTCTCCATGCTCTTTCCCTCTCTCTCAGTCTCAGTCCCTAGCCGTGCTCTTTTTCTCTCACCATGCTCTTTCCCTCTCTCTCAGTCTCAGTCCCTAGCCGTGCTCTTTTTCTCTCACCATGCTCTTTCCCTCTCTCTCAGTCTCAGTCCCTAGCCGTGCTCTTTTTCTCTCTCCATGCTCTTTTTCTCTCTCTCAGTCTCAGTCCCTAGCCGTGCTCTTTTTCTCTCTCCATGCTCTTTCTCTCTCTCTCAGTCCCAGTCCCTAGCCGTGCTCTTTTTCTCTCTCCATGCTCTTTCTCTCTCTCTCAGTCCCAGTCCCTAGCCGTGCTCTTTTTCTCTCTCCATGCTCTTTTTCTCTCTCTCAGTCCCAGTCCCTAGCCGTGCTCTTTTTCTCTCTCCATGCTCTTTTTCTCTCTCTCAGTCCCAGTCCCTAGCCGTGCTCTTTTTCTCTCACCATGCTCTTTCCCTCTCCCTCAGTCTCAGTCCCTAGCCGTGCTCTTTTTCTCTCACCATGCTCTCTCCCTCTCTCTCAGTCTCAGTCCCTAGCCGTGCTCTTTTTCTCTCTCCATGCTCTTTCTCTCTCTCTCAGTCCCAGTCCGTAGCCATGCTCTTTTTCTCTCTCCATGCTCTTTCCCTCTCTCTCAGTCTCAGTCCCTAGCCGTGCTCTTTTTCTCTCACCATGCTCTTTCCCTCTCTCTCAGTCTCAGTCCCTAGCCGTGCTCTTTTTCTCTCACCATGCTCTTTCCCTCTCTCTCAGTCTCAGTCCCTAGCCGTGCTCTTTTTCTCTCTCCATGCTCTTTTTCTCTCTCTCAGTCCCAGTCCCTAGCCGTGCTCTTTTTCTCTCTCCATGCTCTTTCTCTCTCTCTCAGTCTCAGTCCCTAGCCGTGCTCTTTTTCTCTGACCATGCTCTTTCTCTCTCTCTCAGTCTCAGTCCCTAGCCGTGCTCTTTTTCTCTCTCCATGCTCTTTCTCTCTCTCTCAGTCCCAGTCCCTAGCCGTGCTCTTTTTCTCTCTCCATGCTCTTTCTCTCTCTCTCAGTCCCAGTCCGTAGCCATGCTCTTTTTCTCTCTCCATGCTCTTTCCCTCTCTCTCAGTCTCAGTCCCTAGCCGTGCTCTTTTTCTCTCACCATGCTCTTTCCCTCTCTCTCAGTCTCAGTCCCTAGCCGTGCTCTTTTTCTCTCACCATGCTCTTTCCCTCTCTCTCAGTCTCAGTCCCTAGCCGTGCTCTTTTTCTCTCTCCATGCTCGTTTTCTCTCTCTCAGTCTCAGTCCCTAGCCGTGCTCTTTTTCTCTCTCCATGCTCTTTCTCTCTCTCTCAGTCCCAGTCCCTAGCCGTGCTCTTTTTCTCTCTCCATGCTCTTTCTCTCTCTCTCAGTCCCAGCCCCTAGCCGTGCTCTTTTTCTCTCTCCATGCTCTTTTTCTCTCTCTCAGTCCCAGTCCCTAGCCGTGCTCTTTTTCTCTCTCCATGCTCTTTTTCTCTCTCTCAGTCCCAGTCCCTAGCCGTGCTCTTTTTCTCTCACCATGCTCTTTCCCTCTCCCTCAGTCTCAGTCCCTAGCCGTGCTCTTTTTCTCTCACCATGCTCTCTCCCTCTCTCTCAGTCTCAGTCCCTAGCCGTGCTCTTTTTCTCTCTCCATGCTCTTTCTCTCTCTCTCAGTCCCAGTCCGTAGCCATGCTCTTTTTCTCTCTCCATGCTCTTTCCCTCTCTCTCAGTCTCAGTCCCTAGCCGTGCTCTTTTTCTCTCACCATGCTCTTTCCCTCTCTCTCAGTCTCAGTCCCTAGCCGTGCTCTTTTTCTCTCACCATGCTCTTTCCCTCTCTCTCAGTCTCAGTCCCTAGCCGTGCTCTTTTTCTCTCTCCATGCTCTTTTTCTCTCTCTCAGTCCCAGTCCCTAGCCGTGCTCTTTTTCTCTCACCATGCTCTTTCCCTCTCTCTCAGTCTCAGTCCCTAGCCGTGCTCTTTTTCTCTCTCCATGCTCTTTCTCTCTCTCTCAGTCTCAGTCCCTAGCCGTGCTCTTTTTCTCTCTCCATGCTCTTTCTCTCTCTCTCAGTCCCAGTCCCTAGCCGTGCTCTTTTTCTCTCTCCATGCTCTTTCTCTCTCTCTCAGTCCCAGTCCGTAGCCATGCTCTTTTTCTCTCTCCATGCTCTTTCCCTCTCTCTCAGTCTCAGTCCCTAGCCGTGCTCTTTTTCTCTCACCATGCTCTTTCCCTCTCTCTCAGTCTCAGTCCCTAGCCGTGCTCTTTTTCTCTCACCATGCTCTTTCCCTCTCTCTCAGTCTCAGTCCCTAGCCGTGCTCTTTTTCTCTCTCCATGCTCTTTTTCTCTCTCTCAGTCTCAGTCCCTAGCCGTGCTCTTTTTCTCTCTCCATGCTCTTTCTCTCTCTCTCAGTCCCAGTCCCTAGCCGTGCTCTTTTTCTCTCTCCATGCTCTTTCTCTCTCTCTCAGTCCCAGTCCCTAGCCGTGCTCTTTTTCTCTCTCCATGCTCTTTTTCTCTCTCTCAGTCCCAGTCCCTAGCCGTGCTCTTTTTCTCTCTCCATGCTCTTTCTCTCTCTCTCAGTCTCAGTCCCTAGCCGTGCTCTTTTTCTCTCACCATGCTCTTTCCCTCTCTCTCAGTCTCAGTCCCTAGCCGTGCTCTTTTTCTCTCTCCATGCTCTTTCTCTCTCTCTCAGTCCCAGTCCCTAGCCGTGCTCTTTTTCTCTCTCCATGCTCTTTTTCTCTCTCTCAGTCCCAGTCCCTAGCCGTGCTCTTTTTCTCTCACCATGCTCTTTCCCTCTCTCTCAGTCTCAGTCCCTAGCCGTGCTCTTTTTCTCTCTCCATGCTCTTTTTCTCTCTCTCAGTCCCAGTCCCTAGCCGTGCTCTTTTTCTCTCTCCATGCTCTTTTTCTCTCTCTCAGTCCCAGTCCCTAGCCGTGCTCTTTTTCTCTCACCATGCTCTTTCCCTCTCTCTCAGTCTCAGTCCCTAGCCGTGCTCTTTTTCTCTCACCATGCTCTTTCCCTCTCTCTCAGTCTCAGTCCGTAGCCGTGCTCTTTTTCTCTCTCCATGCTCTTTTTCTCTCTCTCAGTCCCAGTCCCTAGCCGTGCTCTTTTTCTCTCTCCATGCTCTTTCTCTCTCTCTCAGTCTCAGTCCCTAGCCGTGCTCTTTTTCTCTCACCATGCTCTTTCCCTCTCTCTCAGTCTCAGTCCCTAGCCGTGCTCTTTTTCACTCTCCATGCTCTTTCTCTCTCTCTCAGTCCCAGTCCCTAGCAGTGCTCTTTTTCTCTCTCCATGCTCTTTCTCTCTCTCTCAGTCCCAGTCCCTAGCCGTGCTCTTTTTCTCTCTCCATGCTCTTTTTCTCTCTCTCAGTCCCAGTCCCTAGCCGTGCTCTTTTTCTCTCTCCATGCTCTTTCTCTCTCTCTCAGTCTCAGTCCCTAGCCGTGCTCTTTTTCTCTCACCATGCTCTTTCCCTCTCTCTCAGTCTCAGTCCCTAGCCGTGCTCTTTTTCTCTCTCCATGCTCTTTCTCTCTCTCTCAGTCCCAGTCCCTAGCCGTGCTCTTTTTCTCTCTCCATGCTCTTTTTCTCTCTCTCAGTCCCAGTCCCTAGCCGTGCTCTTTTTCTCTCACCATGCTCTTTCTCTCTCTCTCAGTCTCAGTCCCTAGCCGTGCTCTTTTTCTCTCTCCATGCTCTTTTTCTCTCTCTCAGTCTCAGTCCCTAGCCGTGCTCTTTTTCTCTCTCCATGCTCTTTCCCTCTCTCTCAGTCCCAGTCCCTAGCCGTGCTCTTTTTCTCTCACCATGCTCTTTCTCTCTCTCTCAGTCCCAGTCCCTAGCCGTGCTCTTTTTCTCTCTCCATGCTCTTTTTCTCTTTCTCAGTCCCAGTCCCTAGCCGTGCTCTTTTTCTCTCACCATGCTCTTTCCCTCTCTCTCAGTCTCAGTCCCTAGCCGTGCTCTTTTTCTCTCTCCATGCTCTCTCCCTCTCTCTCAGTCTCAGTCCCTAGCCGTGCTCTTTTCTCTCTCCATGCTCTTTCTCTCTCTCTCAGTCCCAGTCCCTAGTCGTGCTCTTTTTCTCTCACCATGCTCTTTCCCTCTCTCTCAGTCTCAGTCCCTAGCCGTGCTCTTTTTCTCTCACCATGCTCTTTCCCTCTCTCTCAGTCTCAGTCCCTAGCCGTGCTCTTTTTCTCTCTCCATGCTCTCTCCCTCTCTCTCAGTCTCAGTCCCTAGCCGTGCTCTTTTCTCTCTCCATGCTCTCTCCCTCTCTCTCAGTCCCAGTCCCTAGCCGTGCTCTTTTTCTCTCTCCATGCTCTTTTTCTCTCTCTCAGTCCCAGTCCCTAGCCGTGCTCTTTTTCTCTCTCCATGCTCTTTCTCTCTCTCTCAGTCTCAGTCCCTAGCCGTGCTCTTTTTCTCTCACCATGCTCTTTCCCTCTCTCTCAGTCTCAGTCCCTAGCCGTGCTCTTTTTCACTCTCCATGCTCTTTCTCTCTCTCTCAGTCCCAGTCCCTAGCAGTGCTCTTTTTCTCTCTCCATGCTCTTTCTCTCTCTCTCAGTCCCAGTCCCTAGCCGTGCTCTTTTTCTCTCTCCATGCTCTTTTTCTCTCTCTCAGTCCCAGTCCCTAGCCGTGCTCTTTTTCTCTCTCCATGCTCTTTCTCTCTCTCTCAGTCTCAGTCCCTAGCCGTGCTCTTTTTCTCTCACCATGCTCTTTCCCTCTCTCTCAGTCTCAGTCCCTAGCCGTGCTCTTTTTCTCTCTCCATGCTCTTTCTCTCTCTCTCAGTCCCAGTCCCTAGCCGTGCTCTTTTTCTCTCTCCATGCTCTTTTTCTCTCTCTCAGTCCCAGTCCCTAGCCGTGCTCTTTTTCTCTCTCCATGCTCTTTCTCTCTCTCTCAGTCTCAGTCCCTAGCCGTGCTCTTTTTCTCTCTCCATGCTCTTTCTCTCTCTCTCAGTCTCAGTCCCTAGCCGTGCTCTTTTTCTCTCTCCATGCTCTTTTTCTCTCTCTCAGTCTCAGTCCCTAGCCGTGCTCTTTTTCTCTCTCCATGCTCTTTCCCTCTCTCTCAGTCCCAGTCCCTAGCCGTGCTCTTTTTCTCTCACCATGCTCTTTCTCTCTCTCTCAGTCCCAGTCCCTAGCCGTGCTCTTTTTCTCTCTCCATGCTCTTTTTCTCTTTCTCAGTCCCAGTCCCTAGCCGTGCTCTTTTTCTCTCACCATGCTCTTTCCCTCTCTCTCAGTCTCAGTCCCTAGCCGTGCTCTTTTTCTCTCTCCATGCTCTCTCCCTCTCTCTCAGTCTCAGTCCCTAGCCGTGCTCTTTTCTCTCTCCATGCTCTTTCTCTCTCTCTCAGTCCCAGTCCCTAGTCGTGCTCTTTTTCTCTCACCATGCTCTTTCCCTCTCTCTCAGTCTCAGTCCCTAGCCGTGCTCTTTTTCTCTCACCATGCTCTTTCCCTCTCTCTCAGTCTCAGTCCGTAGCCGTGCTCTTTTTCTCTCTCCATGCTCTCTCCCTCTCTCTCAGTCCCAGTCCCTAGCCGTGCTCTTTTTCTCTCTCCATGCTCTTTTTCTCTCTCTCAGTCCCAGTCCCTAGCCGTGCTCTTTTTCTCTCTCCATGCTCTTTCTCTCTCTCTCAGTCTCAGTCCCTAGCCGTGCTCTTTTTCTCTCACCATGCTCTTTCCCTCTCTCTCAGTCTCAGTCCCTAGCCGTGCTCTTTTTCACTCTCCATGCTCTTTCTCTCTCTCTCAGTCCCAGTCCCTAGCCGTGCTCTTTTTCTCTCTCCATGCTCTTTCTCTCTCTCTCAGTCCCAGTCCCTAGCCGTGCTCTTTTTCTCTCTCCATGCTCTTTTTCTCTCTCTCAGTCCCAGTCCCTAGCCGTGCTCTTTTTCTCTCACCATGCTCTTTCTCTCTCTCTCAGTCTCAGTCCCTAGCCGTGCTCTTTTTCTCTCACCATGCTCTTTCTCTCTCTCTCAGTCCCAGTCCCTAGCCGTGCTCTTTTTCTCTCTCCATGCTCTTTTTCTCTCTCTCAGTCCCAGTCCCTAGTCGTGCTCTTTTTCTCTCACCATGCTCTTTCCCTCTCTCTCAGTCTCAGTCCCTAGCCGTGCTCTTTTTCTCTCTCCATGCTCTTTCCCTCTCTCTCAGTCCCAGTCCCTAGCCGTGCTCTTTTTCTCTCACCATGCTCTTTCTCTCTCTCTCAGTCCCAGTCCCTAGCCGTGCTCTTTTTCTCTCTCCATGCTCTTTTTCTCTTTCTCAGTCCCAGTCCCTAGCCGTGCTCTTTTTCTCTCACCATGCTCTTTCCCTCTCTCTCAGTCTCAGTCCCTAGCCGTGCTCTTTTTCTCTCTCCATGCTCTCTCCCTCTCTCTCAGTCTCAGTCCCTAGCCGTGCTCTTTTCTCTCTCCATGCTCTTTCTCTCTCTCTCAGTCCCAGTCCCTAGCCGTGCTCTTTTTCTCTCACCATGCTCTTTCCCTCTCTCTCAGTCTCAGTCCCTAGCCGTGCTCTTTTTCTCTCACCATGCTCTTTCCCTCTCTCTCAGTCCCAGTCCCTAGCTGTGCTCTTTTTCTCTCTCCATGCTCTTTCTCTCTCTCTCAGTCCCAGTCCGTAGCCATGCTCTTTTTCTCTCTCCATGCTCTTTCCCTCTTTCTCAGTCTCAGTCCCTAGCCGTGCTCTTTTTCTCTCACCATGCTCTTTCCCTCTCTCTCAGTCTCAGTCCCTAGCCGTGCTCTTTTTCTCTCTCCATGCTCTTTTTCTCTCTCTCAGTCCCAGTCCCTAGCCGTGCTCTTTTTCTCTCTCCATGCTCTTTCTCTCTCTCTCAGTCTCAGTCCCTAGCCATGCTCTTTTTCTCTCACCATGCTCTTTCCCTCTCTCTCAGTCTCAGTCCCTAGCCGTGCTCTTTTTCACTCTCCATGCTCTTTCTCTCTCTCTCAGTCCCAGTCCCTAGCCGTGCTCTTTTTCTCTCTCCATGCTCTTTCTCTCTCTCTCAGTCCCAGTCCCTAGCCGTGCTCTTTTTCTCTCTCCATGCTCTTTTTCTCTCTCTCAGTCCCAGTCCCTAGCCGTGCTCTTTTTCTCTCTCCATGCTCTTTCTCTCTCTCTCAGTCTCAGTCCCTAGCCGTGCTCTTTTTCTCTCACCATGCTCTTTCCCTCTCTCTCAGTCTCAGTCCCTAGCCATGCCCTTTTTCTCTCTCCATGCTCTTTTTCTCTCTCTCAGTCCCAGTCCCTAGCCGTGCTCTTTTTCTCTCACCATGCTCTTTCCCTCTCTCTCAGTCTCAGTCCCTAGCCGTGCTCTTTTTCTCTCACCATGCTCTCTCCCTCTCTCTCAGTCTCAGTCCCTAACCGTGCTCTTTTTCTCTCTCCATGCTCTTTCTCTCTCTCTCAGTCCCAGTCCCTAGTCGTGCTCTTTTTCTCTCTCCATGCTATTTCTCTCTCTCTTAGTCCCAGTCCCTAGCCGTGCTCTTTTTCTCTCACCATGCTCTTTCCCTCTCTCTCAGTCTCAGTCCCTAGCCGTGCCCTTTTTCTCTCTCCATGCTCTTTCTCTCTCTCTCAGTCCCAGTCCCTAGCCGTGCTCTTTTTCTCTCTCCATGCTCTTTCTCTCTCTCTCAGTCCCAGTCCGTAGGTATGCTCTTTTTCTCTCTCCATGCTCTTTCTCTCTCTCTCAGTCTCAGTCCCTAGCCGTGCTCTTTTTCTCTCACCATGCTCTTTCCCTCTCTCTCAGTCTCAGTCCCTAGCCGTGCTCTTTTTCTCTCTCCATGCTCTCTCTCTCTCTCTCAGTCCCAGTCCCTAGCCGTGCTCTTTTTCTCTCTCCATGCTCTTTTTCTCTCTCTCAGTCCCAGTCCCTAGCCGTGCTCTTTTTCTCTCACCATGCTCTTTCCCTCTCTCTCAGTCTCAGTCCCTAGCCGTGCTCTTTTTCTCTCTCCATGCTCTCTCTCTCTCTCTCAGTCCCAGTCCATAGCCGTGCTCTTTTTCTCTCTCCATGCTCTTTCTCTCTCTCTCAGTCTCAGTCCCTAGCCGTGCTCTTTTTCTCTCACCATGCTCTTTCCCTCTCTCTCAGTCTCAGTCCCTAGCCGTGCTCTTTTTCTCTCTCCATGCTCTTTCTCTCTCTCTCAGTCCCAGTCCCTAGCCGTGCTCTTTTTCTCTCTCCATGCTCTTTCTCTCTCTCTCAGTCCCAGTCCCTAGCAATGCTCTTTTTCTCTCTCCATGCTCTTTTTCTCTCTCAGTCCCAGTCCCTAGCCATGCTCTTTTTCTCTATCCATGGTCTTTCTCTCTCTCTCAGTCCCTGTCCCTAGCTGTGCTCTTTTTCTCTCTCCATTCTCTTTTTCTCTCTCTCAGTCCCAATCCCTAGCCATGCTCTTTTTCTCTCTCCATGGTCTTTCTCTCTCTCTCAGTCCCAGTCCCTAGCTGTGCTCTTTTTCTCACTCCATGCTTTTTTACTCTCTCTCAGTCCCAGTCCCTAGCCGTGCTCTTTTTCTCTCTCCATGGTCTTTCTCTCTCTCTCAGTCCCAGTCCCTAGCCATGCTCTTTTTCTCTCTCCATTCTCTTTTTCTCTCTCTCAGTCCCAATCCCTAGCCATGCTTTTTTTCTCTCTCCATGGTCTTTCTCTCTCTCTCAGTCCCAGTCCCTAGCTGTGCTCTTTTTCTCTCTCCATGCTCCTTCTCTCTCTCTCAGTCCCAGTCCCTAGCCATGCTCTTTTTCTCTCTCCATTCTCTTTTTCTCTCTCTCAGTCCCAGTCCCTAGCCATGCTCTTTTTCTCTCTCCATGGTCTTTCTCTCTCTCTCAGTCCCAGTCCCTAGCTGTGCTCTTTTTCTCACTCCATGCTTTTTTACTCTCTCTCAGTCCCAGTCCCTAGCCATGCTCTTTTTCTCTCTCCATGCTCTTTTTCTCTCTCTCAGTCCCTGTCCCTAGCCATGCTCTTTTTCTCTCTCCATGCTCTTTCTCTCTCTCTCAGTCTCAGTCCCTAGCCGTGCTCTTTTTCTCTCACCATGCTCTTTCCCTCTCTCTCAGTCTCAGTCCCTAGCCGTGCTGTTTTTCTCTCTCCATGCTCTTTCTCTGTCTCTCAGTCCCAGTCCCTAGCCGTGCTCTTTTTCTCTCTCCATGCTCTTTCTCTCTCTCTCAGTCCCAGTCCCTAGCCGTGCTCTTTTTCTCTCTCCATGCTCTTTCTCTCTCTCTCAGTCCCAGTCCCTAGTCGTGCTCTTTTTCTCTCTCCATGCTATTTCTCTCTCTCTCAGTCCCAGTCCCTAGCCGTGCTCTTTTTCTCTCACCATGCTCTTTCCCTCTCTCTCTGTCTCAGTCCCTAGCCGTGCTCTTTTTCTCTCTCCATGCTCTTTCTCTCTCTCTCAGTCCCAGTCCCTAGCCGTGCTCTTTTTCTCTCTCCATGCTCTTTCTCTCTCTCTCAGTCCCAGTCCGTAGCCATGCTCTTTTTCTCTCTCCATGCTCTTTCTCTCTCTCTCAGTCTCAGTCCCTAGCCGTGCTCTTTTTCTCTCACCATGCTCTTTCCCTCTCTCTCAGTCTCAGTCCCTAGCCGTGCTCTTTTTCTCTCTCCATGCTCTTTCTCTCTCTCTCAGTCCCAGTCCCTAGCCGTGCTCTTTTTCTCTCTCCATGCTCTTTTTCTCTCTCTCAGTCCCAGTCCATAGCCGTGCTCTTTTTCTCTCTCCATGCTCTTTCTCTCTCTCTCAGTCTCAGTCCCTAGCCGTGCTCTTTTTCTCTCACCATGCTCTTTCCCTCTCTCTCAGTCTCAGTCCCTAGCCGTGCTCTTTTTCTCTCTCCATGCTCTTTCTCTCTCTCTCAGTCCCAGTCCCTAGCCGTGCTCTTTTTCTCTCTCCATGCTCTTTCTCTCTCTCTCAGTCCCAGTCCCTAGCCGTGCTCTTTTTCTCTCTCCATGCTCTTTTTCTCTCTCTCAGTCCCAGTCCCTAGCCATGCTCTTTTTCTCTATCCATGGTCTTTCTCTCTCTCTCAGTCCCTGTCCCTAGCTGTGCTCTTTTTCTCTCTCCATTCTATATTTTTCTCTCTCAGTCCCAATCCCTAGCCATGCTCTTTTTCTCTCTCCATGGTCTTTCTCTCTCTCTCAGTCCCAGTCCCTAGCTGTGCTCTTTTTCTCACTCCATGCTTTTTTACTCTCTCTCAGTCCCAGTCCCTAGCCATGCTCTTTTTCTCTCTCCATGGTCTTTCTCTCTCTCTCAGTCCCAGTCCCTAGCCATGCTCTTTTTCTCTCTCCATTCTCTTTTTCTCTCTCTCAGTCCCAATCCCTAGCCATGCTTTTTTTCTCTCTCCATGGTCTTTCTCTCTCTCTCAGTCCCAGTCCCTAGCTGTGCTCTTTTTCTCTCTCCATGCTCCTTCTCTCTCTCTCAGTCCCAGTCCCTAGCCATGCTCTTTTTCTCTCTCCATTCTCTTTTTCTCTCTCTCAGTCCCAGTCCCTAGCCATGCTCTTTTTCTCTCTCCATGGTCTTTCTCTCTCTCTCAGTCCCAGTCCCTAGCTGTGCTCTTTTTCTCACTCCATGCTTTTTTACTCTCTCTCAGTCCCAGTCCCTAGCCGTGCTCTTTTTCTCTCTCCATGCTCTTTTTCTCTCTCTCAGTCCCAGTCCCTAGCCGTGCTCTTTTTCTCTCTCCATTCTCTTTTTCTCTCTCTCAGTCCCAATCCCTAGCCATGCTCTTTTTCTCTCTCCATGGTCTTTCTCTCTCTCTCAGTCCCAGTCCCTAGCTGTGCTCTTTTTCTCACTCCATGCTCTTTTTCTCTCTCAAAGTCCCAGTCCCTAGCCGTGCTCTTTTTCTCTCTCCATGCTCTTTCTCTCTCTCTCAGTCCCTGTACCTAGCTGTGCTCTTTTTCTCTCTCCATGCTCTTTTTCTATCAGCCCCTTTCATGGGAGCTGCTTGCATAAAAAGCCATTAGGATCCAGCACTTTGTTGTAAGAAGGTGCTACTTTGCTCACATTTACCTTAGGCATATATAAGTCATTTAAGATAACACCCCCCCCAAAAAAATCAATTAGAAATCAATATGGTGGCCATCTTTCAAAATGGCAGACTCTGTCTTAAAAATGGCATAGATAAGCAGTTGAGGTATCTTTTATAAAAAAAATTGGTCAAAAAATTCAATGGTACTATTTTAAAGTAGGTATTTTAATAAATTTGCTTTAAAAAGGCCTTTTTCATCCATTGCAGTGGATCAAGCACATGAGCAACAAAATGCTTGTATTAAAGGTGAAGGAGGAGTTATTCAGCTGTTTCAAGATGCAAAAGCACTTGTGCTGTGGGCTTTGAATGATAACCAGGTTAGTTGATGAATTCCGTATACTGGACGCTAAAATCCATTCATCTCTCTACCATGAATAATATGAATCATACCGAAAGAAATTTCTCAGTAAGACAAAACTGTTGATGGAGTCTTTCTTAGATGTGTGTAATCCCTTTGAAGAACTGAGCAGTGATCTTTTTTCTCTTAATACATGTCTTGTCGCAACCTCTGATAGAGTGGAGGTTCTTCAAAACCTTGAAGAAGATGGAAGAAACCTCTATTGTACATTCATCAATGACTTTCAAAGAACCCAAGTGTAAGTGTTTTCAGCCCTCTTAAGATGAGCAACAGGAAGTTATTAGCAGTAGGGCTGTGCTCTGCTCTGTTAAGGATCCCCAGATCCAAAGTGGAGTGGGCCAATCCAGACCTCTGAAGCCCAGTTCTGTAGCAGCTTGGGGGAGGTCCAGATTGGTGCAGCGCGGAGTGGTCCAAAGCGATTCAGACCATTCCGAAGCTCCAGACCCAGGTAAGTGGGGGAGCTTACCTGGCACCACCACTGCAGTCCATGCGGTGATGGCAGCAGAGCCATGTAAGGGAGCAGGGGGGAGGGGGCAAGCCAAGTAAAGGGGAGGGGGGCTTACCTGGCTCTGTCGTGGTCCAGCCGGCGGCTTCAACTGAGGCCCAAGCCACAAGCTGCTTCCGGTTGAGGCCTGGGCATCAGTTGAAGCTGCCACCCAGACCGTGATGGAGCCAGGTAAGTGGGGGGGAGGGGGCTTACATGGCAGTGGTGGCAGCAGCATCCGTGCGGTGATAGCGGCCGAGCCAGGTAAGGGGGAGGTGGGTGAGCCAGGTAAGGGGGAGTGGGGCTTACCTGGCTCCACTGCCCTTTGCTGCCATGGTCTGTGTGGCAGCGGATGGCGGAGCCAGGTAAGGGGGGAGGGGGACATATTCAGGCCCCATTTTGTCCCCCCTTCCCCACTTACCTGTCTCCATTGCCTGCAAGTAAGTGGGGAAGGGGGGCGCAAAATGGGACCTGAATATCAACCCGGACCTCTGGATCTTGCTCTGGATCTGGTTCCAGAAAGATCGGGGGAGGCCCAGATCGACCTGAACTGGTTCCTTCTGGATCGGGATTTGAATTGGTTTGGGGAGGGGGTACACAGTCACTGACCATAAGACCCATAGGAATTTTGAGGTGGACAAGTTTTCTCTTCAAATGCTGTTAGGGCATGCCTGAAGGAAGGGTAAAATCTTGGGTAGACATCTGGCAACCTGGGCATAAATTTTGTAGGACGGCATTTTGTTTTGGGCATATACACGCAGTAGTTAATACTGAATTTTGTAATAGTTAAGTAGTTAATACTGAATTTTGTATCTCAACATCTAAGGTCCTCCTCCGAGTGCCTGCTCCGAGGGAAGCTTGGAGGATGGCAACAAGGGAGAGGGCCTTTTCAGTGGTTGCCCCCCCAACTGTGGAATGATCTCCCCGATGAGGCTCACCTGGCGCCAACATTGTTATCTTTTCGGCATCAGGTCAAGACTTTTCTCCCAGGCATTTTAACAGCATTTAGCAACGTTAAGTTTGTTGTTAATGGACCCCAGAATTGTTGTTTTTAAATGGATACTGTTGTTTTTATACTGTTTTTTATGTTTTTGATGGTTTTTAAATTTTATATACTTTTAATGTTTACCATTTTTAATTGTTGTAAACCACCCAGAGAGCTTTGGCTGTGGGGCGGTATATAAATGTAATAAAATAAATAAATAAATAAATAATCTGTTCTTGTCAGTGTACCTACACTAAATACAACATGATTTTTGGTTTCCTTATACAATTTCCTATTAGATAAGACTAGTTTTATTCCTCTAGGATATTTGAATGTGAATATTTTGACTATTTTGACTCTATTTTGCTAGTATTAAAACCATTTTTTAAAATTTTATCTAGTTATTTCCTGACAAAAGATATTTATATTTTGATGTACAAATATAACAGCATTTGAAGAGAAAAAAAGTCCACCTAAAAATTCCTACGGGTCTTATGGTCACCGTCTGTATAATTTTTCATGTACAAAATATTTAACTCATGTGAATTTTGTTTCAGACTGACTAAATGAAATGGGGGATAACAAGCACATTGTTGGCCTACCTCTGTGCCGAGCGAGTGGAACTTCAACAGATGCGGACATTTCAAAATGTATTATATGCCAAAAACACGAGGGGAAGACGACAACTACAACAGAAGGAAGACAAAAAATCTTGGCTGCAGCTGAAATACAAGATGATGTTTTTAAACGCAACTGTCTCATTGGACGTGATTGTGAGTTCGTGTACCATTGTTCAAATGAATGTTATAAATCCTACACACTAAAGAAAACATTACTGAAGAAAAAGAGAGAAAATGAAGCCAAACAACACGAACAATCAAACGTAGACGAAGTGGAAGATTCAGCACTAAAGCCATGCAAAATATTGAGAGGTGATGTTGTTTCTCGTAACCAGCCATTGCCTAAGGTGGATCCTACAAATCTTCCATGCATTATTTATGGAAAACAAAAACACAGGAACAACAAAGAAAAAATAGAATAAGTGGAACCAATCATGCTCAAACATTTCTTGCAGCCACTCTGTTCTTCAAGGACGATGTATACATAAGACCTTGTGATCTTGAAAATCATTCTTTGGTGTTTGGAGCAGATTTATCCTACCACAAGCTTTGTCTTGAAGCGTATCTCCAAAGATACAAAAAACAAAGTCAGCTGAAGAATGAACAACAAACTCAAACCAAAGGCCACAGAATAGAGGGTATGGAACCACTTCTGGATCGTGGCTATGGTCTAACACTTAGTTAGATTCATGATTATGCGAACAAACAAGCTGGAGAAGATTCACTTACAAATGAAGTAAAATTGTACATGATAAAAATATTTGGAAATAACATTCAGTTTTGCAAACCGCTACAAAAAAAACAGTCTCAACTTGTTTATTCATCAAAGCTCACTGTTGATCAAGTAGCAGACAAACTACATTCTGTAGACTCTATTAGGGAGGCTGGCAAACTCATTAGACAATTGCTCCTGGAAACAGATTTCAGCCTTGACAATGAGTTTGAGGATGCAAAACAGTTAGAAAAATCATGGTAAAAAACACCAATCCCACACCCACTAATTGATTTCTTATCCCATATATTTATTGTGGATAAACTGACCATCCTTTCCCACGTAAATGATGATGACAACAGTCAACCATGTACAACTTCATGTGAAGTAGAAGAAGATGAACAAGAAGAAACAGACAATGATGAAATTGAAGAGATCACTGGACAAACAGAAAATGCTGTAACATGCAGAATGAAAGCCGTTTTTTCAGATATTGTTCTACAATGTTTATAAGGGAAGAAAGAAGACTCCTCTGCATGTGATGACTGACCATTCAATTCATGAGCAGTCTAAGAGCAAGCAGCTTATCACTTTATTCAACAAAGCTGGACTGTCAGTCAGCTATAATGATATTATGGAATCTCGTCGCGACCTTGCACAGTACACAATAAAGTCATGTTCAGTGAACCCTGCACTTCCAAGTCATTTTATCCATAGTGTTAGCATAAGTGACTCCATTTTAAAAAGGAAACTATGAAGCAGCCATTATGTAGCAAGCGAGGCGCCACGTATTCAAGGGTGTTGTCTTGTATCTGCCTTATCTAACAAAAACAGGAGCCTCTGACTCCAACACGAAGGTTAGTTTACAGTAGAGCAATGAGATTGTTTAACAAAGATTAAGAAGACCGTTATGCCCCAGTGTTCCGTTCTGATTGGTTCATGCTGTTACTAGGCACTGCCCTTTGCAGGCTACAAATGCTATCCCAAATTCCCTGCTTCTTTGTCTGACTGCTCACCTTTGAATAGACCAGACCTTGATTAATCAATAAAAGCACTTTTTGAACCCTCTGTCGCTGAAGTGTGGAGTTGTGCTCAGGGGCTGATTGGATCCCATCCCTGGGGTGAAGAACTTGTCTAACAAATTGGTGCCACGACTCGGATGAAGCCCTAGCGTAGGCCCGTGCCTGCTGGTGGAACGGGGAGCATTGACTGAGAGGAAGCGTACACCGGGAGATTTCTTCCACCTCTTGCATGGTAGGATCGTGCGCTGTGCGGACCACGGAGACTGAATTGATGGGACCGTTCAAGCCAGGGTTAGAAAATCGACTCCACCCGACAGACGGAAGGGAATCAGGCAGCAACAAATAGCAGTCAGACGTGACAGAAAGGGCAAACGGACTTGCGGCTGTTTGGTGAGTAAAGCCCCCAGACCCAGGGACCCCAAGTGACGGGGAAAGGAGGGAGTGGGTGGTAACTCTATAGGCCCCAGGAATGGGAAGTTCACAGTCCACATTGGAGGAGTCCCCGAGCCCACTGGGTTGCTGTCTTCGTAATTGGAAAGCTTTCCTTGGTAATGGTGATTATGGTGTGAAACTGTGTAAAAATGAGTTTAAAAAGTTTTGTGAGCATGAATTGACATCTTTTGGTGTTGGATGGCCCCCTGGTGGATCGTTCGATCCAAAGTTAATTTCAGCTGTGCATGCTGTAGTTACAAGGGATGGCCACTGGAATCAATTTGCATACATAGACACGTGGTTAAGCAATGTACCACTCATAGGATCGCCGGCTCTTTGGGTGTTGAAATGTAAGATACAGAAAAATAAGATGATGTTAATACAAAAACGGAAGAAAAAGAATTTTCAGTTTGTGTTTCCACCCAGCGCAAGTGAAGAAATTGATGCTTTTGTTTCCCCACCCGCGGCTAGACCCCCCTCGGTGTTACTTCCCCCTCCACCTCCTCCTTCTCCTCCACTTTCATCTCCACCCCCTCCGTTGCTGCACCTGGTTTCTCCCCCTCCTTCCTCCCCTTTGTCCCAGCCTCCTGTTCTGTCTCCCCAGAAATCCCTTTACCCTCCCATTCCTTTGCCTCCACCCTATAAGAAACCTGAAGAAGGGAACTCTGAATTACCTAGCCCCTCCTCCCCAGTGCTTGCTGCTTCTCCTGCTTTAACGTGCACCATGGCTCGAGATAAGGGAATAACCCTTCCATCTGTGTGGGGAAAGAATGAGAAAAGTTTCCAAATGCCTTTGTGTGAAGTAGTCCAGGGAGATGGAGTGACTTTTGTGTATGTGCCTTTCACAACCTAAGATTTGTATAATTGGAAAACGCAGAACCCCACTTTCACGGAAGACCCCTCAAAGCTTACCAGCTTAATGTCTTCCTTAACTCACACTCACCTGCCAACCTGGAGTGATATGCAAATGCTTTTGAACACTTTGTTGCCTGAAGTTAAAGCTCAAATCCTTGCAGGGGCTAGGCAAGCTTTCTTAATACAGAACCCAAGTGCTATGGAAGCACAAATAGCAGACATTTTGCCAACCGGAGCCCCTGACTGGAACATCACGCAGGATGAAGGGAGAGAAAAGGCTGCAGCCTATTTTAGCTTGATATTAGCAGGCATGTGCAAAGCAGGACGAAAACCCCTCAGCATGAATAAAATAGTGGAAATAAAGCAAGAAAAAAATGAATCCCCTGCTGCCTTTTTACAGCGCCTTAAGGACGCGTATAGAAAGTGGTCAGATCTTGATCCAGATGCAATTGAGAACCGGGGAGCATTGGTTTTTCAGTTTATTGCTAATTCTCAGAGTGATATCAGGCAAAAAATTCAAAAGCAAGCAAGGGCGGCTGGGAAAAGTTTAGAAGAGTTGGTATTAATAGCCCAGGAAGTGTTTGAGAGACGTGATGAAGTTGAAAAAAGAGAAGAGGTGAAGAGACAGACTAAGTTCATTGGCATGGTTTTTGACCAGAAGAGTGGAAAAGGGGGGCGAGATAGGCCCCACCTTGAACGGGATCAGTGTGCATTTTGTCAGAAAAAAGGACACTGGAAATCGGAGTGTGAAGCACTCAAAAGAAAGCAAAAGAAAGAACAAGAGAGCCCAAAAGCCAGTGCCCCAACTCAGCAGCGCGTCTTTTATGCAGAAGAAGATTGAGGGTGTCAGGGGCAAGGGTATCCCCTTTTAAAGGCAGCAAATGCCCACCCTGACCCCATAGTAAAGATCAAAGCAGGGGATTATGTGTATTCAGCTCTCATTGACACGGGAGCATCATTATCGCTTTTGCCAACACCTAAAGCACCCGGCGGCAAAGTAGGGAAGAAGACAGTAATTGGAGTGGGTGGACAAGTTCAAAACCTTGAGTCTCGCACCCTCTGCTGACGAAAATTGGAAGTACTGAATGGCCCTATTAGGCAGAGACATCCTTACCAAGTTGCAGGCCCACATTTTCTTTGGCCCTAATGGAACACTTGAAGTGCTTTTGCCCAAACAACAAGGAAGCAACTACCAGATGGCCCTTTTTGCCCTGCTCCAAGATGAATCTCCAATGCGAGAAAGCAATGAAGACATGCTGATCTCAGAAGTGGATCCTGATGTATGGGACGATGCTGGACCAGCCCGAGCCCTAAATGCCAAACCTCTGCAACTACAATTGAAGCCTGGAAGCACCCCTGTGTCCTTGAGACAGTATCCTTTGAAGTTGGAAGCCAGAAAAGGACTACAGCTACTTATAGATCGGTTTTTAAAGAATGGATGGATCAAGAAGACTACCTTTCCCTACAACACGCCCTTAATTGCGATGCCAAAACCTACCCCACCTGGCCATGATCCTCAGTGGAGAGCAGTTCAGGACCTGAGAGCCGTCAACAGTCAAATAATTCCTCCACACCCAGTGGTCCCTAACCCCCACACCCTTCTAACACAACTAGAAGGGTCACATAGATGGTTTTCTGTATTAGATCTGAAAGATGCCTTCTTTTCCATTCCTCTGCATGAAGACACTCAGCCATTGTTTGCTTTTACCTGGACCAACAGAAGGAGTCTGCCAGTACACGTAGGTCGTAATGCCTCAAGGCCTCACTTGCACCCCCTGTGTTTTCCAGGCGCAACTGTAACAAGATTTGCTACCTTGGAAGGAAAGCAACTCTGAAGTTAAAGTCTTACAATATTGCGATGACTTGATTCTTTCTGCATCTTCAGCAGAAGCCTGCCATGAAGCAAATGCAGGTTGCTTACCTGTAACTAGTTCTTCGAGTGGTCATCTATGCATTCACACATATGGGCTTTGCGCCTGCGCAGAGACCAGACCGGAACCTTCTATAGCTGAGTGGAACGTTTTTGGCGGGAACCCCTCCCCCACGCTACCGCGCACATCCATGGGGTTCCCGCCCTTACCTCAGTTTACAGGAGTCCGACATTGTGCCCCCATAAACATGAGTGTAATTTCAATAAAGTACATTCCACATATAACTGTATCATTTGTAAGTCTCACACCACCAAGTGGGGATGGTGGGTGGGTTGTGTGAATGTATAGATGACCACTCGAAGAACTACAGTTACAGGTAAGCAACCTGCATTTCTTCTTCATGGTCTCTATGCATCACACATATGGGCGAGTAGCAAGCTGATATATCTTTGGAAGTGGGTTGGTGCATCATCTGAAGATCTCCAAGAGCACTGTCCTTCCAAACGAGCAGTCGTGCCTAGCACGGGTGTCCAAACTGTAGTGCCTAACAAACGTGGACGGAGTGGACCACGTTGCAGCTCTACAGACTTCTGTCAAGGGAACACCTCTGCTGAAGGCAACAGATGTTGCGACAGCTCTGGTAGAATGAGCTGTCACAGGTTTCACAAGCTCTAGTTTAGAGATAGAGTAAGCAAGTTCAATTGTCTCTACAATCCAGCGTGACAGTTGCTGGCATGAAACAGGGAGTCCCTTATAAGGCTCACCATAACAAATAAACAATTGCTTTGTTTTCCTAAAACTCTCTGTCCTAGCCTTGTAAAAGGCAAGAGCTCTCCCTACATCAAGTGAATGTAAAGAAAACTCAACAGGTGTTGTTGGATTCGGAAAGAAAACTGGTAGAGTGATATATTGGGACAGATGAAAGGTTGACACTACCTTAGGCAAGAAGGCAGGGTCTGTGCGTAACACAACCTTATCTTTGTGAAAGATAGTGTAAGGAGCATCTATCCTGAGAGCTCTAAGCTCACTTGCACGTCTAGCAGAAGTGATGGCTACTAAAAAGACAGACTTGAATGTTAGAAGCCTAAGTTCAGATAAGGCCATGGGCTCGAAGGGCTTCTTTGTCAATGCCTGTAACACTACTGATAGGCTCCATGGTGGAACGATACTCTTTACTGTCGGTATCATATTTTTAAGCCCCTTTAAAAATTTCCTTGATGTTGGATGTACAAAAGGTGTAAAACCATCCATGCCTCGATGAAAAGACGTAATAGCCGCTAAGTGAACTCTGATGGAAGTGAGTTCGAGTCCCTGCTGATAAAGTGCCAATAGGTATTTGAGAATCAATGACAAAGGGCAAGATTCAGGTGCTTGATCGTTTTCCAAGGCAAAAGTTTGAAATCTCTGCCACTTTGCCGCGTAAGATTTTCTCGTTGAAGGCTTTAGTGATGCCAACAATATATGGTCTACAGTTAAATCCTTGGTACGAGAGGAGGAATGGATGATATTCTCCATGCCGTCATCTTGAGGGTCGACAGGTTTGCGTGTCGAACCCTGCCCTGGTGTCAAGACAACAGTGTCGGTATCGGCGGGAGTCTGATGTAATTCCCGTCTGACAGTCGAAGGGCGTGGGAGAACCACGTCTGTCGAGGCCACCATGGTGTGATAAGGATGCAGTCCGACCTGTCCGACTGGATTTTGGCCAGCACCTTCGTCAACAGTGGAAACAGAGGAAAGATGTAAAGAAGATTTCCTTTCCAGGTTCTGGTGAAAGCATCTCCTAGCGAGTGCTTTCCTCTTCCTGCTCTGCTGCAGAACCTGGAACAAGCTGCGTTTTCTTCGGTAGCGAAGACATCGACAGCAGGGAGGCTCCAGTACCGAAAGAGAACGTCTCTTACTTCGGTATCGAGCTCCCATTCGTGGTCAACATGGAAAGACCTGCTGAGGGCGTCCGCGATTATGTTTTCCTTGCCCGCTACATGGATCGCCGTCAGGTGAGTATTTCTCTTTATGCACCAGTTCCAAATCCTGAGTGCCGATCGATTCAGAGGATGAGACCTTGTCCCACCTTGTCTGTTGATGTACGCCACTACCGTGGTGTTGTCCGTCGTGATCAGGACATTTCGGCCCTCGATCATTTGTGAAAAAGTTTTTATTGCATTCTCCACCGCTAGCAGTTCTAGGTGGTTGATATGATGTTCCCTCTGGGAAGGAGGCCAACGGCCCTGAGCTGTGAGGGAGTCGCAGTGTGCTCCCCATCCGATCAACGATGCATCCGTCGTGATCGTTACCGAAGGAGTTTCTTGCTGGAAGGGAACTCCTTCTAGGAGCGTTGACATCGAAAACCACCATTTCAGAGATGCCCTTACTTGCGTCGGGATCGACAGGTAAGTTCGCCGGGCATCGTGTCGAAGATCGAAAGTTCTTAAAAACCAGGCCTGCAATATTCTCATTCTGAGTCTTGCAAACCTGATGACTGCAGTTGTAGCTGCCATCAAGCCTAATAGCCTCTGAATTGTCCATGCCGAGACCTTTCGGCAGCTCTCGGTAGCGATGGCTAACTCTTGAAGGGTGCTTGCTCTGGTCGAGGGCAGGTATGCTCCCCCGTCCCGAGACGATAGGGTTACCCCTATGAAGTCCAGCTTCTGCTGTGGGGTCAAGATGGATTCCTCCTCGTTGACCCACAGACCCAACGAGACCAACAGGTTGAGGGTGGTTGAAATGTCCGCTACCAGATCTTTTTTCGGGACCGTGAAGTATCGGGAGAAAAACCCCTGGTTGAGTTCCTCTGCGGGTACTGGAGAGATGGCTCCTTTCGCTAGGAGGGTCTGTACCTCGAGAAGCAGAGGAGGGGATGGCACCGTTACTTTCACCCCCGAAGAAGGAGGAAGGACATCGAGCTCGATGGCATACCCCGAGTTGATGATAGTGAGCACCCAAGAGTCCGATGTTATTGACTCCCATTGATGGTAATGTGGTGCTAGGCGGTTCGCAAAGGGAGGTGGATCTGGGATAAAGGAGTCAAACCCGCTGCTTCTTAGAGAAGTCGGGCTGACGTTTGCTTTGGAGCTGTTGTTGCTGCTGCCTCTGCTGACCTTTCGCTGTTGACAATTGTTGCCTGGCTATGGCTGAAGCTTCACTCTGGAAAACTCGTGCCAGCTCTTTTTTGTCCTCTGGGAGATGTTCACATAGTGATCCTATTTTCTCCCAGAGGAAGAGCTGGTATCGTGCCATGGTAGCCTCGTAGGCTGATGCCCTGATGCCCAAAGAGGCAGAGGAGTAAATCCTCCTGCCCGTATGGTCCAACTTTCTGCCTTCTCTGTCCACGGGTGCAGAATGTGCCTTCTGTGAGTGGCCTTGAGCCGACTCCACTACGATCGAATTAGGTTTGGGATGTTGGACCAGAAACTGTACATCTTCCTCTTGGACTCGATAGAGGGTCTCTAGCCTTTTCGATGTGGCTTGAGTCATAGCCGGTGTTTTCCAAGATAATTGAGCCGTTTGCTTTAAAGCATGTGGAATAGGGATGGCAAGTCGTTGGTTGGTTGTGGACTGGAAAACGTCGTAGATTGGATCGACGACCGATTCATCCATTTGCTGGATCTCCAGTCCTAATGCCTGAGCCATTCTAAGCATATGGTCAAAAAATCTGACCATATCGTCGGAAGGGGAAGAAGGGTCCTTGTCATGAACCTCATCTTCTGGTGAAGGCATCGATGGAGCAGCCGACAACCCCGACTCAGAATCCGATGGGTAATTATCCTCAGGCAAGGATACTGTAACCACCTGGAGGTCTACATGCTCCGTCGGTACCGTGGTAACCGCGGCAGTCGATGCCGATGGCTGCGTACGGTGTCGAGGTGTCGACACCGTGGACGTTTGGTGGGCGGGCGGTGGAGGCAGCGGTAGATGACACATCCTCGTAGGCAGAGGGTGCGCATAATATTCTTCTTGAGGGTACTGGTGGTCACCCTGGAAGTATCGTTGTGGGCAATATCGATCCCATACATAGTCGCCACATACTGATTGGGGAAAAGAGTATTGAAAAGCTCCTTCCCACTGACGCCTTAGAGTGTGCCTTGGCGAAGGCGGTAGAGGGATTAGTCCCTGAACTTCTTGCAGCCTGGCAGGCTCTCGGAAAGAGGCTGCTGAAGCCGAATCCCGCAACTCGCCCTCCGATAGACTGGGAGGATGTATCGGTACCGTAGCCATCGGTACCGACTGGGATCTCGATACCGAGGGAGGCCTCGGTATTGAAGCGGTCGGTATGGCAGGAGGAGTAGAGTGACTCCTAGCCAGTTCCGCTGTGCGGGATGACCCTAACGAGGGTTTTTCCGCGTCCTTCTTCTTCTTCTTCTTCTTCTTCTTCTTCTTCTTTTTCTCCATTTCAGAAGAAGATTTGGGAGTCCGGGCCTTTTTGGAGATTTTCCTGGCCGCGGAACTCGCCAGTGACCGTCCAGGCGTTAGGGGTATCTGAGCCCTATTAGCCGCTCTGGAATGTTCAGGCACCTCAGTGCAACGGTCATCAACGGACTTACTGGCTGCCGTTTTGTCCATCCTCGAAGATTTGGGAGTCCGGGCCTTCTTGGAGATTTTCCTGGCCACGGAACTCGCCAGTGACCGTCCAGGCGTTAGGGGTATCTGAGCCCTATTAGCCGCTCTGGAATGTTCAGGCACCTCAGTGCAACGGTCATCAACGGACTTACTGGCTGCCGTTTGTCCAGGCGTTAGGGGTATCTGAGCCCTATTAGCCACTCTGGAATGTTCAGGCACCTCAGTGCAATGGTCATCAACGGACTTACTGGCTGCCGTTTGTCCAGGCATTAGGGGTATCTGAGCCCTATTAGCCGCTCTGGAATGTTCAGGCACCTCAGTGCAACGGTCATCAACGGACTTACTGGCTGCCGTTTGTCCAGGCGTTAGGGGTATCTGAGCCCTATTAGCCGCTCTGGAATGTTCAGGCACCTCAGTGCAACGGTCATCAACGGACTTACTGGCTGCCGTTTTGTGCATCCTCGAAGATTCAGCCAAGACTCAACTTTATGGCCTTCAACTAGGCACAGGACGCACAGGGAGTGCCCATCAGTTGGAGGGAGCTTAGCTCCACATTTCACACACTTGCGAAATGGGGCCTTAACTGCCATATGGCTAAGCGCCGCGATCGAAATCGCTGAGGAAAATCTAACTACTAAAAAAAAAAAAAAAATTTTTTTTTTTAGATAGATTAGAAGAAAAGATGTTAAGAAGTGAGAAATAAGCGAAAAGAGGAAAGATATGAAGTAAAAAAGGATTTTAAAGAGAAAACGCTAAGAGGTTTGGTTCTATGGTCTAAGCACAATGGCGGACGACGAAGAACTGAGGTAAGGGCGGGAACCCCATGGACGTGCGTGGTAGCGTGGGGGAGGGGTTCCCGCCAAAAATGTTCCACTCAGCTATAGAAGGTTCCGGTCTGGTCTCTGCGCAGGCGCAAAGCCCATATGTGTGATGCATAGAGACCACCAAGAAGAACTGTCTCACTCCTGCATCACTTAGGAGCCTGTGGATATAAAGTATCAAGAAAGAAGGCCCAAATTGTCAAGCAAGATGTGACCTTCCTTGGATACCATCTGTCACAAGAGAAAAGGTGCCTGGGTAATGAAAGGGTAACTGCCATCCAGACCTTTCCTACTCCATCCAGCCCACGGGCTCTATGAGCTTTCTTAGGCCTAACTGGCTTCTGCAAACTTTGGATTCCTGATTATGGAGGAAAAGCTCAACCCCTGTATGACTCCTTGACAAATGAAGGGCTCCAAAAATGGAGATGGACTCGCGAAATGAATAAAGCATTTGAAGAACTCCAGCTTGCCCTACAGTCACCACCAGCACTAGCCTTAGCTGATGGAAGAAAACCTTACCGACTGTATGTCCATGAGAGGAAAGGAATAGCCTCAGGTGTGCTGTGCCAAAGGTCAGGTCCCACCTGGAGACCAGTGGGGTACTATTCAAAAGTCCTGGATCCTGTAGCTAAAGGTTGGCCAGCCTGTTTACGTGCTGTAGCAGCGACAACACTCTTAGTCGCTGATACAGACAAACTAGTGATGGGAGGTGACATGGAAGCACTGGTACCTCATGGAGTCCCACAGATATTAGGAAGTGGTGGAGGAAGCCGACACCTGAACCCCGTTCGCCAGTCCAGATATGAGATCAGCCTCCTCCTGGACCCAAGGCTCGCCTTCAAAGCCATTGCCTCATTGAATCCTGCCACATTGATGCCTGAACCTGAAGGAAAAGAAGATGTTCCAGAGCATGATTGCCTTGAAGCCTTGCAATTTGACACCAAACCCCGCCCAGACCTGCATGATGAAGCTTTAGCAAATGCAGACCTCAAGTTGTTTACCGATGGATCCAGCTTTGTACAAGATGGGAAAAGATATACAGGAATGGCAATAACAGATGGATATGAAAATAGCATCCAGCTACAATTAAAGCTTCCTAGCAATTTTTCTGCACAAGCAGCTGAACTCGTAGCATGCACAGAGGCCCTGAAACTTGCTCCAGGCAAAAGACTAAATTTATTTACTGACTCAAAATATGCATTTTCTGTAATTCATGCACATGGACAGATTTGGAAAGAAAGAGTATTTGTGACTGCCAGTGGGCAGCCAGTAGCCCATGGAAAATTAATAATTGATTTGTTAGAAGCCCTGATGTTGCCAAAAGAAGTTGCAGTCGTCCATGTTCGAGCACATGGAGGAGAATCAGACCTTCGCCTTCGACAAGGAACGTCTACGTAGACAAACTGGCTAAACAAGCTGCCATGATTGGAGCTAGTCGAATGTACATAGTACAGCCCATTTCTCAGCATTTGAATCCACATTATGAAAAAGATTTGAAATTAACTCAAGAACTCAAAGCTTCCAAGAACCCAGAAGGATGGTTTGTCACCCCTGCTGGTCGATTTGTAGTGCCAAGAATCATCATGACTACCCTGCTCAAAGACCTACATTCCCAGGATGGACATTCATCAGCCTCTTCAATGGTTGAAGAACTTTTGAGAACCATGATCAGTCAAGGAATATGGATAGATGCTCAGCGAATTGCTTCTACTTGCCTCATTTGTCAAAAAGTAAATGCATCAAGAAAAGCCCCTGCAGCCATGGGAGGGAGGCCATGGGCTTGTTATCTTTTTCAACGAATCCAGATTGACTTTGCTGAAATGCCCCCATATAAAGGCTTTAAATACCTACTTGTTCTTGTTGACCAACTGATTGGTTGGGTGGAGGCTTTCCCCTGTCGCAATTGTCAAGCAAAAACTGTGGTGCAAAAACTCTTACAAGAGGTGGTCCCCCGCTTTTCCCTGCCCGAAACCATAGAATCAGACCAGGGCAGCCATTTTACTTCTCAGGTAGTGCAGAACATGGCAAAAGCCCTACAAATAGACTGGCAGCTCCATACCCCATGGAGACCCCAGTCTAGTGGACAGGTAGAGAGAATGAATAGGACCCTGAAAGAAACACTAGCAAAAATTCAATTAGAAACCTCCTTGAAATGGGTGGATGCACTTCCAATTGCGTTATCAAAAGTCAGAAAGACCCCTAGAAAAAGTCTCAAATTGTCTCCTTTTGAACTGATGTTTGGCTTTCCCCCTCAGGTTTTAGTGGGGGAGAGAGAAGAAATTAAGTGGGAATTGGGGAATGATTTACTCCGAGAATATGTAATTGCCCTGCAGTCTGCTCTCTTACAGCTTCATCGTTACGCTGCACCTTTCCAGAGACTCCCACTCGAAGGACCCATTCACTCATTCCAGCCTGGTGATAAAGTCCTGCTCAAAAGGTGGAATCCTGAAAAATTAGGAGAAAAGTGGGAAGGTCCTTACTGCATTGTACTTGTAAGTCATTCTGCTGTGAAGTATTTATTTATTTATTTATTTATTTATTTATTTATTTATTTATTTCATTTCTATACCGCCCAATAGCCGGAGCTCTCTGGGCGGTTATTAGGGACAGATAAATGGACACATTGTTCTAGAATAAAGCCCTTCCATCAGCCTCTGCCTCCCCTGAATCTCAGAGGACACAGGCAAAGCTGAGCGCAACAGCCCTCTGCCTTCTGGCGCACTGGAAGCTGCCAGAAGCACAGGTGAAGAAACCAGCACGGAGCAACCTAAGTACTCAGCCCAACATTTAGGGGGCACTAAAGTTAAATTTTATAAGCAAAACCAATGAACCTACAGTTGTGTGAAGATAGTGTAGCTGTAATTTTGATAATTCTTATCCTGCTCATAAGTTTCTTACTTTGGTGGTTCAAAGTTCTTCTTTAATTGCCATGGCAAATGTCTTTAAGAATTTTTTTTGCCTATATTTGTGCCTTTTACCACTCTTAAGTAACTTAACTTCACTCCACAACTGCCAAGCATTCTTTGCAAACCATTATAATCACCCTCATCTTCCTGCCCTGCAAAAGCTTGTGACAACCACACAGGCCAAAAATTGTTGGATTTGTGAACAACTAGGAAAGAAAGATGTAAGTAATAAATTACTTCCACTCCCTGTGCCCCTGACCTATTGGATCTCAAAAGTAAACACAGGATGGGCAGCTGACTGGGTTTTAAAAATGAATTACACTCAAGCTACCCAAGGCCTATGGGTGCGAGATCCACGTTCAAAAGGACTTGTAGCCTACCAAGTAATACCTAATGAAATAAAACACTCAATATGCATAGAATCAGAGAATTCAACTGGCCAAGATGTAGGATGGTTAAAAGCTCAAAATTGTGCACACATGTTATGGTTTGATTCTACCCAAGGACTTTTAGAGCCCTACATTATTGATAAAAAGAAAATCAACAATGAAAAATCTACATGCAGTGGCACATATAGTTTTAATGACATGCCCTCCTATACTCTTACCAATCTTACACTTTATAGTTTAAATTTCACAGATGTCATTTGGAAAAATGAATCAGCGGCCTTATTAAACAACTCTGTGTTCTTTTTCAGCGAAAATGGAGCAATTGCCAAAGTTTTACTTAATAATTCCTGCCCAAGAACAAACCAAACCAGTAAAGTTTCACCTGACCTCATTCCAAGAGGCCTTTTAGAAGTCTTGACTACTTCCATCTTTTGTGGATTTAAACACACCATAAGATGGGAAGAGCAGACTAAACAGTGGCACAAGAATACTAACCATCGCAAAAGATGCACATACCACTACATTGACGGTGTAAATATTGGAATGAAGATTGCATCAAAAGATAATAGAATCAGCGGCCTTATTAAACAACTCTGTGTTCTTTTTCAGCGAAAATGGAGCCATTGCCAAAGTTTTACTTAATAATTCCTGCCCAAGAACAAACCAAACCAGTAAAGTTTCACCTGACCTCATTCCAAGAGGCCTTTTAGAAGTCTTGACTACTTCCATCTTTTGTGGATTTAAACACACCATAAGATGGGAAGAGCAGACTAAACAGTGGCACAAGAATACTAACCATCGCAAAAGATGCACATACCACTACATTGACGGTGTAAATATTGGAATGAAGACTGCATCAAAAGATAATAGATTGACTCCTGTAAAGGGAGTCAATATCCTTTCTCTTACTCTCATTGAGCAAGGAGTATACATTTTATGTGGAGAAAACCTATACAAAGTCCTCCCTCCAAAATGGAGAGGAAGATGCACTGTATCATTCGCTGTGCCATATTTACAAATTGTTAAGAACCTCACTTCTGATCAGATGACTAATTTTGGTAGCTTTGCACACAGAATTGTACAAAGATCTGATAACCCTTTAGCTAGACGGAATACCGGATTTCATTCTACTATCCGATGGTTATTCCCTTGGTTAGGAGTAGCTGAAATAGAAAAAGCTGTTATAAACATTTCATTAGACTTAGAGAAAGCTTTTAATAGTACACTGGATGCTATAGAGAGCTTGCAAACTGAAGTTTCTTCTCTCAGCGATATTGTTGTGCAAAATCGTATGGCTTTAGATTTATTATTAGCTCAACAAGGTGGTGTGTGCGCCGTAATTAAACAATCTTGTTGTTTTTATGTAAATGAACAGAGTAAAATCAAAACAGATGTAAAGAAAATAAAAGAAGCAGTACAAGTCTTTCATAAAACAGGACAACCACCCACTAATGGTCTATTTGGATGGCTCACTAGTTGGCTACCCAATATGGGATGGTTAAAAGAGGGATTTATTGCATTATGTCTTATTGTAATGATTTTGCTTATCCTTGCTTTTTGTCTTCCCTGTATTTTGTCTCTTGTGAAAAATCTTGCAAAATCTGTAATCCATCAGCAAATGTATTTACATTATGAAACCTTAGCCATAGATGACCTAGAAGAAGCTAGTGCAAAGCAAGCTTGAGTTTTAAATTGCTTTAAAGGGGGGAAATGTTAGCATAAGTGACTCCATTTTAAAAAGGAAACTATGAAGCAGCCATTATGTAGCAAGCGAGGCGCCACGTATTCAAGGGTGTCATCTTGTGTCTGCCTTATCTAACAAAAACAGGAGCCTCTGACTCCAACACGAAGGTTAGTTTACAGTAGAGCAACGAGATCGTTTAACAAAGATTAAGAAGACCGTTATGCCCCAGTGTTACGTTCTGATTGGTTTATGCTGTTACCAGGCACTGCCCTTTGCAGGCTACAAATGCTATCCCAAATTCCCTGCTTCTTTGTCTGACTGCTCACCTTTGAAGAGACCAGACCTTGATTAATCAATAAAAGCGCTTTTTGAACCCTCTGTTGCTGAAGTGTGGAGTTGTGCTTAGGGGCTGATTGGATCCCATCCTTGGGGCGAAGAACTTGTCTAACAATAGCAACTTCACTGTAGGTGCTATGGACAATTTTGACCATGAAGAGGCAAGTCTTTCAGGTCTTCAGGCCATGATACTGTGATGGTCTTATTTCAGGAAGTTCTGAGGATTATTCCCTCTAAGCCAAAACTATCAACAGTAGTTCCTAAGGAACTTGGAAAAAGGTCTGTTACTCTACTTCCATGTCAGAATATTAGTCATTATCGCAAGCCATCAACACCTGTGAAACTTCCACCAGATTTCAAAATCATTGAAGATGATAATATTTTACCATGTGACGATATCAAGAAGGAAGAGACAGTGATAAGTATGTTGCAAAGTGTTGGAGGATTAACAAACCAAAATACACTGACATGGTCTGGCATTCATGCTATAAGAAGATAATGTTCCGCTACAACATGTCGGTTTTCTCCCAATAATGCCTTACCCAGTGACAGCATATGATACTGTGTATTCATGTATGAAGAATTTTCAAAGCTTGATCAACAAGCACTGCCAGTTGCATGTGATGAAGGCATTTTCCATATTGCCACAGAAATTCAGTTGGTCCCAAATGAATTCCCAGACCTTGTGCTACTCCTGGGATCCTTCCATATGACTAAAATTCTACTTACATGCATTGGGAAATAAATAACAGGCAGCAGGTTAGAAAACGCCCTCATTGAAAACCATGTTTTTGGACCAAAAGTGGTAGAGAGTGTCCTCAAAGGTAGCAATTATGTAAGGTCAGTAAAAGGAATGTTTATGCTAGCAGAAGTAGTAGAGAGGCTTAAATGGAAAGCATTTTTGAGTACCATTGAGGATGATGCCAGATTAGCGACACAAGTTGGTGATGTGCTCCATTGCTTGCAACACTCAATAACTGAAGACGCAAAACTGAAGTTCCAAGAGCTGATAGCAACATCAGAAGAAATACTGAAATCCTTGGATGATTTCACACAGGAACAAGCTAAGAATTCTGAGCAGTGCAAATATTTGGAAGGATTCTTGCATCTGATAACCTAATAAGAGCGGACAGGGAAGGGAACTGGAACCTGTACCTGCACACAGTGAAGGATGTCCTTCCAATTTTCCAGATTTTTGATAGAATCAACTATTTGAGATGGGGTTTACTGTTCTTCGAGCAAATTCTTAATCTTGAGACTCGTTATCCTGCTCTTTAAAGTACTTAAAATGACCATTAGTTTTTATGTATTATAATTTCATTGTGATACTTCAATACATTGTATTCTATTACCATCATGTGTGTTTTTTCTGTGTTTTCTCCTTCAATATTCACAGTGAAAGGTCCTAGAGGAGTAAAAATAGTCTGATCTAATAGGAAATTGTATAACGAATCCAAAAAACATCATAATTAGTATAGGTATACTGACAAGAACAGAATATTATGAAATTCAATATTAGCAACTGCACGTATATACCCAAAACAAAATGGCGTCCTACAAAATTTATGCCCGGGTTGCCAGATTTTTACCCTTCCTTCAGGCATGCCCTAACAGCATTTGAAGAGAAAACTTGTCCACCTCAAAATTCCTACAGGTCTTATGGTCAGTGACTGGACTAATATTAAAGTTGTAAAAGCTCTGAAAAATGATGTCCAACTAATTTCAAAGCTTTTCATTGCTGCCCAATACCATGAGTTGGATCTAGACACATTTTTCCAACATGAGAATCAGCCGTTTCCTCCTTCTCTTTCTTTGGATGGTGTAAAATCAGACCTAGCTTCCATTCTTGAAAACGTAGCAGATGGAAGTGATGATTTCACAGGTCAATGCAATGCTATTGTGTTTGATGGTGCAACTCTTATCAATATGCTTTGTCCAAGGACATAAAAAACTTTTGAAGAGTACTGCACACATGAGTTTCAACAGTACACTGCAAAAGAAATTGACAACTGGGCGGTAAAAAGGGCTGATTTTGTCTGGGACACTTTGGAGATAGCATCAAGACATCTACGCAGGAGAAAAGAGGACTTGGAGTTCGCCGACATGAGATTGAAGGAAGCCTTTTTCCAAAAAACTGGGCTAGCTTCCTTAAAAGTGATAAAAACAAAAAACTTTTTGGTTTGCTAGTTAAAGTAATAGTAAGGGACAAGATGAGTTTTGAGGTAGTAATGAATGATGGCAGAACATTTTTATCATCATGCTCAAACACTTCTCTCCTTTGGGACATTTTCGAAACTAGAAGCTGATGGTCACATAATACTTCACACTGCGGATATTGTTTCTCATGGCGCAGTCAATGTTATGATCAGAACTGTAGATACGGATGTGCTTGTCCTCTCTATATCTTACTATCACTACCTAAAAAGCCTTGGCCTTAAGAGACTTTGGATTTTGTTTGGTGTCGGCAACCAGAAGCGCCATATATCCGTGCACAACATCACAGAGGTTCTAGGGGAATCAAAGGCTGTTGCCCTAAGAGGTTTCCACACTTTTACCGGATGTGAGACTACATCGGCATTTTCTGCTAATGGAAAACGGAGTTCCTGGAATTGCTGGATAAAATTTGAAGATGCTACAAGCTCATTTCTTGCACTTTCAAACCCTATGCCATATCTAAGTCCAGAACTTCAGCACAAACTTCAAACTTACGTTGTTCTGTTTTACAGTACAGAATGTGCTGGCATGTCCATCACTGAGGCCAGGAAAATGCTGTTTGCATCAAAAGGTAGACTGCTAGAAAATGTGCCTCCTACTGCAGCTGCATTGCAAAAGCACATTCTAAGGGATGCTTATCAGAGTGGACATATGTGGGGGCAGTCTCATATTGCAAATCCAGTCTTACCTCCACCTTCAGAGTGGGGTTGGATAAAAAATGATGGTATATGGACATCATTGTGGACATCTCTTTCAGCAATATGGGAGAGTTGGTCCACTGCAACTGTAAATCAGGATGCCAATCACGCTGCAGTTGCAAAAATGCTGGCGTCCCATGTACACTGCTGTGTAAGAACTGTAAGGCAAAGTGCTTGAAGTCTACTGACCCAATAGTAGAAGAACCATTTGAGGACACTGATGTTGTATTGTAATATTTAAGTGCCTAAACATCAAAGACAATTTCATTTAATTATTTCTTAAATGTAGTTTAATTTACATATACTTCAATATATGCCAATGTTACACATTAAATTTAGAAATGAGGAATACTGTAATAACAGTTAATAGTTCATATTTTTGTTTGTTTTTCCACTATATAAATAAAAAAATTGATATATTTTAAACATTGGATGGGGCTGTTAAATGTTTGATTAGTGAAGAAATTTTACAATTAAAAAAGTACATATTTTTTCATTTTTCTCATTTTTAAGCAAATTTATTAAAATACCTACTTTAAAATAGTACCATTCAATTTTTTGACCAAAATAACATAAAAGACACCTCAACTGCTTATCTACACAATTTTTAAGATAGAGTCTGCCATTTTGAAAGATGACCACCATATTGATTTCTAATTGATTTTTTGGTGGGTCCCTCTCTTAAATTACTTATATAGGCCTACAGTAAATGTGAGCAAAGTAGCACCTTCTTACCACAAATTGCCGAATACTCACGAACAGACCCAACTACTTCTCGCATTCTACACCCACACCCCTTCCCAGGAAGGAGCTCTGACAGCAGGGGGAGACAGCAGAGCCAGGTGGGGAACAGGGTGAAGCACAGGTGGGGAAACCATATCCTTTCTTTTTCAGGCTGGGAAAGGTTTGTATGTGTGCGTGGGTTAAATTGGTATTTTGTTGTACTTCTGTGGGGTCAAATGTGAAATGGATTTGGAGTTCAGGCACTTCCTCTGTTTTTACTCAGTTTGTGGAGGGAATTAAGAACATAACAACATAAGAAATGCTATGCTGGATCAGACCAAAGGTCCATCTAGTCCAGCACTCTTTTCACACAGTGGCCATACAGCCATTGGCCAGGGATGAACAAGCAGGACATGGTGCAACAGCACCCTCCCACCCATGTTCCCCAGCAACTGGTGCACACAGGCTTACTGCCTCGAATACTGGAGATAGCACACAACCATCAGGGCTAGTAGCCATTGATAGCCTTTGCCTTGAGGAATTTATCCAAACCTTTTTAAAGCCATCCAAATTGGTGGCCATCATTACATCCTGAGGTAGTGAGTTCCATAATTTAACTATGCACCGTGTGAAGAAGTACTTCCTTTTATTTGTCCTGAATCTCTCACCAATCAGCTTCATGGGATGACCCCGGGTTCTAGTATTTTGAGAGAGGGGAAAAAATGTCTCCCTATCCATATTCTCCATACCATACATAATTTTGTACACCTCTATCATGTCTTCCCTCAGCCTTCTCTTCTCCAAGCTAAACAATCCCAGCTGATGCAACCCTCCCTTAATCATTTTAGTTGCCCTTTTCCGCACTTTTTCCAGCTCTAAAATATCCTTTTTTTAGATGTGGTGACCAGTACTGTACACAGTATTCTAAGTGTGGTCGCACCATAGATTTGTATTAGGGCAGTAGGATACTGGCCGTTTTATTCTCAATTTGTTTTCTTATAATGCCTAACATAGAGTTTGCCTTCTTTACAGCGGCCGCACACTGGGTAGACATTTTCATTGAGCTGTCCACCACAATCCCAAGATCACTTTCTTGTTCGGTCTCCACCAGCTCAGATCCCATGAGGTTATACTTGAAGTTGGGGTTCTTTGCCCCAACGTGCATCACCTTATACTTGCTTACATGGAACCACATCTGCCATTTGGATGTCCACTCTCCCAGCTTGGAGAGTTCCCTTTGGAGTCCTTCACAATCCCTTTTTGTTTTCACAACATTAAATAATTTGGTTTCATTGGCAAACTTGGCCACTTCACTGCTTACTCCTAATTCCAGATCATTTACTTATCTTTTAACTAGCCAGAGGCGCATGGAAGCCATTAGATGATTAGCCATGTCTTCCATGGGAGCCATTTTGTAGTGGAACCCACAGCAAATTCCCAAATGTGCTCATAGGTCCAAAAAGTTCGGGGATTCCTGGTTTATAGTATAATTATTGAGTATAACCTCCTGGTGATATCCTACAGCTCATACTGTGAAATCTATTTTCGTTCATATTTACTTTTCATGACTTGGAATATTCTGATGGAGTTGTCAGAACGTTTAGCTTATTTTCTGAATAATTTCAGAGAAAAACTGGGACCATGTGTGCTAGGAGTTCTGTCTGATATGTTCTGTGTATGAATGAAACAAAATTCTTTAAAATGAGAGAAAGAAAAAAATGAATGCTTCTATTTCTTTTTTCTTTTTCAGTTTGAAATGTTAGGCCAGAACTCTACCTCTGTCTTCTCATTTTTTACTACAACATTTTCTTCATCTAGAGAAACAAAACAAAATATTCTCATTCTCTGCCAAATGACACAAGCACTTGTATTGATTAAAGAGCCATTTAAAAAATAAAGTAAAGAACATTTAAGGGAGGAATCCCCAGTAGTAAATTATTCACTAGGTAACAGAGCTATATATGTCAGGAATCAAGGACTAATTAGTATAGATGGGCTGTTATTGTTTTCATTAATTTTCTAGGAAACTTTAAATTAGCAACTATTCCCAGCATGCTGTAAGACTCATGTTTCAATTAACCTCTTCAGAGTGGGGGAGCGGGCGGGGTTTTTTCCCTACCATTGCTTTGCCTCCTGCTTCTGTTCACACGGGGAATAAAGAGGAAGCAAGCAACGACCATGTAGCCCATTCAGTGGGCATTTTTATCGTGCTGCTTCTCCTGCACATAGCAGGAAACGGCGGCAGGTATCATTATAGTAAAAAAACAACACAGATTTTCTCCATCTTATTTTTTGATGGAGAAAAGGCTAGAAGGTGCAGGAGACAGGCAGGAGGCCAACATCAGTAGTCTGATAATGCTAAATATTTCATTACCATGTATAATTGGAACAAAGGGCGAATTCAATACAAAATTGTTGGTTTTAGCAGAAGCCCCATGTTCTTCATCATATCTAATTTCATAGTCATATGGTTAAAATACTTTCAAACAGTGACATGTTAAAAATCCTTTCAAAGTTGCACAGTGGTACATGTTCAGTCATTACATTTTAATCTGCAATTATTATTGTTTTTGTGGGGGAGAATTTTTTAACAAAAGGCTATATGTTAACCTGAAGGCAGAAAAAACAGTTTTTTGAAAAACAGCTTCATACATTGTGCAGTGAACATCGATGCGCTTCTGATTCCTGCAAGAAACATGTAAATCTGTGAACCTGTGTATACTGAAAAACACCTGTGAACAGATGTGTATACTGTGTTGGGGGTGCCCTGTGTACCCACAGTAAAAAAAAAAAAAAAGACTGTCATGTGGAGCTTCTCTGTACCCTTATCATAATGGTAAAACTGTTTGCAAAGGTTATCAATTTTTATGCCTCGGTAATGCCATTATTTGTGACATGGCATTGGTATATCAAGTGGCACATCTTGCCTTATTGATAGAGGGAATTTGATCTGCACTGAGGTGGTATGTCTGAACTGTTCCACTTTGGAATGCAGATAGGGATGTACATGGCTGGATGTTTCTCCATATAAAAAAATCCTGATAAATGGGGGGGGGGGGGGAGATGCTCTTTGAAACCCTAATATTCTATGTACATAGATGGATGTTCGTTGTTCATTGTCAATCTGTTTGGATTCTCATTTTTCTAACATTAACTTGATTCCATCCCATTTCAGCAATTTTGCTATTTTGTTTCTAAAAAGTCCACATGAAAATTTGTATGTAATTTTGTGCACATTTCTCCTAATATAAGATTTTTAATTTAGTTTTCCAAATACATGTATTTTGCACATTCTTTTCTCTAACATAAGTGTTTTGTGCACACCTTTCCCTGTGATGTGCTTTTGTGTGTGCATATTTTTTATTTGCAAACTACATCACAATATTCAGAAAATTGTGAACGTCACATTCTGATTCATTTCCAGGTTCGGAAAGTGCATATCTGGCAGATTCACTTTGAAATGCAAACACAATTTCTCTTTTCTCTGTACTGGAGGAGCCCATGAGCCTGAAGTGGTACACCCTTGTCAGTAGTTTACCTCCTCACTGAGAGATTGGCCTTTGGATCACATAGCAGGCGTTCTCTTAAATCTTCAGAGAGAGAGAGAGAGAGAGATCAATATGCATAGCATACAGATATTTCCTGACATATTTCAGCATTTTGAGCAAGTATTAAACTACCAAATACAGACTATGCTGCTGAAAATTACACAAGCAAATGTTAGCTAACCATTGTTAGCATTGTGGCTTCAAAGCAAACATGGAGCACGATGCACCTACCCACTCAAATGAGTAATTTACGCTCATGGCACAGGGTAGGAACAAGCTGGCTGGATTAACACATGAGAGATGCACATTGAAGGCAATGACATTTCTATGCTCCCAGTCAATAAGGAGAGTGGGAGGGAAAGTAGCTCCACCTAATATGTGGAAGGATGGGATTGTGCCCCACGTAAGCGGGCACATGGGTGCATATGCAACAAAAAAGGCAATACTGTTCCTAAGGCAAATAAAAACCAGCTTTTAAGGAAATAATGGTTATATACTCACTGGTATATATCTTAAAAGTTACTAATTGTCCTATACCCATTTGCCTAACTTTCGTTTAAAAATGTACATTTTTGGCTTGCATTTGGTGAGTGGATATGCATTTCTCCCTAAAGGAAATAAATATTGCTATGATTAATTAGCTACATGTTTTTAGCATGTTTTTAAATAAAATCTGATGTTGAGTAAAATATTTTAAGGATATTCCAATGGTGATTTGAATTGATATTAAGGACAACATACATATAAACCACTGTTGTTAAGATATATCAAGATACTTGGTTTGTTTTTAAATGGTCATGTAAGAGATTAGAACACACATTCCTTTGCTATGCTTCTTTTGTTACGCATATTGTTATATATTATAAATCATGAACTGTAAAGTATAGGCATGGGGAGTTTGTGGCAGTTCTGTACAGAAGAAGATTGCAAGCTGAATATGAGCCAACAGTGCGATATGGCTGCAAGAAAGGCAAATGATATATTGGGCTGCATTAATAGAAGTATAGCTTCCAAATCACGTGAGGTACTGGTTCCTCTCTATTCGGCCCTGGTTAGGCCTCATCTAGAGTATTGCGTCCAGTTCTGGGCTCCACAATTCAAGAAGGATCCAGACAAACTGGGGGAGGTTCAGAGGAGGGCAACGAGGATGATCAGGATTCTGGAGCGTGTTCAGAGGAGGGCAACCATTGCTGTACTGCTCTAACAGTCAGGAAGCTTTTCTTGATGTCCAGCCGGACTCCGGCTTCCTGTAGCATAAGATCAATAGTTCATGTCCTGCACTCTGGGATGATCAAGAAGAGATCCTAGCTCTCCTCTGTGTGACAATTATTATTATTATTATTTATTTATATAGCACCATCAATGTACAATGTACATCTTTCAAGGATTTGAAGAATGCTATCATGTCTCCCCTCAGTCTTCTCTTCTCCAGGCTAAACATGCTGAGTTCTTTCAGTCTCTCCTCATAGGGCTTTGTTCCCAGACCCCTGATCATCCTCGTTGACCTCCTCTGAACCTCCTCCAGCTTTCCTGCAACTTCCTTGAAGTGTGGTGCCCAGAACTGGACACAATATTCAAGATGAAGCCTAACCAGTGCCGAATAGAGGTCAACCAGTACTCATGCAATTTGGAAGCTATACTTCTATTAATGCAGCCCAAAATAGCATTTGCTTGTCTTTCTTTTATAAGTGGAATATGGTATGTGTCACAGGCCCCAACAGTTGTCAGTGCACTTCAATACTGCTATAAAGCAGTAGTGTGGCTCCTGCCTTTTATATACTGTTTTCATAGTGCAGTATACTATGAATATACTGCCTTTTATATACTGCTTTCATAGTGCAGTATACTTTGGTTTTGAGAAAGGAATTTCTACCCAAATGTATTTGAATCTCCTCTCTTGTAAGTCAATGTATATGATACATGGGATTATTAATACTTCATGAATGGTAATCATAATTTCATTTCAAGGTGCACAGTTAATTGTCTAGAATGAAAAATTGAACCAGCTGCTTATCAGAGAAACTGGGAAATGATCTATGTTGATGACTTTTGAGTTGTGAGAACAAGGTTGATTGTGAGGAAATTGTGTACCATGGAAGTGAAGATGAAGAGACCAGAAGTCACCCACTACTTTGGAATTCAGATGGAAAAAGAGGAAGACAGAAGCTATCTCCTCAATCAAAGGCATAAGGTTCAGGAAGTTATTGAATTCCTTAAAGATTCAGGAAGCTAAAGATGTGGTGACACCTATGAATACAAACTATTTAAAGGAAGTAGAGAACAGTGAACCTTTTCCTCATATTGAACAGTATAGAACAGTTATGGGAAAACTGCTGTATCTATCTAATGAAGTAGATCAGATATATCTGTTGCAGTTGGGATTTTGAGCAGAGGAATTAATTCACCCACACAGCGAGATTGGAGTGCTGTGAAAAGAGTGATCAGATATTTAAAAGGGACTGCACGATTGAAACTAAGGCCTTTGCTAGACCTACCTGGGAATCCTTGCAGGAGGAGGGGTGAGCCCGTGGTACAACGTCAGGCATGATGGGCTGCAGGAACGCCCCATCACGTCCACCATTTTAAAAAAAATTCTTAAAGGGCTGGGTGCGCAGGAATGCACCAACAACAAAACGTAAGGCTTTTTTTAAAAAATCATTTCCCCGTTCCCCCCTACCCTCGATCTCACCCCTGCCCCCAATTCCCCCCCGCCCCGATCTCCCCCTGATTTCTCCACCTCCAATCTCCCCCTGGCTCTGATCTCCCCCTGGATCCAATCTCCCTCCCACCCCGATGGGCCCAGCGCTCACTGCGCCCCATCTGCCGCTTTTCCCAGCTACTTGTGAGTAATTGCAGTAGCTGGGAAAAGTGGCGGAACGGTCTACACGCTCGTGGTCTTGGGCTCAGCTCGAGGCCGCGGGAAATACCGGGCTAAAACTGGAGCCCATTACCCTGGGGTAAGGGAAGGTTGACCCCTGGCTGAGCCCGGGATCCCCTGTGTGTCATCTGAACGCATAGGGGCGAGCTTGGGGTTCACCCCGGGCTAACCTGTGGTCTAGCAAGGACCTAAGATTGCAAACCACTGAAAAGCCCACACTAGTTCCTTATACAGATGCAGACTGGGCAGGAGATTTTACAGGTAGAAACCCGACTAGTGCAAATTTGTTCTTTTATGGAAATGCAGTAATTGGGTGGCTTAGTAAGAAGCAAGATACAGTTGCAGCTTTGTCTACTGAAGCAGAGTACATATCCAGCTGCATATGCGTGTGAAGAAGCAGAATGGCTGTATAAATTGCTAAAAAAAAAATGGAATAGATGAGCCAACACCAATACATGGAAGACAATCAAAGCTGCATAAAGATTTCTTAAACAGAAAGAATCAATGTACGCACTAAGTACATTGATGTGAAGTATCATATATCAAGAGATATGAGAGGGCTTGTTGAGATGAAGTACAGTCCAACGAAAGAGAGGATTGCAGGTATTCTCACTAAGCCACTTCCTAGAGATCAGCTTCAAATTCTATGAGAGAAGATGAATCTTGTAGACTTGAACAAGTGTGGTTGAGAAGGTGTGTTGGAAATGGGGAACAACGCTTGTTTGTCTGGAAAGGGTCTGCCACTTCTTCTGCTCCCTTTCCAATCTGGTATGCTTCCGTCCTCCATTTCTTATCTCTTACCTCCTTGCTTTGTAATGAGGTTTGTTTTCTTTTTCTCCAGTATCCTAGATGATGACATATGTATTTTTTTTACTTAAAATAAAAGCTTTTTTTTTTTACATTTACCATAAGTCTTAACAGACTGTTTATTGCAACTGCTGTCTGTGCACTCGTTAAGCTATCCACATATATCCTACAGGTACCATGGGCAGGTCTTCTGGGATTCAGGAACGCTTTCTGGTTCCTGACTTGGAGCTGAGCAGAAGCAGGGAAGAGCAGCTGGCCCAGCTCAAGTAGGAGCTATAAAAGTAAGCCAGATACCCAGGGAGCGAGGAAACAGGAGTTTAACAGGGGGAGTGTAGGGGAAGAGGAGACCAAGGAAAGGGGAAGAAGAGAAGCCTCAAGGAAACCCAGGAGGCTGCCAATTCAAAGAGGCCGTGTGCTTGCCATGTGCTCCTGAGTGCTGAGTAAGAGGGTCGGTGTGCAGGAGCTGAAGGGGGAGTGGCCTGATTGTCAGTTGGACTCAGCAAACAGTGCCTAATCGCTGTTGATTGTTGTTGGCCTTTCAGTGACCTCATTCTGGTTCCTGACTTGGAGCTGAGCAGGAGCAGGTAAGAGCAGCTGGCCCAGCTCAAGTAGGAGCTATAAAAGTAAGCCAGATTCCCAGGGAGCGAGCGAACAGGAAGAGCAAACAGGAGTTTAACAGGGGGAGTTCGGCAGGGGAGGTCAAGGGGGAGGCCTCTAAATAAAATAAAATAAAATAAAAATAATAATAATAATAAATAAATAAATAAATAAATAAAATAAAAAAGAGGTGGGAAAACCAAAGAAAAACAAAGAGAAAAAACACCCACAAAACCACCACCAAAAAATAAAATAATAATAAAAAAAAAGATCTTACTTTCCCTTAAGACATACTCATATAGTTGTGTACCTTCAGAGAGGACACAACAAAGCAAAGGCAATTCCACTACAATCAAAAAGGAAAAAAAAAAAAAAAACCAAAGCAGAAATCGACAATATGGATGGAAAGGAGTCCCTAGAGGTGGTGACCTGCAAAGGGTGTGCAATGTTCGTGTTTCTGCCTGAGCTCAACATGGCGTATACCTGCAACAAGTGCAAGCTGGTGGCACTTTTGAAAGAAAAAGTGAGAGGACTTGAGCGGCGAGTGTCCACCCTCCAAGGAATAAGAGAAGTCGAGGAGTTCTTAGACCGAACGGTGGAACTGCAACAGCAACAAGAAGCACATGAGATTGAAGAACAACAGCCAGCTGAAGCAGAAGTGGAGTATGCTGAGGGGAGGAAAGCCAATGAAGAGGAAACTCTCTGGAAAAGAGTGACAGGAGCAGAAGAACTAGAAGGCATTCTGCACCGGTGGAACCATTAGAGTTAAGCAACCGCTTTCAGCTTCTGGAGAATGAGACTGAAGGACAGTTTGCAGAGGAAGAAGTACAGGAGACACCATGCAACAGTGACCAAGAGGCAGAAGGTAGGTCAACCAAGAAGAAGAGAAGAGTAGTTGTTGTGGGAGACTCCCTGCTGCGTGGGATTGAAACCCAAGTATGTCATGAAGACCCATGGACTCGCCAGGTGTGCTGCCTCCCTGGAGCACAGATTAGAGATGTGACTGAAGGGTTACCGAAGCTCATAAAGCCCACGGACACATACCCCTTTCTTCTCATCCATGTGGGAACAAATGATGTCGCCAAGCAGAGCTACGAAGAAATCATTTCAGACTTTGAAGCTCTGGGAAGGAAACTGAAGAACTTTGGGGCCCAGGTAGTTTTCTCATCCATCCTCCCGGTTCTTGGAAGAGGATTAGAAAGGGAAAGAAAAATACTCCGGATGAACGACTGGCTTCGAAGATGGTGCCATCGTGAGCGTTTTGGATTCTGGGACCACGGGCTATGCTACTTGGAACATGGACTGCTGGCAAGGGATGGGTTGCACCTCACAAGGGCTGGAAAGAATGAGTTCGGCCACAGCATGAAGAACTTGATCAGGAGGGCTTTAAACTGAATCTTACGGGGGCGGGAGACGTAAATTTCAAGGCAACAATGGATGAAGGCCAATGCACCACAGTACAGAGAACAGCTCCAATAGTGTCCCAAAATAGTGTCCGCAACAATGTAGGAACAAAGCCAGACTATAAAAAACATGGTCTTCGATGTCTATATACTAATGCTCAGAGCATGGGAAACAAACAGAACGAACTTGAACTCTTATTACATGAAGGCAAATACGACTTGATAGGTATAACTGAAACTTGGTGGGATGACTCCCATGACTGGAATATAGCAATTGAAGGATATAACTTGTTCAAAAAGAACAGAAGAAATAGAAAGGGAGGTGGAGTTGCACTATATGTTAAAAATACCTATCGCTGCACAGAAATACAGGCAGATGAGACTGGGAGCCCCGTCGAGAGCGTCTGGATTAAAATAAATGGGGCTAGGAATAAAAAGAATATGATAATCGGAGTCTACTACCGACCACCCAATCAAGGAGAAGACGAGGACGAAACTTTTGAGAAACAAATTGCCAGTGTTTCAAGGAAGTGTGATGTAGTAGTGATGGGGGACTTCAATTACCCTGATATCTGTTGGGAGACCATTACTGCCAAAAGCGGCCCTTCCAAGAAATTCCTGACATGTATGGGTGATAACTTTCTCCTACAGAAAGTGGAGGAAGGAACTAGAGGATCGGCAATCCTTGACTTGTTATTGACCAATAGGGATGACTTAGTGGATAAAGTGGCAGTTACGGGAACTCTGGGGGAAAGTGACCACGTCATACTTGAATTCTTGATTATGAAGGAGACAAAAGTCGAGCGTAGCCATACATGTACTCTGGATTTTAGGAAAGCTGATTTTAATAAACTCAGAACTATAATTAAGGTCCCGTGGCAAGGGAGCTTAATGAGAAAAGGAGTGCAGGATGGGTGGGAGTATTTAAAAAATGAAATTTTAAAGGCACAGTTACAAACAATTCCAACAAGGAGAAAAGATAGAAGACAACAGAGGAAACCAATGTGGCTCCACAAAAAGCTTATTGATGACCTGAAAACAAAAAGGGATGCATATAGGAAGTGGAAGGAAGGCCAGGCTACAAAAAAAGAGTACAGACAAGTGGCGCAGAAGTCCCGAAATGGCATCAGGAAGGCTAAAGCTGTGAATGAGCTGAGATTAGCGAGGGATGCTAAAAGCAATAAAAAGGCTTTCTTCAGATACGTGAGTAGTAAAAGACAGAGGAAAGAAATGGTGCTTCAACTGCTTAATGAGGATGGCAAATTGATAACAGACGACAAAGAAAAGGCTGAAGTGCTCAATTCCTACTTTGCCTCGGTCTTCTCACAAAAGCAGGTCTATGACCCCCCTGGAAAAAGTGAAGCAGAAGTTGAGGGGGCAGGATTACAGTTTGAGATCGATAAACAAATGGTCAAAGAACACCTAATTTCCTTGAATGAGTTTAAATCTCCAAGGCCCGATGAACTGCATCCTAGAGTAATGAAGGAGCTAGCGGAAGAACTCTCAGAATCTTTGTCTATTATCTTTGCAAAATCATGGAAGACGGGTGAGGTGCCGGACGACTGGAGGGAAACGTTGTCCCTATCTTCAAAAAGGGAAAAAGGAGGAACCTGGGAACTACAGACCAGTCAGTCTGACATCCATCCCTGGGAAAATTCTGGAGCAGATTATAAAGAAGTCAATCTGTAAACACCTTGAAATCAATGCAGTGATTACTAGAAGCCAACATGGATTTGTCAGGAACAAATCCTGTCAGACTAATTTGATCTCATTTTTTGATAGGATAACCTCCCTTGTGGACTTTTCCACCCTGATGCCTTCTAGCTGCCAAACAATAAATCAGCATTGTTCAACATCAGCTGGTTGTCGTTCAAAAGAAATTCCAGGATCAAGTGTCAAGTTAATACAAAGCCATTATGCCTGACTTTGTACTTTGTACTACATTATTCTGAAGCCTCACACCAAAGATTTGCCCTTTGGTGGCCTTTTAAACATGAAAACAGGTGACACACTCAAACATATTAAAAAATCTAAATCTTTTTCATGATCCTTTGGTGTCACAAGTCATAGAATCATAGAATAGCAGAGTTGGAAGGGGCCTACAAGGCCATCGAGTCCAACCCCCTGCTCAATGCAGGAATCCACCCTAAAGCATCCCTGACAGATGGTTGTCCAGCTGCCTCTTGAATACCTCTAGTGTGGGAGAGCCCACAACCTCCCTAGGTAACTGATTCCACCGTCGCACTGCTCTAACAGTCAGGAAGTTTTTCCTGATGTCCAGCCGGAATCTGGCTTCCTTTAACTTGAGCCCGTTATTCCGTGTCCTGCACTCTGGGAGGATTGAGAAGAGATCCTGGCCCTCCTCTGTGTGACAACCTTTTAAGTATTTGAAGAGTGCTATCATGTCTCCCCTCAATCTTCTCTTCTCCAGGCTAAACATGCCCAGTTCTTTCAGTCTCTCTTCATAGGGCTTTGTTTCCAGACCCCTGATCATCCTGGTTGCCCTCTTCTGAACACGCTCCAGCTTGTCTGCATCCTTCTTGAATTGTGGAGCCCAGAACTGGACACAATACTCTAGATGAGGCCTAACCAGGGCCGAATAGAGAGGAACCAGTACCTCACGTGATTTGGAAGCTATACTTCTATTAATGCAGCCCAAAATAGCATTTGCCTTTCTTGCAGCCATATCGCACTGTTGGCTCATATTCAACTTGTGATCTACAACAATTCCAAGATCTTTCTCGTTTGTAGTATTGCTGAGCCAAGTGTCCCCCATCTTGTAACTGTGCATTTGGTTTCTATTCCCTAAATGTAGAACGTGGCATTTATCCCTATTAAATTTCATTCTGTTGTTTCCAGCCCAGCACTCTAGCCTATCAAGATCACTTTGAAGTTTGTTTCTGTCTTCCAGAGTATTAGCTATCCCACCCAATTTTGTGTCATCTGCAAATTTGATCAGCGTTCCCTGCACCTCCTCGTCCAAATCATTAATAAAAATGTTGAAGAGCACTGGGCCCAGGACTGAGCCCTGCGGCACCCCACTCGTTGACTCTCCCCAGTTTGAGAAGGTTCCATTGATAAGTACTCTTTGAGTCCGATTCTGTAGCCAACTGTGGATCCACCTAATAGTTGTTCCATCTAGCCCACTTTTAGCTAGTTTGTTAATCAGAATGTCATTTGGTACTTTGTCAAAAGCTTTGCTGAAGTCAAGATATATGATGTCCACAGCATTCCCACAGTCCACAAGGGAGGTTATCCTATCAAAAAATGAGATCAAATTAGTCTGACAGGATTTGTTCCTGACAAATCCATGTTGGCTTCTAGTAATCACTGCAAGAAAAGGAAGTGAGAATAAAACGGCCAGTATCGTACTGCCTTTATACAAATTTATGGTGTGACCACACCTAGAACACTATGTACAGTTCTGATCACCACACCTAAGAAAGGATATTATAGAGTTGGGAAAAGTGCGGAAAAGGGCAACTAAAATGATAAAAGAGGCTGGAGCATCTCCCTCGAAGGTTACATCAACTGGGATTGTTTAGCTTGGAAAAAAGGCTAAGGGGAGATATGAGAAAGTTGTACAAAATTATGCATGGTGTGGAAATTATGGATAGGGAGACATTTTTTCTCCCTCTCTCAAAAGACTGGAACCCGGGTCATCCCATGAAGCTGATTGGTGGGAGATTCAGGACAAATAAAAGGAAGTACTTCTTCACACAACGCATAATTAAATTATGGAACTCACTACCACTAGTGAGTTCCATAATGGCTTTTAAAGGGGGGGTTGGATAAATTCTTGGAGGAGAAGGCTGTGAAGGACAAGGGGTCTGAAATGGTTTTTGTTCTGTTCTGATTTAATGTTGCTTTTTGTGTCTACCAGAATGTGTATTTCTTTATGCTTCAAGTTTTGCTGTCCCAGGCTCGGGTGGGAGGGAAGGAGCTGGGAGTGCCTGCCAAGGTCATCTTCGCCCGGCAGTTCCAACTCCCACTGTAGCACCTGGGGGCTATCAGGGGTGCTTAGAAGTTTCAGCTGTGGGAAAGAATGTTGCTAAGATGTGGGTCTCGCTCCTGTTGGGAGGGGTCGCCAGAGGCCCGGGAAGGGTATCAGTTGGTTGGCGGGGGTCATGGGGCCAGGTGGCCAAAAGGGGATCTGGATTCCATCCTTTGCATTCCACTGAAACAGCCCTTACTAAGATTACCAATGATCTTCTTATTGCCAAGTCTAAAGGCCTTTATTCCGTTCTTATTCTCCTTGATCTAACTGCAGCCTTTGACACGGTTGATCACGATCTTCTTTTGGATTCCCTTCATAACCTCGGATTTTGTGGCTCTGTCTATAACTGGTTTGCCTCCTATCTAGCGGGTCGCTCTTTCAACGTGTTGGCTAATGGCAGCTCGTCTTCTTCTTTTCCCCTTTCAGTAGGGGTTCCGCAAGGCTCGGTGCTTGGCCCGTTGTTGTTTTCTTTATACATGTTGCCCTTGGGTAATCTTATTCAATCTCATGGCCTCCAATATCACCTGTATGCCGATGATACACAATTATATCTTTCATCTCTGGATCTTTCTCCTGATGTTCACGATCGTATCTCGGCATGTCTTTCAGATATCTCAGCTTGGTTGCTTCACCGTCGTTTGAAACTTAATATGGCAAAGACTGAATTGCTTGTTTTTCCTCCTAAACCTTCTCCTCATCTCTCATTCTCTCTTACTGTCAATAATGTTACACTTACTCCAGTCAAGGAAGCTCATAGTCTTGGCTTTATATTTGATTCCTCGCTCTCCTTTATTCCTCATATTGAGACAGTAGCTAAATCCTGTCGTTTTTTCCTGTATAATATTGCCAGGATTCGATCATTTTTGTCTGTCTCTTCTGCCAAGACTCTTGTTCATGCATTGGTTATTTCTCGGTTGGACTACTGCAACCTTCTTCTCACTGGCCTTCCTTCTTCTCACATCAGTTCGTTGGTTTCTGTTCACCACTCTGCTGCTAAGATCATCTTCTTGGCTCGCCGCTCTGACCATGTTACTCCACTTCTGAAATCTCTTCATTGGCTTCCAATTCACTTCAGAATCCAATATAAACTTCTCCTGTTGACCTACAAAGCTTTTCACTGTCTAGCTCCTTCCTATCTTTCCTCTCTCATCTCACACTATTGCCCCGCTCGTGCTCTTCGCTCCTCTGATGCCATGTTTCTCACCTGCCCAAGGGTCTCTACTTCCCTTGCTCGGCTTCGTCCATTTTCTTCTGCTGCCCCTTACGCCTGGAACGCTCTTCCAGAACATTTGAGAACTACAAGTTCAATCGCAGCTTTTAAAGCTCAGCTAAAAACTTTTCTTTTTCCTAAAGCTTTTAAAACTTGATTTTGTTCTGACTTTTATACTGTTAGTTTTACTCTACCTGTTTGGTGCATTCTCTTCCCCTCCTTATTGTTTTATTATGATTTTATTAGAATGTAAGCCTATGCGGCAGGGTCTTACTATTTTATAGTTTTACTCTGCACAGCACCATGTACATTGATGGCGCTATATAAATAAATAAATAATAATAAAGAGTCCAGTGTTGGGGAGTCTCCATCTTCTTGGCTGGACAACAAACGTGTCAAGTGGAAGATCAGGTCTGGGCAGTCAAAGGGGGCTGCTCGGAGTTAGTTAGGCTGTTCTTATGTTTTAATGTGTTGGGGTATTGTGGACAAGGTCAGCCGCTATTGCGGCTGGGTGGTGGAATGACTGATGGTTTTATTGGGGTAATTTCCCCCTCAATCTCTTTCCTCACTCCTCCCCCCTCACCTCCTCCCCCAACCCTTCCTTTTCCCCTCCGCTTAGCTTTTACCAACCAAGGCCTTACATGTTAGTCTTAGTGGTATTAATAAACCCGCTTTGGTCCCTAATGTGTGTTTGTGCTTTATTCTTGGAACATCTGGCTCGTCCTGGTTGTGGACAGGGCTAGGGAGGCGGGTTGCCTGGGAGTCTAGGACGTTTGATCCATGGGCCTACCTTGCAGGGACATCAGGTGGACCCTGACTTCCGTTACAAAGGCTATCAGGGGTTACTAGTCTTGATGGTAGTGTGCTACCGCCGGTATTTGAGGCAGTAAGCCTGTGTGCACCAGTTGCCAGGGAACATGGGTGGGAGGATGCTGTTGCACCATGTCCTGCTTTGTTGGTCCCTGGTCGACAGCTGTTTTGGCCACTGTGTGAACAGAGTGCTGGACTAGATGGACCCTTGGTCTGATCCAGCATGGCACTTCTTATGTTCTTATAATGAGAAGAAAAGGATATGTGTCAGTGGGCTTCATGAGCTTTGGCAACCCTTCAGTCACATCTCTAATCTCCAGGGAGATACATACCTGGTGAATCCATGGGTTTTTGCGACATACTTTGATTTCAATCCCACACAGTACAGCCCAAGATGACTACTCTTCTCTTCTTGTTATAGGCCTTGGTATTGTTTCCTCTGGTTAACTGCCTCTTGCTCACTTCTGGCTCTTGCTCACTGTAGCACAGGATCCTCTGTTATTCTTACTCTGCAGAATGTCCTCCAGTCTCATCCTCCGGTACCTGAAAGCGGTTACATAGCTTTAATGTTTCTACTGGTGCAGAGTGTTACCCTCTGCACCAGTAACCAATTGTTACCCTCTTCCAGAGAGTTTCCTCTTCATTGGCTTCCCTCACCTCAGCATTCCTTACTTCTGCTTCAGCTTGCTGTTGCTCTTCCATCTCCCATGCTTCTCTTTGCTATTGTAGTTCCACTGTTCTTTCTAAGAACTCTTTGTCTTCTCTTATTCCTTGGAGGGTGGACACTCGCCACTCGAGTACTTTCACTTTTTCTTCCAATAGTGCAACCACCTTGTAGTTGCATGTGTTGATCTCAGGCAGGAAAACAAACATTGCACACAGTTTGCAGGTCACCACCACTAGAGAATCCTTTCCATACATAGTCCTTATTTCCTTTTTGTTTCTGCCTTTCCGATTGTATTGGAATTGCCTATGCTTTGTCATGTCATCCCCTGAAGGTTATCAACGGAGACCCCTACTATATGTGGGTGTTACAAGAACACACTTTTTTTCGCTAGGGACCTACCCTGACAAACTCCTGTTTGCTTTCCCTGTTCACTTCCTCTGATCATACTCTCTCTGAAAATTCACTTCCTTATATATCTTCTAGACCAGCTGGGGCAGCATCCGCTTCTCTGCTTTGCTCAGCTAGGAGTCAGGAAACAGAATGAAACTCCCCGCCCACTCAGCTGCTGAGAGCAATCAGGCCATGCCCCTTCAGTTCTCAGGAGCACATGGCGAGCACAAAAATCATGTGTAACCTCCTTTGTGGACTGTGGGAATGCTGCGGACATATGTAGCGTAGTGGCTAGAGTGTTGGACTGGGAGTTGGAAGATTCGGGTTCTAGTCTCCACCTAGCCATGGAAAGCCACTGGGTGACTTTGGGCCAGTCACAGACTCTCAGCCCAACCTACCTCACAGGGTTGTTGTTGTTGTGAGGATAAAATGGAGAGGAGGAGGATTATGTATGGGTTCCTTGGAGGAAAAAAGGTGGGCTATAAATGCCATAATAAATAAATAAATAAATAAATAAGAACATAAGAAGTGCCATGCTGGATCAGACCAAGGGTCCATCTAGTCCAGCACTCTGTTCACACAGTGGCCAACCAGCCATCAGCCAGGGATGAACAAGCTGGACATGGTGCAACATCACTCTCCCATCCATGTTCCCCAGCAACTGGTGCACACAGGCTTACTGACTCGAATACTGGAGATAGCACACAACCATTGGGGCTAATAGCCATTGATAGCCTTACACTTGCTTACATTGAACCGCATCTGCCATTTGGATGCCCACTCTCCCAGCTTGGAGAGATCCCTTTGGAGCTCTTCACAATCCCTTTCTGTTTTAACAACCTTAAATAATTTCATGTCATCAGCAAACTTGGCCACTTCACTGCTCACTTCTAATTCCAGATTAACAAGTTCATTCCTCTTTAGCAGGACCTGCCCTTCTATATGCTTACTAATTTTGTCTTTAATAATGCTTTTAACCAATTTACCTGGAACAGATGTCAAGCTAACCAGCCTGTAATTTCCTGGATCCCCCCTGGATCCCTTTGTAGAAGCTGTGTTGATTCTTTTTTCAACAGGGATTCTCCTTCTCTATGTTTACTATTTTTTCTTTAATAATACTTTCAACCAATTTACCTGGAGCAGACCTTAGGCTAACTGGCCTATAATGTTGCAAATCCCCCCAGGGTCCCTTTTTAATAACTGGTGTTATATTGGCCATCTTCCAGTCATCTGGTACAGAGGCTGAGCTTAGGGACATGTTGCATATTTTTATTAGACGATCATTAATTTCATAATTGAGTTCTTTAAGAAATCTAGGATGGCTACCTGGAGTCTGGTGATTTATTAACATGGCTTCCGGAAAGGCAAATCCTGTCACCCTAATCTACTAGAATTCTTTGAGAGTGTCAATAAATGAGATCAACTAATTTGATCTCATTTTTTGATAGGATAACCTCCCTTGTGGACTGTGGGAATGCTGTGCATGTCATATATCTTGACTTCAGCAAAGCTTTTGACAAAGTACCACATGACATTATGATTAACAAACTAGCTAAACGTGGGCTAGATGGAACAACAATTAGGTGGATTCACAGTTGGCTACAGAATCTGACTCAAAGAGTACTTATCAATGGAACCTTCTCAAACTGGGGAGAGGCGAGTGGGGTGCCGCAGGGCTCAGTCCTGGGCCCAGTGCTCTTCAACATTTTTATTAATTATTTGGACGAGGAGGTGCAGGGAACGCTGATCAAAGTTGCAGATGACACAAAATTGGGTGGGATAGCTAATACCCTGGAAGACAGAAACAAACTTCAAAGTGATCTTGATAGGCTGGAGTGCTGGGCTGAAAACAACAGAATGATATTTAATAGGGATAAATGCCAAGTTCTACATTTAGGGAATAGAAACCAAATGCACAGTTACAAGATGGGGGACACTTGGCTCAGCAATACTACAAACGAGAAGGATCTTGGAATTGTTGTAGATTGCAAGCTGAATATGAGCCAACAGTGCGATATGGCTGCAAGAAAGGCAAATGCTATTTTGGGCTGCATTAATAGAAGTATAGCTTCCAAATCACAGGAGGTACTGGTTCCTCTCTATTCGACCGTGGTTAGGTCTCATCTAGAGTATTGTGTTCAGTTCTGGGCTCCACAATTCAAGAAGGATGCAGACAAGCTGGAGCGTGTTCAGAGGAGGGCAACCAGGATGATCAGGGGTCTAGAAACAAAGCCCTATGAAGAGAGACTGAAAGAATTGGGCATGTTTAGCCTGGAGAAGAGAAGATTGAGGAGAGACATGATAGCACTCTTCAAATTCTTAAAAGGTTGTCACACACAGGAGGGCCAGGATCTTGTCTCGATCCTCCCAGAGTGCAGGACACGGAATAACGGGCTCAAGTTAAAGGAAGCCAGATTCCGGCTGGACATCAGGAAAAACTTCCTGACTGTTAGAGCAGTGCGACGGTGGAATCAGTTACCTAGGGAGGTTGTGGGCTCTCCCACACTAGAGGCATTCAAGAGGCAGCTGGACAACCATCTGTCAGGGATGCTTTAGGGTGGATTCCTGCATTGAGCAGGGGGTTGGACTAGATGGCCTTGTAGACCCCTTCCAACTCTGCTATTCTATGATTCTATGATTCTATGTGTAGACACTGGTAATCCAGTAGACATTGTTTACTTGAACTTTCAAAAGGCTTTTAACGAAGTCCCTCACCAAAGGCTCCTGAGAAAACTTAGCAGTCTTGGAATAAGAGGAGAAGTCCTCTTATGTATCAGTAACTGCTTAAAGAGAAGAAAACAGAAAGTAGCAATAAATGGTCAATTTTCCCAATGGAAGAAGTAAATAGTGTGGTCCCACAGGAGTTAAAGAACTAAAGGAAGATAACTGAGATTGCAGAGAAGCTGAATGAATTCTTCTGATCTGTCTTCTCTCCAGAAGATATAGGACAGATACCTATGCCTGAACTAAGGTTATCAGGAGGGGAATCTGGGGAAATAAGGCAAGTAATGGTGACAAAACATGACGTTCTCACCAATACCGATCCCTGTGGGACCCCACTATTTACTTCCCTCCATCGGGGGAATTGACCACTTATTCCTACTCTCTGCTTTCTCTAACCAGTTACTGATCCATAAGAGGACCTCTCCTCTTATTCCATGACTACTAAATTTATTCAGGACCTCAGATTATTTTTCTGAAAGCTGAAATGCTGTAAAAGGGCCCCAATCCTTGCTCTTACTTTCTGTGTTGTGGTTAAAGGACATGCAAGGATTGTGTCTCACATTATATTAACATGTTGCACTGAACATGCAAGGGTTGGATGAGATGGCCTTATAGGCACCTCCCAACTCTTAAGTATTCTATGATAAATTGGTTGATTTGGCTCACTTGGAAGTGGCTATTCCAGGCCTTTAAAATAAAATTTAAAAAAAACTTTGCTATTGCCAGGAGTAAGTACCTGAACATGGGTTTTGTGCAACTTTGTGGTTTATTGCAACAGCTGCACAGCTTGTGTGACTGGTGAATTTGGGTGATTTAGCTCATTTGGAAGTAGCTGTCCCAGGCTATTCTGTTCAGATCCAGATGAGTTCCGGGTATTAAGTGGTTTATAATAGGGTGACCATATGAAAAGGAGGACAGGGCTCCTGTATTGAAAAGGAAATTTCAGTAGGTGTCATTTGTATATATGGGCAACCTAGTGAAATTTCCTCTTCATCACAACAGTTAAAGCAGCAGGTGCCCTGCCCTCTTTTAAATCTGGTCACTCTAGGATAGCTCCTGCACTTTAACTGTGGTGACGAAGAGGGCATTTCACCAGGTTCTCCATATATACAAATGACACCTGCTGAAATTCCCTTTTCTATGCAGCTATTAAAGATACAGGAGCCCTGTCCTCCTTTTCATAGGGTCACCCTATTTATAACAACATAGCATTGCAAAGCTTCCTGCCCTAAAATATTGTTCTCGGGTGTTTCTAACACATGCTATATTGTTTGGCATGTTTTTGTTTTGTTTAAAAAGTAAGAGGCGCTGTTCCTGCCTGTGGTGTTTCCGACCGGTCTTTCACACGGTTCGGAAACGATGCTTCGTGGGACAGGAACTTCTGAGGCGAATCGTGGCAGAATGTTGTGGCAGCAGCGCCGGAAGACATCGCCTGCCATGACAGTGGGGTCTGTGAGCGGATCTACACAGCCTACTGAAGGCGCTTGCATGCGCCCCCAGAGTGATTGTGTAGATCCTGCCCTGGAAGAGACGGAGGAAGAGGCGGAGGCTGGGGAATCCAGTCACGTCCTTGCTGCCGCCCACCTCCCCGCCGGCCAGGTCGGAGAGCTCGGCGGAAGAAGGCGGGGCGGAGAGCGGAAGAAGCTCTCCACCCGGCTGGTTCTTTCGCCGGCAGCAGGAGGCCGGCGGGGAGGTGGTGAGCGGCGGCAAGGACGCGGACAGATTCCCCAGCCGCCTCCTCCTCCGCCTCTTCCAGGGCAAGATCTACACAATTGCTTTGGGGGCGCATGCAAGCGCCTTCAGCACGCTGTGTAGATTTGCCCTGTGCCACTTCGGGAAAGGGCTTGTAGTGCAGCCTTAAAGCGGCTTATTCTGAAGTAAACTCGCGTATGTCAGCAGGTGAGCCTATTCCCAGCCCCTTAGGCTGCCCTCCTCGGCAGGCCTTACTGAACAGCGAAGCTTCAAGCTTGCTTTTGAGTTTGCATTTAATGTTGTTCGCTGCCTCGATCCAAAGGGAGAGGCGGGTAAGGAACGACGATTCGTACATGGGCTTGTGCTGTTATAACCTTCAACAGGAAGGAAGCCAATTAAATGTGAAGAATGAGGTCGGAGCAGAAGCTACGGGTTTGACACGGATCCCCTCACAGGAAGCCGCAGAAGGCCCCAAGCGAGCCAGGGCCGGTCTCCCGCCAGCGCCTCCCTTCCGTTCTCGCTCTGTCACTTTGAGCCTCGGCACTGGGCCGCCCGGCGAGGCCCCGCCCCCTTGATGCCCCGCCCCGCGTCCTCCTCGCTGCCGCTGTTTCTCTAGCCACGTTCTAGGCACCGGCCACGCTGCTCCCGATTGGCCCCGGCGCAGTCACGTGACACCGAACGAGCCTGCTGGGCGCCAAATTCAAATCACAGGAAACAAGACGAACTGACCCCGATGAGAGGGGAGGTCGCGGCCGGCTCGGAGCGGCTCTTCGCTGCCTCACCTGGGAAGGGCGTGCGGCTGACGGCGAGGCCTCCGCCCGGACCCCCGCTTCCAGCCGTGGTTGGCCGGGCTGCCGCCGCAGGACGAAGTGGTAAGAGGCGGAAAGGGGGCGCTCCGGGGGGCGCAGCGGACAAGCAAGGGCTGCCAGGGCGGCGGCGGCGGCGGCGGCGGCGGCGGCTTAGTGGAAGGCATCCTAGTATGGGAAAGAGACGAGCCGCCCAGTCCTCTTGACGCATGAACCTGGGCAGCGTCGCACCGCGGCGCGCGGATTGCAGCCTGGTGAGCAGCAGTTCAAGCGGCAGTCTCGCTCCCCCTTAGCCTGCACTGGACGGACTGGGCAGCCGGGCGCGAGCCGCCTCGGGGCAGCCAGATAATTATGGGCTCTGGACTTCATGGTCCCTCACAACTAACTTTTTTTCCCTTTCTAACCACAGCCACATCTTTTTATAATTGTTTCTACATTCCTGCTATGTTAGAAAAATAACAAAACTGATTTTTTTAAAAAATCAAGACAAAAGCAGTGGTGTATATGCAGTTTTGCATTTTAAATTCATTTAAATCATGGCACCATCATGGGTGCAGGAAGACAATGGAATTTGCTTCTGATCACTTGTTCTCTGAGTGGTTATTTGGGCTTAGCTGTGCAACCTTGAACTTTGGCCGAAAAGTCCAGCCCTTTATAAATTGACTATGCAAATTTAAGGCAATATGGAATATTCCATTATGTTGGTCTGTAAGAAAACACATTGCAGACTATCAGGAAACCAGCCATGGTCAGTCCTACTGGGCTCTAAAAGGAAGAATCTATCAGACAGGGTGGTGAAGGGCAGAGACAGAGCGCTAGATTCCTAGCATGGGTCACAAAGGGATATTGAGAATTCTCTCTTGCTCAGTTATCCATCCCTAAATGATGAAATAGTGCAATCTAAGCTTCTAGAAAGGAGAGGTTGTCTTATTTGCTTATGAAAGAACGCAGGCACCCAGCAGATCATACAGAGGCACTTATTTATTTATTTATTTATTTTATTACATTTTTATACCGCCCAATAGCCGAAGCTCTCTGGGCAGTTCACAATGGACCAATATTTTTAAAAGCAGGAATTAATAGAGATGGCATGTATAGAGGCTCCTATGCATCTCTTCAATTGGGCAAAACTATTTGGTAGCAGCATGATTGATATAAACAGAATATCCCTGTAATAACTACTTAAGTTTTTGTTCTGGCTGCTCAGCTGTACTTAATTTCAACAAGCACTTTTGGAATAATGAGGATAATAATACATCACTTTGGGGTTGCAATCCTATGCACACTTACTCGGAAGTAAGTCCTATTAAACTTAGTGGGATTTACTTCTGAGTATATATGCATAGGATCAACTGCATGAGTATTCAATATGTTTCACATGCATTACATCAGTAAGCCAAATAACATCCATGTAAGGTAGACAAGAACTTTTCCCTTATTGGAGATGGGAGGGCTGAGAAATGGGGAATTCCCAGGGCCCCTTAATTAGCTTATTTCTGAGGTAAGGATGAACTGGGGGCTGCCCCCTCCGATGATTAGCCACTGCTAGAGATGTGGAGGCGAGAAATTCAGGAATTCCGGCCCCCCCACAGGACCGTTTCCCCCCACCCCAATGGGAAATTGAAGAGCTTTGGATTATGAAATATTTTATTTTAGAATTTAAGACAAGGTGTTTACCAAATGATTTCTAAAAACAATGTAATAAGACTTTTATGGAAAGACCAAAGATGTAAAGTGTCTGGAAATAATGAAGCCATAGGGCAAGATGGGTTTTTTTTAAACTCTCTGTAATACTCCCAGCATAGTTTTTTCTTCCATTCTTTCTTAAAATTATTGATCTAATGTATTTTTCCTGATAGACATTTAGGGATGCTCCATGTCAAAAGCTCAGTGTCCCTTAGATGTGAGTAGAGTCACCATATCATAGAAGAAAATGTGCATTCTTGATAGCTTGGATTTTGTTCTACTAAGTCCTGTGTTCTTGGCTTGTTCTAGTCAGATGCTGTAGCAGTCAATTAATGTAGTTCTAATCTAAAATCCAAATGTGAAAGAAAGACTGTGGGTTATCCCACCACTGTGACCAGATATGATGAAAGGGCACGAGGGTTGTCCCATCTATATTTCTTTTCTTTTAAAAAAAATAACTTTGAGTTTTGGGTCTATAAAGTTCACTCCCACAGTTTTGTTTTAAAAATAAAGTTCTCAATTAGACCTCACCATTAGGAAGTGCTGTCTCAGCTATAAACTCTTTAATAACAGCACTTAAAAGAAACTCTAGAGGCAATTTTTCAAAATGGTCAAAAATGAAGATGCTCATTAATGGAAATAATTTACAAAAGTGAATAAAATGTCACTCTTGAAATAATAGTTTGAGATTGCTTAAAGGTTCTTAAATTAAATATGATTGTTTGCTTTCTAAGCTGACTGTTTCCCAGATAAATTAAATCTCAATAGCTTTTTCTTCAGATCAGATGTCCCTAAGCTCCACCCCACAAACCAGAATAGATTTAGGAATTTTCCTAAACTTCCTTACAAGCAGGAACAGATATTGTATGTCAGTCTTCATCTGTCTTCAGTTCTTTCTGCTTCTTTTGGTTTTTAGGATGATTCAAATAGTTCAGGGACTACTTGATGAAGTTCGCTTTGGTCAGGCATAAAACAGGAACCTAAAATATGATACATATAACTTGGTTTGCTCATAAAATTATTATATTAAATTTAAAAGTATATTTTATGTTGACAATAGTTAAAGATTTATTAACAATGGGTAGAATCCAACTGGAGCCCCGGTTGCCCCAGCCTGTGCAATGGCCCTGAGGAAGCTCTTCCAGGGCAAGCCTCAAAATGGGTGCAGACACTTGTTTCTGGGAGGGCCCCCAGCCTGCCAGTTGTCTCCCCCTCCACACACACATACACACACCTTCTTTTTTGCTTTTAGTCCAACGTGCAGCAGTCTTATAAAAGGTGCTTGGTTAGTTCACTTAACCATGAAGTGGTAAATAATAAAATTTCTTTCCTGCTTTCAAACAAATGGATCGATTTGTTTCACTGCAGTGGCAACAGCTTTTACATTTGGCCTTGTAAATGCGATACTTAAATAACCTGCAAAGTAGCTCTAAGAGATTTTATTGTGTAGTACACTAAAGGATTAAACTCTTTGCATGGGGTCTGTTGTCTTTTGTGAATTCCCGTAATCTGATTTCAAAAGGCATGGTGCATACTGCTAAAACATTGACAAGTTTAAAATCTGTAAAAAAAAAAAAAATCACTTGAAAACGTAGTTTCTGCAGATTATGGGATAATTGTCTGGTACCAAATTTAGCTTCTTTTGTAGCTCACGGTGCAGGTTACTTTCCCTAAGGACCAAATTGTTGCTGTAATCCTGAGTTTCCTAAGCTTCGTTAATACTTTGCCATCATCATGCTTGTTTATAAAATTTGCTTCTTCTAATGTGATTTTTTGCAAGTTTTAATGACATCTTGTTTGGAACTACATTTGTGATTAATATGACCAATACAACATCACTCTCCACATTCATTGGGGTGACTTAAAACACAGATTTCCACAACAACACCATGAAAGATAATATCCCAGGTTTCCTCTCCACTGGTTCTCCACTCACTTAGCGGCATGAAGTCCGTTATTGCTGAGCAACAGATGGCCAAGTTTTCCATTAATTTAGATCTGCAAAGACTGCTAAAAATAAGTATTGCTTATTTCCCCATTTTTACCACAGTTTCTGTCCGTCCGTCCCCCAAATTCATGGCTTCAAAATTTTGTATATTTTACATCTCTAGCCACTACCAGGAAGTTACACAATAGAATCATAGAATAGCAGAGTTGGAAGGAGCCTACAAGGCCATCGAGTCCAACCCCCTGCTCAATGCAGGAATCCACCCTAAAGCATCCCTGACAGATGGTTGTCCAGCTGCCTCTTGAAGGCCTCTAGGAGAGCCCACAACCTCACCAGGCAACTGATTCCATTGTCTTACTGTTCTAACAGTCAGGAAGTTTTTCCTGATGTCCAGCTGGAATCTGGCTTCCTTTAACTTGAGCCCGTTATTCCGTGTCCTGCACTTTGGGAGGATCGAGAAGAGATCCTGGCCCTCCTCTGTGTGACAACCTTTTAAGTATTTGAAGAGTGCTATCATGTCTCCCCTCAATCTTCTCTTCTCCAGGCTAAACATGCCCAGTTCTTTCAGTCTCTCTTCATAGGGCTTTGTTTCCAGACCCCTGATCATCCTGGTTGCCCTCCTCTGAACACGCTCCAGCTTGCCTGCATCCTTCTTGAATTGTGGAGCCCAGAACTGGACGCAATACTCTAGATGAGGCCTAACCAGGGCCGATTAGAGAGGAACCAGTACCTCACGTGATTTGGAAACTATACTTCTATTAATGCAGCCCAAAATAGCATTTGCCTTTCTTGCAGCCATATCGCACTGTTGGCTCATATTCAGCTTGTGATCTACAACAATTCCAAGATCCTTCTCGTTTGTAGTATTGCTGAGCCAAGTATCCCCCATCTTGTAACTGTGCATTTGGTTTCTATTTCCTAAATGTAGAACTTGGCATTTATCCCTATTAAATTTCATTCTGTTGTTTTCAGCCCAGCACTCCAGCCTATCAAGATCACTTTGAAGTTTGTTTCTGTCTTCCAGGGTATTAGCTATCCCACCCAATTTTGTGTCATCTGCAAATTTGATCAGCGTTCCCTGCACCTCCTCGTCCAAATCATTAATAAAAATGTTGAAGAGCACTGGGCCCAGGACTGATCCCTCCGGTACCCCACTCGTTGCCTCTCCCCAGTTTGAGAAGGTTCCATTGATAAGTACTCTTTGAGTCCGATTCTGTAGCCAACTGTGAATCCACCTAATAGTTGTTCCGTCTAGTCCACTTTTAGCTAGTTTGTTAATCAGAATATCATGGGGCACTTTGTCAAAAGCTTTGCTGAAGTTAAGATATATGACATGCACAGCATTCCCACAGTCCACAAGGGCGGTTACCCGATCAAAAAATGAGATCAAATTAGTCTGACAGGACTTGTTCCTGACAAATCCATGTTGGCTTCTAGTGATCACCCATCTTGTAAAAGTCATTTTCCCAAATATTTGATTGTCATTCAGTATAGAGTATGTTTCTCTTCACATGCTAAGAAACCTTTGATTGTTACTTCATATTCCAGTGCTAGGTTCTGGTGCTGAAAATAGATTCTGTGCCTTGCTGGCACAATTGAATACCTCTTTCTTAGTATTTATTCGCCTCTGTTTTTTAGCCTGTTCTATCTATTAATCCATTTTCTCTAGGTGATCCTCAAAATGTACTGTTTTATTTCTACAATGGTGACTTCATTTAGTTCTAAGGAGGTTTGTGGGTCTGGGACACCAAGATGACCATTTTAGTGAACGTGAATTCCATTGTTTACCTAGTCGTTTGTGTGTGGAGGGGGTGGGCATTGATAACAAAGCGGCTAATCCAAATGGAAGGCACAATGGGTGCTTTAGAGAAGTGTGTCTCCAAACATAGACAGAGGGATGAGGATGAGGATGGGGCAGCTCGATGGCCATTTTAGTACACGCAAGGAATGGGAAAAGCCACCTTTTCCCCAGTTGTAGCTTAGGGCCATTGGCAACAAAGCTACTCTCAATTCAAACTGCTATACTAACCACTACACTACACTGACAAATCATTAACTTCCTGCATGCTTTCTTTTTGACGGTCAAGAGGAAAATAACTACTGGATATATGACCCATATCTTTGATCCTTTTTGCTGCTGGGGCATCACCAATTACAGGACCCAGGGGAAATAAGTCAGTGCTGATAACATCCTAGAGTTAGTTCTCATTCTCCTCTGTGGGTAGCAACTTTGTTGTTAATTCCACCTACCCCTGCCCCACACCCCATCTCCAATGAACTCCATAATGAAATAAAGTTTACATTGATGTTGTCCAGAGTCAGAATTTATTATGTCAGTCAAAACGCAAACTGCTTGCTTTCCAGAAAAAAGGGGAAAAAAGATCACAAGCCTTCAGGTGATCAGACAGATTACCCATGAACATGGAAACATAAGTAGGCGTTGGTATCAGCAAATGAATACCAGTGGTTCTAAAGCTGCTGTTTAGGTACTACGCTCCTACACTGGGTGGTAATCCAGAGCCACCTGTACTTCTTTATCATGTGCTTCCTGGGGAAATGGGATGTAGAATAGCTAAACCTTTTGTGCCATACCCCCGAATCCTACTGCATGTTGAACTGCACTAACAGCAGTGAAAACTGTTAGGGCCCAGGACACACTACATATACAGTTTTCAAAATGTCACATTCTACTTGGTGTAGATTGGTCCAAGTTTGAGGAATGGGTTAACTCCCTTTTCCTTCCCGGGTTAGCAGCTTTTTTACCAATGCCCCCCAGATGCAAAGGGGTAAAAGGTGGATTTCCTGCCATCACTTTGGTCAAGATAAAATGGGGCCCTATCTCTACTCTGTGCATGTTCAGAGGTAAGCGTGCATCCAACCTCTCCCATTGACCCTCACTCACAGGGGTAGCATCCCCCCACCTCTCAGGCAAGCTCCATTCTGCATAGGTTCAGAGGCACAACTCCATGGGAAGAACATGGAGTAGTAAACTAACATAGTCACGCTCTATTCTAGGTATCTGTGGTTAAAATTACAAGATTGGAGGGGAGGGAATGTGATATTCTAGAATATCCCATTCAGCATTTATTTTCATCACGACACACTTCCACAGCAGGCCTCCCAACAGTTTTGGACCCATGGGCACATTTGGGAATTTGAGGAACAGCTGTGCATTCCCCCAGAAAATAACTCGTGGAGGATGTGACTAGTCACATAATGGCTACTGTGGGGATCTGGCAAGACAGAAGAGGCTGGGTGGTGGTGGTGGTGGTGGTGGTGGTGGTGGTAGAATAGCAAGGCAAAGGGGTAGAGGGGAGAGAAAGAATGACCCCAGGAGATGTGAAAGAAGATGACTAGGAACAGAGAAGGAAGAAAAATAATGAGAAAAGGGACTGGGTGGAGAAAAATATCAAGGCTGGAATTGTAGCAAAAATAGCTCGTTCCCTGGTGTACCAAGTCCAATTCAGCACACAAAGAGGAGAGGAAAAGAAGTATGCGTTAAGCAGCGTTTATTCTTTAGAATAAAGAGGCTCTGGAGCTTATCGCTGCAAAGCATGTGCCTACCTCGCAAGGGAAGTAGCTAGGGAAGTAGCAAGGGAAGTAACTATCTTCTCAGGCCTAACAGGAAATTTTTATTCTCCCAGTATTAGACCTTTTTATTCTCCCAGTATTTTAACAGTCTATTAATTAATTTTAACTTTGCTATTTTAAATTTGTATTTTTGCATTGCTGGTGTTTTTATCTGCTTGAGCTTTTATATTGTATTTTATATTGTAGTTTTATACTGTTGTTTTATACTTTGAATTGTCTTAATTTTGTAAACTGCCCAGAGAGATGCTGCTATTGGGCGGTATAGAAATGCAATAAATAAAACATAGTAAGACATTTTCTTGGCAAGCATCTACTATTCTCTGGGGAACATTCTCTTGATTCCGGTTATCTAAGAATGTTCTGGTCTTCTCTTAGACATCTCCACTTTGTAACATTTTGTTAGCAATTTACTGTTTTACTCTGTACAGCACCATGTACATTGATGGTGCTATATAAATAAATAATAATAATAATAACTAAGCATAGACTTAGTTGCTAACCATCTGTCAAGTATGCTGTAGGCACCTTTTTGTGCTTTTTGCAACATCCCAAAAACTCTACTACAATTCCCAGCTTAGAAATTCTACTGCAATTGCTAGCAACAGACACTATATAACATATATCAGATTAAAATTTATTACACTACAATCCTATATAGATACCAGAGGGTTAGTCTTTTCATCTATTCTTTTGAACTTAATCAAAATATAGCTTTCAGTTCATCTATGAACTGAATACAGTTCTGTTTACTTTAATGCATTTTCATTCTCACATGCCCCCAAAAATGATTTATCATAAAAATAGAATTTATAGCCTTCCAGAGATCTTTGTTTTAGCCATTACTTCTGTTACTTATTGCACAGCTCAAACAATAACATAGAACTTTCTAATACCAACTTATTGATCTAAATGTCACATTCCCCATCTCTTTCTAAATATCTCTTAAAGATAAGACAGTCTTTGCTTGTATTAGTTAAATCCCTGTTAGCAAACAAATTTGATCTTTGCCTATATTAGCAGCCAAAATAGTAATAAGCAATATTGAATGTCTTTCTGTAAACCAATTACACAGGGAGGTTGTGGGCTCTACCCCACTAGAGGCCCTCAAGAGGCAGCTGGACAACCATCTGTCAGGGTTGCTTTAAGGTGGGTTCCTGCATTGAGCAGGGGGTTGGACTCGATGGCCTTGTAGGCCCCTTCCAACTCTACTATTCTGTGATTCAAAGTTATATTTCCCAATTCCTTCTATATTAATATGAATAAATTCCTCAAAAAACCCATAAAACCGATTGGGTTCAATCCAGAATTTGCCACATGCAAGCAGAAAGAACATTTCCGTCCACAGAAGGATTTTAATCTAGAAGAAAAACTATGCTGGTGGCATGAGGGAGAAGTGAGTTTAGTCTCTTTCCACTGGAAGTGCTCCAGAGGGTTGGGGAAACCTCTTGAGCAGTTTGGAGTTGCAACAAGGGGAAAGCAGAATCCAGAAAAACACCCCCACACACACTTTCTACTACTCTGAGAATTCTGATTGGAATGCCACTCAGGGATTGCTTCTAACCAGGGGAGGAAATCTTAGATCCAATCCACTTACACTAATATAATGTACTAGAAAGTAGGGCTGTGCACGGATCCCCCGATCCGCTCTGGATCCCGATCCGCAACTTCTGGATCGGGTCCGCTCCACCCCACATAAATCTGCCTATGGTCCGCTCCGCTGAGGGGATCCAGATCGGAGCTCCGTGTTTTCCCCCATAGACTTGCATTGAAAATGTCAAACGCCTATAACTTTTTTAGTTTTCAAGTTAGAAACATCAAAATGGGCAACACGAGAGCTTATAAATGTATCCAGATACATGCCCATTTTGAAGGAAATCCGAGCATGCCCTGATTTTGGGGGAATATTTGAAAAAAACACCCATTTTCAGAAAGGCAGTGATCTCCGTCATTTTTCCAGATACAGACTTGCAACTGGCCACCATCACAGTTTCCACCTAGATCCTTATTCATACTCATTTTGGAGGAAATCTGAGCATGCCCTGATTTTGGGGGGATTTTGAAAGTTTTAACCCTCAACCCTAACCCCAATTTTAAAAAGTGCTTACATCTTTGTACTTTTAAAATTAGAAACATCAAAATGGGCACCATGAGAGCTTATAAATGTATCCAGATACAGGCCCATTTTGAAGGAAATCCGAGCATGCCCTGATTTTGGGGGGATTTTAAAAAATACTTTCCCCATTTACAGAAATCCATGCATCTCCATCATTTTTCCACATACAGACCTCTAAGTGGGCACCATGAGAGCTTCCACATTGATCCTTATTCATGCCCATTTTGAAGGAAATCCAAGCATGCCCTGATTTTGGGGGGATTTTTAAAGATATATCTAAATAAGAATCTTCATCTCAGGTTAAACACTTCAAAAATGGACACACGGAACTTCCAGAAATCTTAAACGGGGTGAGCGCAGTAGCAATGCAGCTGCCTTTTCATCCTGAGGAAGGACTAAAGCCCTGAGTCAAAGCAAGACACACATAAACAGGCCCTGTGAGACAGGCACAGAGGAGGAGAGGAAGCAGGCGGCTATGCCCCTGTAGCACTGGGAGCAAGCGTGCCATAGGCTTGTGGTGTTGTTGACCCACACAGCCCATCTACATCTCCCAGGAACCAGGAGGGCAGAGAGGTGCTACACGAAGTACGACTATGCCATAAATCTATGGGGAAGTAAGTCCCAGCAGATCCCAATACACCACAATGACAGCACCCAGGCAGAGGCCGGAAGGCGGGCATGCAGCAGACATTTCTGCAGGCACAAGTAAGTGAGCCAAGGATTGTTTCCAGGCCAATCAAAGGCAGTAATGCAAACCGGCCCTGTGAGGTGGGAACAGCACATAGAGATGCCTTTTGCATCCCATAACTAATGGGCTAGGAGGATAAGAGTAAAGCTTTGTGTTCCTTCCCTCAGAGTTGATTGACTGCACTGTGATCACAGCCATTATTAAACAATAATAAAAACAATAGCAGTACTAATAATAATCACAACAATAAGAAGTTGAACCACAATGAAAAACCTGCCTGACTTCACTGAAGAGGGAAAAACAAGAGAGCTTTGGCTATGGGGCGGTATAAATCTAATAAATAAATAAACAAACAAAGGAGGGGTGGAATTAAAAGCAGCAGTGTTGCTAATAATCACAACAACAAGATTTTTTTTAAAAGGCTGTGTCTGAACGTGCCCAGTGGGGAATGTGCCACCAGTCATTTGGCCGGTCCTGTCTAGGTACCTGCCTTTGAAAAGCCATGTCACACCTCAACTCGTGCAAATCATTGGCTTTTCCACTGGCTACCCTTTGGAGGGTTCTGATGACCCTCCAGGCAGGGCAGTGCACTGGGCACGTCCACACGCCGTATGGACATCATCCCTTTGCGCCTCTTCTATCCAGTTGTCCACCAAGGTTATGGTGAGTACCTTGCAGTGCTGTGTTCCCCATCTGTCATAATGCAATGAAGAGATTTTAGATCTGTAAAGAATGTTAAAAAATAAGTATTGCTTATATTTCAAATTTTCCAAAATCCCCCCCCCAAATCAGTCCCCCCCTCCCCACAGTCTTAAAATTTCCAGAAATTTTACATCTGTCAATTTTACATCTGCCTCCTAGACATTACCTCAAGGGATACAGGATATTTCGGATTCCTGGATCTTAGGTCTGAGAGAGTGCTCTTATCTTGGACCCAGGAATTCGCACTCCCCTCCGCCTTGATGCCAGCATGGAGAGTACTGCTCCAGCTGCCTCTCCGAGGTCACAAAAGAAACCTCAAGAGAGTAGGTAAAGGGGGTGTTTCCAGGGGAGGGGAAGAGAGGGGACTGGAGACGTCTGCTTAGGCAGTACCCACAGGCCCCTCCAGTTTCCACCCCCCCCCCCCCCGTAGCACCTCAGTAAGATGGGCAAAAAAGCCAAGTCTGTAGACTTACGAGCGTCAAGGGAGGACCTTGGAGGATTGCACCCTAAAGCAGAAGTCGAAGATCATAGAACAGTAGAGTTGGAAGGGGCCTATAAGGCCATCGAGTCCAACCCCTTGCTCGGTGCAGTAATCCATCCTAAAGCATACCTGACAGATAGTTGTCCGGCTGCCCATTGAAGCCTCTAGTGTGGGAGAGCCCACAACCTTTGAGTTCGATTCTGTAGCCAACTGTGAATCCGGCTAATAGTCCACTTTTAGCTAGTTTGTTAATCAGAATATCATGGGGCACTTTGTCAAAAGCTTAGCTGAAGTCAAGATATATTATGTTCACAGCATTCCCACAGTCCACAAGGGAGATTACCCGATCAAAAAATGAGATCACATTAGTCTGGCAGGATTTGTTCCTGACAAATCCATGTTGGCTTCTGGTAATCACTGCATTAGTTATCAATTTGCCATCCTCATTAAACAGTTGAACCACCATTTCTTTCCTCTGTCTTTTACTACTCATATATCTGAAGAAAACCTTTTTGTTGCTTTTAGCATCCCTCGCTAATCTCAGCTCATTCTCAGCTTTAGCCTTCCTGACACCATTTCGGCACTTCTGTGCTACCTGTCTGTACTCTTCTTTTGTAGGTTGGCCTTCCTTCCACTTCCTATATGTATCGTTTTTTTGTTTTCAGGTCATCTCTAAGCCTTTTGTGGAGCCTTTTTACTTGTTGGAATTGTTTGTAATTGTGCCTTTAAAATTTCCTTTTTTAAATACTCCCACCCATCTTGCACTCCTTTTCTCATTAGGCTCACATTAGGCCGTGGGACCTTACTTATCATAGTTATGAGTTTATTAAAAGCAGCTTTCTTAAAATCCAGAGTACATTTATGGCTACATTATGGCTTTTGCTTCCTTTATAATCAGGAATTCAAGAATGATGTGGTCACTTTCCTCTTGCCTTAAATAAATTTCTCCAAATTGAAAGAGAGCTTGTTCATTCTTTTTACCAGGATACTGCTATTGTTAGTCGTGCTGCTACCCACATAAATGTTAATACATCATCATCATCATCATCATCATCATCATAAAAAAATATTTCTTACCCGCCTCTCCCTTTGGATCGAGGCGGGGAACAACATTAGAAAAGAAATCAATACATCTTAAAAATTCATGATTTAACATTGATCTGAATAGGCCTGGCGGAAAAGGCTAGTTTTTAAAGCTGCCTTAAAATCACACAGCGAGTTAATTTTACGAATCTCCTCTGGCAAGCCATTCCACAATCTGGGGGCGACAGAAGAAAAGGTCCTCTGGAAAACTAGTTTTAGCTGACTGAAGTAAGTTCACCCCAGAGGACCTGAGTGTGCGATCCCGCAGGTAACCTGGACCTAAACCATTTAGGGCTTTAAAGGTAATGACCAACACTTTGTACTTTGCCCGGAAACTAATTGGCAGCCAGTGTTGTGATTTTAATGTTGGGGTAATATGCTCACCCCTAGATGTACCGGTGACCAACCTGGCTGCCATATTTTGAACTAGTTGAAGTTTCCAAACTAGGTACAATGGTAGCCCTATGTAGAGCGCATTGCAGAAGTCAAGCCTTGAGGTTACCAGCGCGTGCACTACTGTCTTTAGGTCTTCTGACTCTAAGAAGGGGCGCAGCTGGCGTATCAGGCGAAGCTGATCCATCTGGGCTGTCATTTGGAGCGACGGATCTAGGAGCACCACCAAACTGCAAACAGTCTTTCAGGGGGAATGTAGCCCCATACAGAACTGACTGACACACCTCCAAACCTAGGTCAGAGCCCTTGACAGCAGGCACCTCTGTTTTGTCTGGATTCAACTTCAGTATGTTTTTCCTCATCCAGCCCATTACTGCCTCCAAGTATTCATTCAGAGGAGACACACTATCCTTAGCTAACGCTGTTATTGAAAGCATAGAGAAATATATTTGGGTGTCATCAGCATACTGATAGCACCCCGCCCCATGCCTCCGGATGATCTCTCCCAGTGGTTTCATGTAGATGTTAAACAGCATTGGGGATAGGATGGCACCTTGTGGTAAGCCATACAACAGCTCCTTTTTTGAGGAGCAACTATCCCCAAGCATCACCATCTGGAATCTACCTGAGAGGTAGGAACCACTGGAGCACAGTGCCCCCGATTCCCAAACCCCTCAGGCGTTCCAGAAGGATACCATGGTCGATGGTATAAAAAGCCGCTAAAAGGTCCAAAAGTACCAGCAGGGACAACTCCCCCCATCAATACTCATGCAGAGATCGTCCACTAAGGCAACCATAGCTGTCTCAACTCTGTATCCTGCCCTAAAGCCAGTTTGAAATGGGTCTAGAAAAACTGTATCATCCAAGACTGCTTGGAGTTGGAAGGCAACTGCCCTCTCAATCAGCTTGCCCAAAAATGGAAGATTGCCAGTGTTTCAAGGAATTGCCAGTGTTTCAAGGAAGTGTGATGTAGTAGTGATGGGGGACTTCAATTACCCTGATATCTGTTGGGAGACCATTACTGACAAAAGCGGCCCTTCCAAGAAATTCCTGACATGTGTGGGTGATAACTTTCTCCTACAGAAAGTGGAGGAAGGAACTAGAGGATCGGCAATCCTTGACTTGTTATTGACCAATAGGGATGACTTAGTGGATAAAGTGGCAGTTACGGGAACTCTGGGGGAAAGTGACCACGTCATACTTGAATTCTTGACTATGAAGGAGACAAAAGTCGAGCGTAGCCATACACGTACTCTGGATTTTAGGAAAGCTGATTTTAATAAACTCAGAACTATAATAAGTAAGGTCCAGTGGCAAGGGAGCCTAATGAGAAAAGGAGTGCAGGATGGGTGGGAGTATTTAAAAAAGGAAATTTTAAAGGCACAGTTACAAACTATTCCAACAAGGAGAAAAGATAGAAGACAACAGAAGAAACCAATGTGGCTCCACAAAAAGCTTAGAGATGTCCTGAAAACAAAAAAGGATAAATTTAAGAAGTGGAAGGAAGGCCAGGCTACAAAAGAAGAGTACAGACAGGTGGCGCAGAAGTGCCGAAATGGCATCAGGAAGGCTAAAGCTGTGAATGAGCTGAGATTAGCGAGGGATGCTAAAAGCAATAAAAAGGCTTTCTTCAGATACGTGAAGTAGTAAAAGACGGAGGAAAGAAATGGTGGTTCAACTGCTTAATGAGGATGGCAAATTGATAACAGACGACAAAGAAAAGGCTGAAGTGCTCAATTCCTACTTTGCCTCGGTCTTCTCCCAAAAGCGGGTCTATGACCCCCCTGGAAAAAGTGAAGCAGAAGTTGAGGGGGCAGGATTACAGTTTGAGATTGATAAACAAATGGTCAAAGAACACCTAATTTCCTTGAATGAGTTTAAATCTCCAGGGCCCGATGAACTGCATCCTAGAGTAATGAAGGAGCTAGCAGAAGAACTCTCAGAACCTTTGTCTATTATCTTTGCAAAATCATGGATGATGGGTGAGGTGCCGGACGACTGGAGGAGGGCTAACGTCCCTATCTACAAAAAGGAGGAACCTGGGAACTACAGACCAGTCAGTCTGACATCCATCCCTGGGAAAATTCTGGAGCAGATTATAAAGAAGTCAATCTGTAAACACCTTGAAATCAATGCAGTGATTGCTAGAAGCCAACATGGATTTGTCAGGAACAAATCCTGTCAGACTAATTTGATCTCATTTTTTGATAGGATAACCTCCCTTGTGGACTGTGGGAATGCTGTGGATGTCATATATCTTGACTTCAGCAAAGCTTTTGACAAAGTACCACATGACATTCTGATTAACAAACTAGCTAAAAGTGGGCTAGATGGAACAACTATTAGGTGGATCCACAGTTGGCTACAGAATCGGACTCAAAGAGTACTTATCAATGGAACCTTCTCAAACTGGGGAGAGGCAACGAGTGGGGTGCCGCAGGGTGTCAGTCCTGGGCCCAGTGCTCTTCAACATTTTTATTAATGATTTGGACGAGGAGGTGCAGGGAACGCTGATCAAATTTGCAGATGACACAAAATTGGGTGGGATAGCTAATACCCTGGAAGACAGAAACAAACTTCAAAGTGATCTTGATAGGCTGGAGTGCTGGGCTGAAAACAACAGAATGAAATTTAATAGGGATAAATGCCAAGTTCCACATTTAGGGAATAGAAACCAAATGCACAGTTACAAGATGGGGGATACTTGGCTCAGCAATACTACAAACGAGAAGGATCTTGGAATTGTTGTAGATCGCAAGCTGAATATGAGCCAACAGTGCAATATGGCTGCAAGAAAGGCAAATGCTATTTTGGGCTGCATTAATAGAAATATAGCTTCCAAATCACGTGAAGTACTGGTTCCTCTCTATTCGGCCCTGGTTAGGCCTCATTTAGAGTATTGTATCCAGTTCTGGGCTCCACAATTCAAGAAGGATGCAGACAAGCTGTAGCGTGTTCAGAGGAGGGCAACCAGGATGATCAGGGGTCTAGAAACAAAGCCCTATGAAGAGAGACTGAAAGAACTGGGCATGTTTAGCCTGGAGAAGAGAAGATTGAGGGGAGACATGATAGCACTCTTCAAATACTTAAAAGGTTGTCATACAGAGGAGGGCCAGATTCCGGCTGGACATCAGGAAAAACTTGCAGTGCGATGGTGGAATCAGTTACCTAGGGAGGTTGTGGGCTCTCCCACACTAGAGGCATTCAAGAGGCAGCTGGACAACCATCTGTCAGGGATGCTTTAGGGTGGATTCCTGCATTGAGCAGGGGATTGAACTAGATGGCCTTGTAGGCCCCTTCCAACTCTGCTATTCTATGATTTTATGATACTGGTCTATAATTATTAAGGTCCAGGGGATCCAGGGAGGGCTTTTTTCGAAGCAGCCGTACCACTGCTTCTTTTAAACATGGTGGAAAACTCCCCTCCCTGAGAGATGCATTAACAATATGTTGTAGTTGTAGTCTAACTGCATCTCCTCCCTGGGCGACCAGCCAAGAAGGACAGGGATCGAGAGGACAAGTTGTCTAACTTACTCGTCCAAGCAGCTTGTCCACATCATCAGTACTCACCAACTGAAACTGATCCAGTGTAATCCTACTCACGGAGTTGCTGGACGCTTCAGCTTCTGTTATAACGACGGCATCTAAATTGTCTCTTATCCAAGAGATTTTATCTGTGAAATGATCATTAAATGCATCACAGCGAACTACCAAAGGCTCTAAAACTGGGTTCACTTACTATGCCACGACACAGGCTCTGAACAACAGACCCGGCCACGGCTGCTCCCTGCTCAAGCCAAGCATCACTGCTTGATACGCCTGAGGCAAGGGATAGAAACCACCTTCCTCCAAACTATGTGGAGAAAGGGGTTTAAATGGAGAAGGATTTCAATATATAAAATCAAACACTGTGAGTTATATGTGCTGAGGTGAATTATTGACAAAGTGGGTGTTAAATGTATAAACTTTAGATGATAAATGCCAAACAAACATATGGGATTTCTTTGGTAGTCAAAAACAAAATAATTAAAATTCATTTTTAAAAGTTCTCAAGTTTTGTTTCAAATAAAACATTTAAAAACTTTTAAAAAAACCTTTCATCCAATCCTTCCACTCATTCACATACGCGCTTTCTTTTTTCTCACACAATCACTCTTGAACTTTCTTTATCTGTATTGATTAATATACCTCAACTATGTGCAAACCACACTCCAAAGACACCACTCTCTACACTGACCCTCAAATTTCCCAGAGCTTAAGTACTCTAAACACAGAGAGCACTAAAGACTCTATGAGTACCTAACATAAAGTACATAAAGTACCTAATCTTTATGTTGTAAATTTTTATTTGCTCTGTCAAGTATGGATAATAAACCAGTGCTGGGGAGAACTCAGTTTTTTTCATTTGTGATTTCTTCTGCCTCATGAAATACATTTCTCCATATTACATATATGGGGAAATACATATTTTGGAGAACAATCCTTGTTCCTTATTTCTAATTCTGTTTGTGCTATGATAAAATCAAAATTTTTCAAAGAGTGGGTCACTTGCTCTTTTACTTGAGTGTTTGCTTTGAAATGTATTATTTCTTGCATCTGTAACCAATCTGCATTGCAAGGTTTGTTTAATTTGATGACTTGATTTTTACTGTTTGCCTGTGAATAAGTTGTGCTGAAGTGAGTTTTTGACACCATTTTTTGCATGTTTCCAGAGCTGCTTGAATTAAAGGGATTGTCTGTAAATTTCTATTTTTTTTATCTGTCAAATCAAGATGCCATGTATCTAATTTCTGCCATCTTTTTTTTTTACTTACTCCCAATTTAATCCAGCTATTTTTTGGTTAATTATAATTGGAGCTAGCTCTATAAGGTGAATCGTAATAAAGACCAATGTCACGGATGTCTAAGCCTACTAATTTATTGTGTTTCCAGAGAATTTGTTTAGCCATTAGAACATAAGTGCCATGCTGGATCAGACCAAGAGTCCATCTAGTCCAGCACTCCGTTCACACAATGGCCAAACAGCCGTCGGCCAGGGACCAACAAAGCAGGACAAGGTGCAACAGCACCCTCCTACCCATGTTCCCCAGCAACTGGTAACACTGGCTTACTGCCTCGAATACTGGAGATAGCACACAACCATCAGGACTAGTAGCCTTTGATAGCCGTTGCCTCCAGTAGCGTTTGATAGCCTTTGCCTTTATCCCACCTCCTTTTCAAGCCATCCAAATGGGTGGCCATCACTACATCTAGTGGTAGAGAGTTCCATAATTTAACTATGTGCTGTATGAAGAAATATTTCCTTTTATTTGTCCTGGATCTCCCACCAATCAGCTTCATGGAATGACCCTGGGTTCTAGTATTTTGAGAGAGGGAGAAAAATGTCTCCCTATCCACATTCTCCATACCATGCATAACTTTGTACACCTCTATCATGTCTCCCCCTTAGCCTCCTTTTTTCCAAGCTAAACAATCCCAGTTGATGTAACCTTCCCTCATAGGGGAGATGCTCTAGCTCTTAATCATTTTAGTTGCCCCTTTCTACTCTTTTTCCAGCTCTATGATATCCTTTTTTAGGTGTGACCAGAACTGTACACAGTATCTAAGTGTGGTCGCTCCATAGATTTGTATAAAGGCCTTTTGATACTAGCAGTTTTATTCTCAATTCCTTTTCTTATAATGCCTAACATGGAGTATGCCTTCTTTACAGCAGCTGCACACTGGCTCGACATTTTCATCGAGCTGTCCACCACAACCCCAAGATCTCTTTCTTGTTCGGTTACTGCCAGGTCAGATCCCATTAGGTTATACTTGAACGTTGTTGTTTTTTGCCCCAGTGTGCATGACCTTACACTTGCTTACATTGAACCACATCTGCCATTTGGATGCCCACTCTCCCAGCTTGGAGAGATCCCTTTGGAGCTCTTCACAAACTCTTTTTGTTTTCACAACGTTAAATAATTGGGTCATCGGAAAACTTGGCCACTTCACTGCTCCCTCCTAATTCCAGATCATTTATGAACAAGTTGAAAAGAATTGGTCCCAATACCGAACCCTGTGGGACCCCACTATTTACTTCCCTCTATCGGGAGAATTGAACATTTATTCCTACTCTCTGCTTTCTCTAACCAGTTACTGATCCTCTCCTCTTATTCCATGACTGCTAAGTTTGTTCAGGAGCCTTTGGTGAGGGACTTTATGAAAAGCCTTTTGGAAATCCAAGTAAACAATGTCCACCAGATCACCCCTGTCTACAAGAATTCTAGTAGATTAGTGAGACAGGACTTGCCTTTGCAGAAGCCGTGTTGATTCTTCTTCAGCAGGACATGTCCTTCTATATGCTTATTAATTTTCTCTTTAATAATGCTTTCAACCAATTTACCTGGTACAGATGTGAAACTAACCAGCCTGTAATTTGCCTCAGTTCCTCAGATTCCCTTCCTGAAAACATCAGTTCAGGCACAGGCATCTGTCCTTTACCCTCTGCAGTGAACACTGATGCAAAAAATTCAGTCAGCTTCTCAGCAATTTCCCAGTACTTCCTCAACTCCATTGTCATCCAACAGTCCAACTGCTTCCCTAGCTGGTTTCTTGCTTCTGATATATTTGATGTATTCTTTATTGTTGGCCTTGATATTATTAGTGATGTGCTCTTCAAAATGCTTTTTTGCATCTCTTATTGTTTGCTTGCATCTCCTTCGTGCAAGCTTGTGCTCCTTTTATTTTCCTCACTTGGGCAAGACTTCCATTTTTTGAAGGAAACCCTCTTTTCTACAGTAGCTTCTTTTACACTGCTTGTTAACCATGCTGGTGACCTCTTGGACTTGCTATCTTTCCTAACCTTACGACACTTCCCGTTTGAAGGCCTCTCTGATTTCGTTTTCCACATCAAGGTCACTCTGAGCATTTTGGTTTGGAGGACGATAGCATGTTCCTAGCACTACATTAGTTTTGAGGCCCTGCATTGTTACTCACAGCACTTCTTTGGAAGAGTCTTCCCCGTTTAGGTGCTCTAGTCTACTTGGCACAATGCCCTCTTTGCCATAGAAAGCAACACCACCCCCAGTATGCCCTTCCCTGTCCTTCCTGTAAAGTTTGTATCCAGGGAGGACTGTATCCCACTGGTTCTCTGCATTCCATCAGGTTTCTGTAATGCCCACTATGTTCAGGTTCTCTTTTGAAACCAACTCCAATTCTCTGATTTTGGCTCGGAGGCTTGTAGCATTTGCATAGAAACACCTATACATGTCCCTCCCCAGATGTCTCGAGCATGTCCCTTTTTCATTGTTGCACTTTAGCCTCTTTGATTGGCTATCATGTTCTATCCTGTACTCATGGCATATTTGCTCCCCTTCTACATTGGACCAATCAAAAACATGTTCAGAGTCCTTCAGATGATTTAACCTGAATTGGATGCTTCTGGGCTCCTGTCGCCTTTCCCCAAGGATATAGTTTAAAAGCTGCTCTGCCACCGTTTTTATGTTTAATGCCAGCAGTCTGGTTTCATTTTGGTTGAAGTGCAGCCCATCCCTCTTGTACAGGCCCAGCTTGTCCCAAAATGTTCCCCAATGCCTAACAAATCTGAACCCCTCCTCTCTGTGCCATCATCTCATCCACGCATTGAGACTTCTCAGCTGCGCCTGTCTAGCTGGCCCTGCGTGTGGAACTGGTAGCATTTTAGAGAAAACTGCCTTGGTGGTCCTGGATTTCAACCTTCTGCCTAGCACCTAAATTTGGCTTCCAGGACCTCATGACTACATTTCCCCACATCGTTGGTACCAACATGGACCACAACAACTGTCTCCACCCCAGCACTGTCTACTATGCTATCTAGACGGCATGTGATATCCGCAACCTTCACACCAGGCAGGCAATTTACCATGCGGTTTATCCGCCCATCACAAAAACAGCCGGCCACACTGCTACCTATCAGACTCCCTGTCTAAGCTCACGGAACTGGTCTCGGAGTTGGTATTGGAGATGCCCAGGCTTTTGGTCCTGGGCAACTTCAACATCCCATTCAGGATCAGTTTGTCAGGTGCAGCTCAGGAGTTTATCATGGCATTCATGATAAACATGGGCCTATCCCAACTGGTTTCTGGACCCTCACATTCAGCAGGACACACCCTCGATGCTGTTTTCAGTTTCGAACAGATGGATCTGTGGGCAGAGGTGAAAAATACCTCTGCGTTGTCATGTACAGATCATTTTCTGGTTAGGTTAGTATCATGGCTATTATCCACCCCTGCAGTGGTGGCGGACCTATTAAGATGGTCTGCCTTAGAAAGCTGATGGATTTTCTTGGATTCCAGAAAACCTTAGAGGGTTCTGTGGCTGGTATAGCTGACGAACTTGTAAAAGCCCTGCTCAATAGATGGAAACAAAGCCTAACTAGGGCTATTGACATGATCGCCCCGAAATGTCCTCTCTAATCCGCTTCCAACCCGGCACCTTGGTATACAGAAGATCTGAGGGAGCTGAAGCGGAAAGGATGATGACTGGAGCAACGATGGCGGAAAACTTAACTTATATCCAACAAGACGCGACATAGAGAATATCTTTGTTCCTGTGGGGTGGCAAAACATGCAGCAAAGAAAGCTTTCTTCTCTCCACACATTGTGTCTACGAATTTGCATCCAGCAGAACTGTTCAGGGTGGAGAGGGGTCTAACTCAGACACCTTCCCCCCTGAACCTGATTTTAGAGCCTTCGGTAGTTTACTGTGATGCCTTTAACTATCATTTGCCAGATAAAATCTCTCAGATAAGAGCCAACTTAGACACTGACATTATAGCAGAAGCTGACAATGGAGTGTCCAGCAACTGCGTGAGTAGGATTACACTAGATCTGTTTCAGTTGGTTAGTACGGAGGACATAGACAAGCTGCTTGGATGAGTGAGGAGGACAACTTGCCCTCTCGATCCCTGTCCTTCTTGGCTGGTCGCCCAGGGAGGAGATGCAATTAAGACTACAACATATTATTAATGCATCTCTCAGGGAGGGGAGTTTTCCATCATGTTTAAAAGAAGCGGTGGTACGGCCGCTTCTAAAAAAGCTCTCCCTGGACCTTAATAACTACAGTCCGGTCCTACCTCTCAGGTAGGTTTCAGATGGTGATGCTTGGGGATAGCTGCTCCTCAAAGAAGAAGCTGTTGTATGGTGTACCACAAAGTGCCATTTTATCCCCAATGCTGTTCAACATCTACATGGAACCGCTGGGAGAGATCATCTGGAGGCATGGGATGGGGTGCTAACAGTACGCTGATGATCTCCAAATATATTTCTCTATGCCTTCGACAACAGCATCAGCGAAGGCTAGTGTGTCTCTTCTAAATGAATGCTTGGAGGCAGTAATGGGCTGGATGAGAAAAACTTTTGGTTTACTATTATTTTGCTGCTGCCATCCTTATGAAGGGAGAATCTTCAATCTATGTGTGTGTGTAGATTTATAGCATTTGGCTTATTGCTTTTGTCCTTAAAGTGAAAAGGAACTTGGCTTTTTCCCAGTATGTAATAGCCTCCTTTCCTAGTCAGACTGATTTACTGTAGGCAGCCAGGGCAGAGCATAATAATATAATAACCTAGCTGCATCAGAACATAAGTCTATCTAGTCCATCATCCTGATTATCCAATGAGATGTTTCCAGAAAGCTCACATACAGGACCTGAAGACTTCCCCCAGTGTTGCTCTCCAGCAAATGATATTCAGAGGCATACTGCTTATGAAGTTGCAAGTTGTGTATAGCTAACATGACTAGGAGCTATTGATAGACTTTTCTTTCATTCTTTTTTACATGCCTGCATTTACTATAGAATACAATACCTTCATAACATAGTATTGGAAACTAACCTTACTTTTAAGAGGCTCTCTTGTTATATGCAATGTGTGCTCATTGCTGTAGTGAAGTTCTGTTTTTTGTGTTTTGCAGGATCCTTCCTTCTATCCTCCATGGATATCAACTGCACTGGTCAAGGATGAAGAGCAGCCCTCACAGGCCCCTGATTCTCAAGAGACGGAAATTGTCTCTCCCACATACTGAAGCATTTAACACCCTGGTAAGAAATGAATCAGATGGACAGACTGCTGGATCCTCTAAGCAGGAACAAGCAAGAACAGATGAGCCTGTCATAAACGGAAAGGAACCTGCAATTCAGGAAGTCTCTACAAGAATTAGAATAATTGACCACCCCACCTTATCAAATGCACAGGTGGTAGCTGTTCCTACCAACACAGATATTCAAAGCATCCTTGAGGCTATGAGAGCCAAAGGGAAAGAATCTGGTAGTAATGAGCCTAACAAGTTTATTTTCATCAGTAGTGGGAGCAGGTCTTCCAGCATGAAGTCAAGAGCATTTCAGAATCTGTTCAAATCTGAAGATGAGCACATTATCACCAATAGCAGGGCACAGAAAGAAGTAACGTGCATTGGGCAAAGCTCTGGGAGAATGGAAAAGTCAACCTTTTCGACATCAGAATTGCTGTCTACGGGAGGACGAGAACAGGGCGGAAACAGTATGTAGATCCTTTCATTATGAAACATGCAGATTTTGTGCTGATGGACAATGCAAGCACCTTTCGTAGGAGTATCTTTCAGAGCAGTAAACCCCAGTAGTTGAAACCTGAAGTTCTTCAATAGTGCATTTCAAAACTCTGGTACACGTGACTGGAAACGATGGCTAAACAGTCATTCTTAAGCTACGTGCCAAGGCACCCTGGGCCTTGTGAACTTTTAGTGTGCCACAGGAAATAGTTAAATGCTTATATGAACCCAAAGCACCCATCCACAAAAGGAGCTGCCACCCACTCTGTCTCTGTGTGAATCCACAGGTCTGGGTTTGCCTCTTTCTAATCAGGAGTCATGCCCAGCATAAGCATACAGGTAGAAACACAGGGGCAGGGCTTCAAGGGCAGGTAATTCCTATCCTTACACATTCTTAGGGCAAGCCTTTTAGGGTGTAAGAGTGCATGTGCCTTCTATTTAATTATTATTTTTTAAAGTGTACCTCAGCTATCAGAACTTTGGGAAATACTGCTATAGCAACAAAGTCGTGGTCAAAGATAGCATTTCCTGATTCTACAAGTTGCCATAAGTGAGACTCAAGGGGAGTTGTTTAAGTTATAGCCTGAACTTAAGCATGTCTGCTTGGATGTAAGTCCCATGGATTTAAAGAGAGGTATTGGATAGCGGTATTGGTTAAATAAATTTAACTAATATCTCTATCCAAGATACAAGAAATAATTTATGGCATAAAAATAAATAAATACTTAATTAAATTCTTGAGTAACATTGGTTGGAGAATAATGTTTTCAGAGTTATAAAATCTCTATGTATCTATTAATTTTATTTTATTGCACTCTTTGTAAAATATAGCTGGTAATGAATTGGAGTTTTTTCTTAAATTATGCCCTCTGTCTACCATTCCATTAAAATCCTTCCTAAGAGGCCCTTATAATCATAGCATTTTTATAAATTCTTAAAGACTGAGTTTGCATATCATGATAAGCCATGATGGTTTTATTTTCCTGAGTAAGCCACGAGGGTTTATTGTGTAATCTGCAACACAATAACCCTCATGCTGTAGTTTTCCTCAATCACAGTGGCTTATTTAGCCAAATAAGCCAATCTAACAGGCCATGGTCTGCAGTGAGGTTTATTTAAACCATCATGGCTTATTGTGTCATCTGATGCTCCACAGTGGCTTATTTATTTATTTATTACATTTTTATACTGCCCAATAGCCGAAGCTCTCTGGGCGGTTCACAAAAATTAAAACCATGAAAAGCATAAAAACAACCAACAATTTAAAAACACAAATACAAAATACAATATAAAAAGCACACTTAAAGAGTGGTTTAACGATTGCCTGCAGAGGCACTTTGCAAGAGAGGGGTCAAAACTGCTGCCGCTACTCTGCTCCAGCCAGCAGATCTCTGCTTCCAAGATCTGACTATCCACAGATTGTACTTGCCATCCAACCCTGCCCTGACCCTGACAATACACACTACACATTTCCTAAGTGTCAAACACTTTTTTGGTTGGGCCACCGCCACCGCCGCTGCATAGGGTTTTCACTGCATTGGCTGCATCCCCCCTACGAGGGACACCAGTGTGAGTTTTGGCTCCAGTCCTACAAAGTTCCACAGAGTTACAGCCCCTGCCCCTATTATGAGTGCATGTCTTTGTAATTACAAAGGGTTTTCATTGAACTTTGGGTGCCTCCCTACTAGGGAAAGCTTTCCCCCCCTTTTTATTGTGAATTTAACAAAACGCAACAAAAAATAAATCTTGAAAAAGAAAAACATTACATACATAGGAATATCATCATTTCCCCCCATCAGATATACCATTAAAAAGGGGGGGAGTAGGGAGAGAGTTATGCATAGGTTTCAAGAAAGGCAGACGAAATATCCATGTAATCCACTCACAAAAGGTGTCAATATAACATCCATTCACATGTTGATAATGTTAAATCCTCAGTTTTTTGCATTATGGGAGGTGAGCATTTATCTTTCCAGTGTGATAGTATAAGTCTTTTAGCTGTCATAAGGGCTTTGAAAATCTATTTGCGCTGACCGTTTGTTAACTACCAAGAAGCCAGTAGGTAGTTTAGGAGGGCTTCCATATTAAAGATTGTTTCAGTACAAAGTTTATCCTTATTATAACCTCCCAAAAGGGGGCAACTACTGGGCATTGCCAAAACAAATGAATTAAACAAGCATTAGGTGCCTCGTGTGGCGCAGAGTGGTAAGCGGCAGTTACTGCAGCCGAACCTCTCCCCACGGCCTGATTTCGATCCCAGCGGAATCTGGTTCTCAGGCAGCCGGCTCAGGTCAACTCAGCCTTCCATCCTTCCGAGGTCAGTTAAATGAGTACCCAGCTAGCTGGGGAAAACGTAACTGCGACTGGGGAAGGGAAGGCAATGGCAAACCACCCCACTACAAAGTCTGCCAAGAAAACGTCAGAGAAAGGAGGTGTCCCTCTAGGAGACAGCAATGACTCAAGTGCTTGCACGAGAAGGTCCTTTCCTTTCTTTTTCCTAGGTGCATTACACCTCCAACAATTATGCAAGTTAGACAAAACCTTATTAAAAAGGCATCGTGGAGTCCAATACACCCAAAATAGAATTTTTCGCTGAATAAGACGTAGTGTAAGATCCATAGAAGTTTCAGATACAGACTCTAAGGCAACAATGCATTGAATAGGCAAAATAGGACACTCCAATTCTCTATTCCAATCCTGTCTTAAACAATGGGTATAGTATTTATTTACTTATAGTAAATGCTTATCTATATGGATCGTATGTCGACATGTCTGTTTAGCTGCTATAAGTGTTTCTAACAGTAATGGAGGCTCCGAAGCTGTAAAAACAGCTGAACCAAACCTACCTTCTAGCAAGTGTTGCAATTGCAAGTATTTCCATTCAGCTGTAGGCAAATTATATTTAACACATAAATCAGAAAATGACAAAAACTCGTCATATGTATCTATTAATTGATCCAAAGTAAAAATTATACGTCCATGTCCTCCACAAGAACACTTTCTTTCCAATTCTTAAATCTGGATTTCCCCATAAGATCAATTTAGCATGAGAGAATGGATCATACTGTAATTAACATGATACTATACACCACACCTCTCTAGCGCCCAAGACTGTAGGAAGGGGGTTATTCTAATATGTCAAGAATTGAGTGCCATCGATTTGGGAAGAGGTTTTAGACATAAGGATTCCAAGTGGCAATTCTAAACAAACTGGAAAAGACCAAAACTTATTACAAGCCAAAAGATAGGCCCAATGGTTCAAAGCAAGGTCTGGAAAACCAAACCCACCTTCTTTAATTGAAAGCTGCATCCGTTTCAAAGATATTCGAGGTGGGGAAGAACCCCAGAAGAAATTATGAAGCAACGCATTAAATTGTTGAAAGTATTTGCCAGGTATAGGAAAAGGAATCCCAGGAATAACATAGACAATTCGAAGTATAATTTTTATCTTAAGTGTGTTAAGACTTAACTTTAACGGTGCCCATCTATCCTTATCTCATGCAGTCACACTAATCAGCTTATTCAAATTTGTTTTAATTAGTTGAGAAATACCTCTGGGAATAAGTATTCCCAGATAGGTAATAAAATCAGGGTACCATTGAAATTGACCATTAGCCAACACACGAGGAAATATGCTGTCTCCACCTAGCATCAGTTCAGACTTTGAACAATTAATTGAATAACCGGTTAGATCACCGAAAGTATTAATCAGTTATATCAAACCAGGAATAGACACCCGGAGTTTAGAAATAAACAATAAAAGATCATCAGCATTAAACATAATGTTGAATTCTAAGTCAGCATGCACAAACCCGTGTATACTAATATTCTGTCTAATTGCACAAGCTAGGAGTTCCAAACATAGATCAAATATCAATGGGGAAAGTGGACATCCTTGTCTAGTACCTCGGCCAAGCACAAAAAAGGCTGACAACCAACTATTGGTCATCTCTAGCTTTTGGGGTCAAATATAAAATTCTAAACCCATTCAAAAATTCTTTTGGAAAACCAAAATTACTCAATGTAGCAAGCATACACTTCCAATGAATTTTGTCGAAGGCCTTCTCAGCGTCCAAGGAGACAATGGCTGCCTGGTCCGTTCTTTCTCTATTTAAAGCTATCAAATCCATAACTAATCTTCAATTATCAGCCCCCTGCCTATTTTTAATAAAACCCACAATCTCATCCAATCAATGTTGTAATGACTTGTTGCAGTCTATCAGCTAAAATTGCTGTTAATATCTTAATGTCAACATTTATTAGCGAGATCGGTCAGTAGTTAGCACAGTTAGTATGGTCCTTGCCAGCTTTAGGAATAACTGTAATATAAGCATCATTTAATGATGAAGAAAGTGATCCCTCTTCAAATATATATTTGTAAAGTTGATAAACATTTTGGAGCTCAAAAAGTAGAAAAGGACATCTGGACCTGGGGATTTCCCATTGTTCATGTTCAAAATTGCTTTTGTAATCTCTTCAGGTTTTATAGGAGCCATAACATGTTGCCTTTGCGAGGAATCTAAGCAAGGGAGCTTTATCTGAGCAAAAAAAGTATTCATATCCTGATTCGATATCTCACTACCATATAAAATCTTTAAAATAGTAGATTTATATCAGTAGAATGTATCATACTATTCTCATCTTTAATGTTTTTGGTGTTTAAGACAATGTGCCAAAATGTTACCATGACGTTCCCCATTTTCCCAGTATGCTTGTGGCAAGCAAGTTAAGGCAAATTCTGCCTGCTGAGAAAGAATATTGTTTTGGTTGCATTTAACTTTTTGCAACTCCTGATACAGTTGTGCTGTTGGGGAACTGGTGAATTGGGTTATAAGAGATTTCAATGTCTTATTTAAAAGCACCTGTTGCGCTGTTTTTTCTTATGTGAAGCATAGGCAATGGTTTGGCCCCTAATAAAGGCTTTGCTGGCCTCCCATTCCATGGCTCAGGAACCCACAGTATACCCTCATTAATATTGAAATATTCAGACAATTCAGCAAAGATCTGAGATTTAAACAACTCATCATTTAGAAGAGAAACATTAAAATGCCAAAGACCTGAAGGCCTTGGCAAGTCTGAGAACTGTAACTCCAAGCATACTGGAGCGTGGTTACCAATGTATCAATCCTGCAAGGATTTATTTGCTGCAGTAAAGAAGTGGAAACCAAGAAATAATCTAATCGAAAACAGTTATGTACTGGTGAAATAAAGGTGTTCTCTCTGTTATCAGGGTGCAATATTCTACAGTCAAACTATATAGGCCTGAAGTGTCTGTCTCACCACTGTTTGGGTCTTAGAGGCCAGTGTATTTCTATCCAATGAGGGATCTCAGATTTCATTAAAATCCACACCAACAAATAATCACAGGTCATATCAACCAATTTACTAAAACATTCGTGAAACATTGCAGGAGAGTCCATATTTGGCCCATATCGATTAATCACAGCAGTGATTTTATCCATGTATTTCCCCACCAAAATTATAAAGAGACCATCAGGACCAGTAATTAATTACCTGTTGCAGGGAAAAGGAAAGTAGTTTATGGATTAAAATTACCACCTCTTTGGAATGTGTTAAAGTATCTGTTACATAAACCTCACCAACCCAGTTCTTATTCAACAAGTAAGCATCTTATGTGAACTGCCCTGAGAGCTTTGGTTATGGGGTGGTATACAAATGCAATAAATAATGTAGTAATCATAATCATCATCGTCATCATCTTCAGCAGGCAGTTGGGTTTCAACATTAAGTTCTTTTAGCTTAGAAAGCATAATTTTCTGTTTGTTAGTATTTCTGTTTGTTAGTATAATGTGACATTCCATGAAGTCACATTAAACATTGGACAAAAAAGAAGTGTATTATTTGCCCCTCCACATAAACCTTACCAATGTGGAAAACATTTCTTACATTGAAATCACAAGTTTACTACAATACATACTGGTCTGTGAATTTTTTTTAAAAAGTGCTAATAGTTATCTTTCCCAAATAATAATAATAATAATAAAATATCAAAAAAAAAACCAACAGAGCTTGAAACAAAAACAAAAAAAGGCTAAAACAAACAAACAAAAAATCCTGCCTTACGTTAGAGACCACAGTGCACTCCCTCATCCCACCCTCCCCCTGTATTGAATTACTCAATCAATATTCAATCAAACCAGCAATCAATATTGAAATATTAGTAGATTGCATTGGAAAAGAAAAGGAAAAAACAGAAGCAAACCAGTAATTAAAAAGTAATAATAGTAATATGTCCATTAATATTAATACCTGTGTTAAATACATTACTAGTAATTAGTAAAAAATAATAATAAATGTATATGAAAATTGTATAGTAAATAACAGCAAAAAAAAAGGGAGAAAATATTAAAGATGGGTAACCAGAAAGCGGTTAAAAAGAATATTCACCAGTGTTTTTTAGGTAGTTAAGGATACACTGAAATTTATGAAAAAATGTTAAGAGCAAAAGAAAGCAAAAAAAAGAGGATGGAGAAAAAATGCAGGCTAGTAACAATACTCACACAGCACAGCCTCAAAAATACTCTCACGGCTCAGAGCACAGATCTCATGGGACAGATTTTTTGGTTTTGAGCCCAATTAAGAATGATTCAGCTGATTCAGGAATGTGAAACTTCTTAATTTGGCCTTCAGAATTAATATAGAGAATAGCTGGAAATCACAAATAATATTGTAATTTCAGGTTCTGATGGAGCATTCGTGTTTGGTGAATTTCCTTCTTTGATCAGATACTTCTTTTGAGTAATCGAGATAAACCATTATTTTTGCATTAGTTGGCCTCCACCAAACTCTCCTTTCTGCTGAGCTGTATGTAGAAGAAATTCCTTAGTTGAAGCATGCAGAAGCTGAATAATAACTGGCTGCTCTCTGGACCCACATGGATCCGCCAGATCCATGCTTTTTCGATATCCAGATGAAACTCCTCAGATAGCGCAAACAGCTCCTGCAGGAATTTCTCCATGAAGTCTGCCAGATGTAACTGTGCAGTCTGTTCAGGAACCCCGAGAATCTGCAGGTTACATCTCTGAGAATTATTTTCGAGCTGGGCAATTCTAGTAGATTACACATTGTGCAAACCAGTAGTCGCTGTTTCATTAGCGATCTCCCAATCCTCCAGCTTGTTGACTTTAGACTCCATTTGATTAAGACGAGTATCAATTGAGTCCACAGTCCCCTGTAGAGTATTATTTATTTTTTAATTTATTTAAAACATTTATATCCCACCCTATATCAATAAGATCTCATGGCGGCTTACTTATAGAATCTGAAATCGACTGGAGCTGGTCCAGCTGATCCAGTCGTGCCAACTGTTGACCTGTTTAGTCCAGTCATGCCAATTGTTGATCCATATGGTCCAAATGTGCCAATAATTTTGACTGTTGAGACAGCTGTAACAATATGCTTTTCATTAAAGCACTTACATCCTCATCATTTGTCCAAGAAGTCTTGGCAAGCATAGCGATGGTACGTTCTGGGGGTGTAGGTGGTGTTCCTATGGCTTTCTTAGGGCATGTCTGTTAGATCAATGTTCTTTTCACCCAAGGACGAGATCCAAACAGCCCTTAAGCACGACTCCACCATTCCAGCGACAGAGGGTTCAAAAGCGCTTTATTGATTAGTAATCAAGGCCTGGTCTCTACAAAGGGAGCAATCAGACAAAAGACATAAGGAATATGGTACAGTATTTGAGCTTTCAAGGGGCAGGGCCCAGTAGCAGCATTAACCAATCAGAACATAACACTGAGGCATAGCTAATTATGCTAAACAGTCCTGTGAACAATACCTTTGGCCTGACAGTAAGTAACAGAAGTTAACCTTGACACAACAGCACTTGGAATAAAACTGGAGCCAGGATTCTTGTTTATTTTAGATAAGAAGGATACAAGGATGCACACAAGGAGACATTCTCATACAGGGCATTATGACATTTTGCTTGGTGTGCAATGGAGATTTTACAGTTTCCTGTTAAAAATGGAGGTGGTTATGCTAACATTTCCCCCCTTAAAGCAATACAAAACTTAAGCTTGCTAGCTTCTTTTAGATCATCTGTGGCTAAGGCTTCACAATACAAATACTTTTGCTGGTGGATTACAGATTTTGCAAGATTTTTCACAAGAGACAAAATACAGGGAAGACAAAAAGCAAGGATAAACAAAAATCATTACAATGGAACGAAATACAATGCAAGAAATCCCTCTTTTAACTACTCTATATTGGATAACTAACTAGTGAGCTATCTAAATAGATCATCAGTGAGTGGTTCAACTGCTTAATGAGGAAGGCAAATTGATAACAGACAACAAAGAAAAGACTGAAGTGCTCAATTCCTACTTTGCCTCGGTCTTCTCCTAAAAGCAGGTCTATGACCCCCTCCTGGAAAAAGTGAAGCAGAAGTTGAGGGGGCAGGATTGCAGTTTGAGATTGATAAAGAAATGGTCAAAGAACACCTAATTTCCCTGAATGAGTTTAAATCTCCAGGGCCCGATGAGCTGTATCTAAGAGTAATGAAGGGGCTAGCAGAAGAACTCTCAGAACCCTTGTCTATTATCTTTGTAAAATCATGGAAGACGGGTGAGGTGCCGGACGACTGGAGGAGGGCTAACATTGTCCTTATCTTCAAAAAGGGCAAAAAGGAACCTGGGAACTACAGACCAGTCAGTCTGACTTCCATCCCTGGGCAAAATTCTGGAGCAGAATATAAAGAAGTCAATCTGTAAACACCTTGAAATCAATGCAGTGATTACTAGAAGCCAACATGGATTTGTCAGGAGGTGTAGGGAACGCTGATCAAATTTGCAGATGACACAAAATTGGGTAGGATAGCTAATACTCTGGAAGACAGAAACAAACTTCAAAGTGATCTTGATAGGCTGGAGTGCTGGGCTGAAAACAACAGAATGAAAATTAATAGGAATAAATGCCAAGTTCTACATTTAGGGAATAGAAACCAAATGCACAGTTACAAGATGGGGGACACTTGGCTCAGCAATACTACAAACGAGAAAGATCTTGGAATTGTTGTAGATCACAAGCTGAACACGAGCCAACAGTGCAACACGGCTGTAAGAAAGGCAAATGCTATTAATAGAAGTATAGCTTCCAAATCACGTGAGGTACTGGTTCCTCTCTATTTGGCCCTAGTTAGGCCTCATCTAGAGTACCGCGCCCAGTTCTGGGCTCCACAATTCAAGAAGGACGCAGACAAGCTGGAGCGTGTTCAGAGGAGGGCAACCAGGATGATCAGAGGTCTAGAAACAAAGCCCTATGGAGAGAGACTGAAAGAACTGGGCATGTTTAGCCTGGAGAAGAGAAGATTGAGAGCAGACATGATAGCACTCTTCAAATACTTAAAAGGTTGTCACACAGAGGAGGGCCAAGATCTCTTCTCAGAATGCAAGACACGGAATAACAGGCTCAAGTTAAAAGAAGCCAGATTCCGGCTGGACATCAGGAAAAACTTCCTAACTGTTAGAGCAGTGCGACAGTGGAATCAGTTACCTAGGGAGGTTGTGGGCTCTCCCACACTAGAGGCATTCAAGAGGCAGCTTGACAACTAACTGTCAGGGATTCCTGCATTAAGCAGGGGGTTGGACTTGATGGCCTTGTAGGCCCCTTCCAACTCTGCTATTCTATGATTCTTTGTTAACTTTCTTTTACAACTAACGTATGCTCTAAAAGTCCTTGGGTAGAATCATAATATGTGTACACAATTCTGAACCTTTAATTATCTTATATTTTGGCTTGTGTGGTGATCACAAGCTTTTGCAAGGCAGGAAGATAAGCATTTGCAAAGAACATTTGGCAATTGTGGAACGAAGCCAAGTCACTTATGAGTGGTAAAAGGCACAAATCCTTTCTTAAAAACATTTGCTATGGCAATTAAAGAAACTACTACTAAAGTAAGAATTATCAAAATTACAGCTACACAATCTTCACACACATGTAAGCTCATTAGTTTATCAAATATAACTTTAGTGTCCTTTAAATGTTGGGCTGAGTATTTATCCGTGAGTATCTGTGCTGGTTTCTTCGCCTATGTTGCTGGTGGCTTCCGGTGCACCAGAAGGCAGATGACCTTTGCTTTGCCTGTGTCCCTCTGGCACATGGGGCCAGGGGAGGCTTTATTTTAGAACAATGTGTCCATTTATCTGTCTATAATAATTTCACTTACAAGTACAAAGCAGCAAGGGCTTTTTCACTACTTTTAAGCAGGTAGGCTGGAACAATCTCTGACGATGAAGCATAACAATGGAGCTGAAAAAGAGAAAACTACAGGGCAATTACATATTCTTGGAATAAAACATTTCCCAATTCCTATTTAATTCTTTCTTGTTCCCCCACTAAAAACTGAGAGGAAAAGCCAAACATTAGTTCAAAAGAAAACAATTTAAGACCTTTTCTGACTTTAACAATGCAATTGGAAATACATCCACCCATTTCAAGGAAATTTCTAATTTAATTTTTGCTAGGGTCTCTTTTCAGGGTCCTATTAACTCTATCTGCCTACCAGACTGGAATCTTCATGAGATGCCAGCCTATTTTTAGGACAAAAGTGCCATGTTCTACACTACCTAAGAAGTAAAATAGCTTTTTAGATCTGATTCTATGGTTTCAGGCAAGAAAACCTGAACAAAAACAAGTAGGTGTTCAAAAAACCTTTTACATTTCAACAAAGTCAATCTGGATTCTTAAAAAAAAAGATAACAAGTCCATGTCTTTTGATGCATTTACAAATGAAGCCAGTAAAAACAATTCACTGAGCATTTATATTCCTTGGCTGATCATGGTTCTCAAAAAAAAGTCTTTCAGTCATTGAAGAGGCTGATCAATGTCCATCTTGTGAGGTCTTTAAACACCTGATCTTTAAACAGGGAGGTCATGATGATTCTTGGCACATCAGGGGTAACAAATCCCATCTTTCTGGGTTCTTGAAAACTTTGAGTTATTGTGCTAATTCCAAGTCTTCTTTTTCATAAGGTGGATTCAAATACTGAGAAATGGGCTAGCTCCAATTATGGCAGCTTGTTTGTAGACAAATTAGCCAATTCTTTTGGCAACATCAGGACTTCTAACAGATCAACTGTTAATTCTCCATGGATCACTGCTCCATGGGCAGTCACAAATCTTCTTTCTTTCCAAATCTGTCCATGTGATATTTTGAATCAGTAAATATAGTCTTTTGCCTGAAACAAGCATCAGGGCTTCTGTGCATACTACAAGTTCAGCTGCTTGTTGTACAATTGTAGCTGGATCCATCAGTAAACAACTTGAGGTCATCATATAGGTCTGGGCGAGGTTTGGTGCCAAGTTGCAAGACTTCAAGGCATTCATGCTCTGGAACTTCTTCTTTTCTTTGTAGTTCAGGTATCAACGTGGCAGGATTCAATGAGGCAAGGCTTGGGTCCACGAGGAGGTTGATCTCATATCTGGACTGGCAGGCAGGGTTCAGGTGTCAGCTTCTTCTACTGTACTCCACTGGTCTGTGCCACGTTTTTGGCACAGCACACTTGAGGCTGGTAGTGCAAACACAGTAATGCAAGCTGGAGTTTTTAATTGCTTTAATCATTTCACAAGTCCATTTTTAAAAAGCAATAGCTGTATTCTTCTTCTGGCTTCTAATATCAAAGGATACTGATGCAAGAACACAGGGGTGCTTTTAGGCTTCAATTGTAGTTGCATTTAGGGCTCAGGCTCAGGGCTCAAAGCATTTCAAAAGTTCTATTAGGCCAAAGGAAATTTGGGCCCACAACTTAGTTAGAATATCTCTGCCCCCCCCCCCAAAAAAAAGAACCTCTGGGCAATTTCCAGAACACAACGTTCAAAACACACCCAAAAATATAGCAATTCAGTATTTCCAATCTTCGTCAGCAGAGGACACAAGATTGTCCATTCACTAACTTTTTCAAGGCAGGGCTCTTTCACCCCCCCTTTTCCTTCTGGTCAAAAACCATGCCACGTACACTAACCTTCAAACACTTTCCTTTTTCTTTTTTTTTCTACGTTTCAACTTCTTATCTTCTTCACCTCTTCTATTCACATACACTTTACTCTTCTTCAAATCAACTTCACTTCAAATCAACATCTTTTCAAAACAACCAAAACAACCTTTTTAAAAGTCTTTCAAACTATCTCTTCTGCACAGCCTTCTCTCTCTCTCTCTCTCTTTTCAGACATTTCTCTTATCCACTTTTCTTCTATTACACATTTTTACATACTTCTGACATTCAGCAACATACTTTTTCTTTCTCCCATCTTGGCAAAACAGTTGGCAAAACTATTTGTGCTTTCAAGGACCTGAGCTTTTTTAACTCAGGCAGTAAATCTTCAAAGCTATGGAAGATTTCTTCCATGAAAATGGGGTTCTACATTTTCTAATTATCTGAGGTTAGTGAAAGACAAAATACAGAAAGTCTTCAAAATCTTTGGACTACTTTCACTGAAAACAAAAACTTTCACTGAAAACAAAACTGCTTATCTCTAGCTGCTAAGCATAGGAGAAGCAAAAAAAAAAAAAACACTAGGGAGGAGAAGGAAAACAAAAACTTCAAATTTCTTTCACTTGGGCCGGGTGGCATAGCGACGGTACGTTCTGGGGGTGTAGGTGGCGTTCCTATGGCTTTCTTAGGGCATGTCTACACCATGCCTATATTCCGGGGTAGTCCTTGGATCGTCCCTTTTCATCCACATGACGCACAGGGGATCCTGGGGGCAGCCTGGGATTAGAAAGGACGTGGAAATTCCTACTTTTGTGTGGCCGCTGCTCCTGGGTTGTCCTGCCCTGCACGCGAGTAGCGGGGACCATGAATAGGCTCAGAGCTGCACAGTGGCAGTCCGTGCACATCAGGGGTTAAGTATTTGAAAAGTGCCATCCTGACTTCTCTCAATCTTCTCTTATCCAGCCAAACATGCCCAGTTCTTTCAGTCTCACTTCATAGGGCTCTGTTTCCAGACCCCTGATCATCCTCGTTGCCCTCCTCTGAACATGCTCTAGCTAGCTTGTCTGCATCCTTCTGGAAACTTGCCCAGAACTGGACGCAATACTCTAGATGAGGCCTAACCAGGGCCGAATAGAGAAGAACCAGTACCTCACGCAATTTGGAAGCTGTACTTCTATTAATGCAGCCCAAAATAGCATTTGCCTTTCTTGCAGCCATATCACACTGTTGGCTCATATTCAGCTTGTGATCTACAATTCCAAGACCCTTCTCGTTTGTAGTATTGCTGAACCAAGTGTCCTCCATCTTGTTACAATGCATTTGGTTTCTCTTTCCTAAATGTAGAATTTGGCATTTATCCCTATTAAATTTCATCCTGTTGTTTTCAGCCCAGCACTCCAGCCTATCAAGATCACTTTGAAGTTTGTTTCTGTCTTCCAGGGTATTAGCTATCCCACCTAATTTTGTGTCATCTGTAAACTTGATAAGCATTCCCTGCACCTCCTCGTCCAAATCCTTAATAAAAATGTTGACAAGCACTGGGCCCAGGACTGAGCCCTGCGGTACCCCACTCGTTGCCTCTCCCCAGTTTGAGAAGGTACTGTTGATAAGCACTCTTTGAGTCCGATTCTGTAGCCAACTGAATCCACGTAATAGTTGTTCCATCTAGCCCACATTTAGCTAGTTTGTTAATCAGAATATCATGGGGCACTTTGTCAAAAGCTTTGTTGAAGACAAAATATATTATGTCCACAGCATTCTCAGAGTCCACAAGGGAGGTTACCCAATCAAAAAATGAGATCAGATTAGTCTGACAGGTTTTGTTCTTGACAAATCCATGTTGGCTTATAGTAAACACTGCATTGTTTTCAAGGTGCTTACAGATTTACTTCTTGATAATCTTCAAAAATTTCCCAGGAATGGATGTCAGACTGACTGGTCTGTAGTTCCCAGGTTCCTCCTTTTTGCCCTTTTGGAAGATAGAGACAGCATTAGCTCTCCTCCAGTCATCCGGCACTTCACCCATCTTCCATGATTTCACAAAGATTTTATTTATTTATTTATTTTATTTAAGGATTTTTATGCCGCCATTCAGCCAAAAAAGGCTCTCACGGCAGCTTACAAAAGTATTTCTTGACAGTCCCTGCCCACAGGCTTGCAATCTAAAAGACACGACACAAAAGGAAAGGGGATTGGGAGGGAGGAGGAGGAGGGGGAAAAGGAAAGCAAATTCAGGCACTACAATCTTAGTTGCAAAGTTCAGCAGTTACAGTTGACAGCAGGAGGGAGGGGGGCTCTCAGCTGGAGCTGGACCCAGGCCCGATGGAGAGGTGCCTGGCTGCTGCTTCCTCCCTCATTGGTGGCCTCTGCAGAGACAGTTGGTAGCAGGAGGGAGGGGGCTCTCAGCTGGAGCTGGACCCAGGCACGGTGGAGAGGTGCCTGGCTGCTGCTTCCTCCCTCATTGGTGGCCTCTGCAGAGACAGTTGGTAGCAGGAGGGAGGGGGCTCTTAGCTGGAGCTGGACCCAGGCACGGTGGAGAAGTGCCTGGCTGCTGCTTCCTCCCTCATTGGTAGCCTCTGCAGAGACAGTTGGTAGCAGGAGGGAGGGGGCTCTCAGCTGGAGCTGGACCCAGGCACGGTGGAGAGGGGCCTGGCTGCTGCTTCCTCCTTCACTGGTGGCCTCTGCAGAGACAGTTGGTAGCAGGAGGGAAGGGGCTCTCAGCTGGAGCTGGACCCAGGCATGGTGGAGAGGGGCCTGGCTGCTGCTTCCTCCCTCACTGGTGGCCTCTGCAGAGACAGTTGGTAGCAGGAGGGAGGGGTCTCTCCGCTGGAGCAGGACCCAGGCACGGTGGAGAGGTGCCTGGCTGCTGCTTCCTCCCTCACTGGTGGCCTCTGCAGAGACAATTGGTAGCAGGAGGGAGGGGGCTCTCAGCTGGAGCAGGACCCAGGCACGGTGGAGAGGTGCCTGGCTGCTGCTTCCTCCCTCACTGGTGGCCTCTCCAGAGACAGTTGGTAGCAGGAGGGAGGGGGCTCTCAGCTGGAGCTGGACCCAGGCACGGTGGAGAGGATAATAGATAATAGACTGTGGTTCTGAGAGTTCTTCTACCAGCTCCTTCATTACCAGGATGCAGTTCATCGAGCCCTGAAGATTTGAACTCGTTCAAAGAAATTAGATGTATCAATCTCAAACTGCAATCCTGACCCCTTCAGCTTGTAATTCACTTTTTCCAGGGTGGTCATAGACCCGCTTTTTGGAGAAGACTGAGCCAAAGTAGGAATTGAGCACTTTTGCCTTTTCTTTGTCATCTGCTATCAATCTGCCATCCTCATTAAGCAGTTGAACCACCATTTCTTTCCTCTGTCTTTTACTGTTCACGTATCTGAAGAAAGCCTTTTTATTGCTTTTAGCATCCCTCGCTGACTACAGCTCATTCTTAACTTTAGCCTTTCTGACTTCATTCCTGCACTTCTGTGCTACCTGTTTGTACTAGGGCTGTGCACGGACCCCCAGATCTGCTCCAGATCAGGTCCGCTCCGCCCCGCATCGATCCGCCTATAGTCCGCTCTGATCCACTGCGGAGCTCCGGATCCGGATTGGAGCTCCATGTTTCCTGCCCATAGACTTGCATTGAAATTCAACCGCCTATAATGTTTTTACGGTTAACGTTACAAACCTCAAAATTGGCACCATGAGAGCTTATCCATGTATCCACATTCACACCAAGCTCCAAGCAAATCCGAGCATGCCCTGATTTTTGGCGATTTTTTTCCGTTTTAAGCATCACCCCCTAACCCCAATTCACTCCCCTTTCTAGATCAGTTTTCACGTTACAAACCTCAAAATTGGCACTCTGAGAGCTTATCCATGTATCCACTTTCATGCCCAGTTGGAAGCAAATCCGAGCCTCCAATGATTTTTGGGGAATTTTTGAAAATCCTGCACCCCATTTTCAGAAATGGGATTTACTCCAAAAATTTTACAGATACAAACTTGCAAATGGGCACCCTCACAGATGCCACCTAGATCCACATTCATGGCATGTTTCAAGCAAATCCGAGCATGCACTGATTTTTGGTGGGGTTTTTTTTATTTGTTTTAAGCATCACCCCCTAACCTCAATTCACACCCCTTTCAAGAACTCCGTCAATTTTCACGTTACAAACCTCAAAATTGGCACCATGAGAGTTTATCCATGTATCCATCTTCATGCCCAGTTGGAAGCAAATCCGAGCCTCTACTGCATTTGTCAAATCCTACACCCCATTTTCAGAAATGGGATTTGTTCTGACATTTTAAAAGATACAAACTTGCAAATGGGCACCCTCACAGATGCCACCTAGATCCACATTCATGGCATGTTTCAAGCAAATCCGAGCATGCCCTGAATTTTGGCATTTATTTTTTTTCGTTTTAAGCATCACCCCCTAACCACAGTTCACATCCCTTTCAAGAACACACACACAGAGAAATCTTAAACAGGGTGAGCACGCAATGCAGCTGCCTTTTATCACAAGGAAGGATACGCTGAGTCAAAGCAAGACATGCACGAACCATCCCTGTGGGGCGGGCACAGAGGAGGACAGGCAGCATGCCCCTGTAGCACTGGGAGCAAGCATGCCAGAGGCTTGTGGGGTTGAACCACAAACCCCATCATCTAGTACATCTCCCAGGCACCAGGAGGGCAGAGAGGCAGGTAGAGATGTACAACTATGCCATAGATTTGTAAACCGCTCAGAGAGCTTCGGCTATTGGGTGGTAAAGAAATGCAATAAATAAATAAATAAATTTATGGGGAAGTAAGTCCCAGCAGAAATCCCCCAACAACAGCGCGGAGGCGGGAAGGCAGGCATGCATGCAGCAGACATTTCTGGGGGCACAAGTAAGTGATCCAAGGATTGCTTCAAACCGTCCCTGTAAGGCGGGAACAGCACAGAGAGATGTTTTTTCTTTTGCATCCCATAACTAATAGGGGGCTAGGAGGATAAGAGTAAAGCTTTGTGATCCTTGCTTCAGAGTTGATTGACTGCACTGTGATCACAGCCATTATTAAACAACAACAATAATAATAACGTTAATAATAGCAGTACTAATATTAATAATAATAATCACAACAACAATAAGAAGTTGAACCACAATGAAAGCCTGCCTGACTTCACTGAAGAGGGAAAGCCAGGAGTGTTTGGGCTATGGGGTGGTGTATAAATGTAATAAATAAATTCCACAGGAGGGGTGGAATTAAAAGCAGCAGTGTTGCTGAATCACAAGAAGAAGAAGAATTTTTTTTAAAAGGCTATGTCTGTCTTTTACCAGTAAGAGGAAAGTGGATACGCCCAGGGGGAGGGGAACTGTTGTGCCAATTTGACTGGTCCTGTCTAGGTACCAGTCTTTCAGAAGCTACCGCACACTTCAACTCGTGACAGGCATAGCTTCCTCCACTGGCTATCCTTTGGAGGGTTCTGATGACTCCCCAAGGCAGGGCAGTGTGCACTGGGCACGTCCACATGCCCTATAAACATCATCCCCTTGCACCACATCTATTCAGTTGTTCACCAAGGTTAGGGTGGGTAGCAGTGCTGTGTTTCCTATCTGTTATTTATTTAGTAGTATATGATTTAAGGTTGTGTTTGTGTGTTTGGTGGGGCTACTGTTTCAAAAAACACTGGAAAAAGTCTGTTCAGACAAAGAAAGAAAAGTTATCCAGTAACCCAAGTTACTAATTATTCCCCCCCTCCAACATTTGGATTGGAGGATGCTTCATCAGGTGATCACGATTGGGAGTTGAATTTGCCTCTCATCGCTTCAAAAAAAAGTTACCCTTCCCTCTTTTAGCCATTCTAAACAAATTAATAGCAAGCAAACCGTCTGAACATCTCCACAAATGACCCCCAACCACCACTCTCTAAGCACAGTTGTCTTCTATCTTTTTTCCTTGTTGGAATTGTTTGTAATTGTGCCTGTAAGATTTCCATTTTTAAATACTCCCAGCCATCTTGCACTCCTTTTCAAATTAGGGCCACTTGCCATAGGGCCTCACTTATCATAGTTCTGGGTTTATTAAAATCAGCTTTCCTAAAATCCTTTAGAATCAAGAATTCAAGTATGATGTGGTCACTTTCCCCCAGAGTTCCCATAACTGCTACTTTATCCACTAAGTCATCCCTATTGGTCAATATCAAGTCAAGGATTGCCAATCCTCTAGTTCAGTGGTTCCCAATTGGGGGTCCATAGACCCCAAGGGGTCCGCGTAACCCACCCAGGGGGTCCGTGGCACCATTCACATATTCACCATTCATTTCTGGAGTCCACTGACAACGAATTCCTACCAGAAGTAAAATATAACATCACTGAGCACCTGCAACTAGCTTCGAAGATTACTTCCCTGCACCTAATCCTGAAAACTCATGGATAAGGAATCATTTTGAATGTGGTGATGTTCAAACTAAGAACTCTATCTGCGGAAAAACAAGATGCACTTGTTGACGTGACTTGTGATGGTTCACTGAAATCATTTTTCAAAGAATATAGACTGGACCAATTCTGGGTGACGGTTTTTCCTGATTATAAGAAGTTAGGTGAAAAAGCTTTGAAACATCTAGTTCCCTTTTGTTCACATATCTTTGTGAACAAACTTTTTCAATATTTTGTTATATGAAGAACAAGCATAGAAATATTGAACCGGATGTGGAAGGGATTGTTCGGGACAAAGAGAGGCATGATTTCTCCCATCACATTTAGGTTTAGTAGCTGCTAGACATGTCATAATTTGTTCAATTGTAAACTACACATTAGTAAAATTAAATTTGTCTTTATATTCCTAACTAAATCATTGTCATTTTTGCATGGTAATATCACAAATTTTATGGTCTGTTTTTTAGTATACCTAAAATCCTTTGCTTATTAGGGGCTACCCCTTATTTTCTCCAAAAAAAAATGCTTTGCACAAGTAACTACCATAGAGATAACAATTTTTTCAAAAGTAGGTGGTCCATGTCTTGGCATTTGAAAAACAAGAGGTCCGCAGTACTTAGCTAATTGGGAACCACTGCTCTAGTTCCTTCTTCCACATTCTGTAGGAGAAAGTTATCACCCACACATGTCAGGAATTTCTTGGAAGGGCTGCTTTTGGCAGTATTTGTCTCCCAACAGATATCGGGGTAATTGAAGTCCCCCATCACTACTACATCAGACGTCCTTGAAACACTGGCAATTTGTTTCTCAAAAGTTTATCCTTGTCTTTTTCTTGATTGAGTGGTCGGTAGTAGACTCCAATTATCATGTTCTTTTCATTCCTTGCCCCCATTTATTGTAATCCAGATGCTCTCAATGGGGCTCCCAGGCTCAACCATCTGTATTTCTGTGCAGGGATAGGTATTTTTAATATAGTGCTCCGCCTCCCTTTCTGTTCTTTTTGAACAAGTTATATCCTTCAATTGCTATATTCCAGTCATGGGAGTCATCTCACCAAGTTTCAGTTAAACCTATCAAGTTGTATTTGCCTTCATGTATGAAGAGTTCCAGTTTGTTCTGTTTGTTTCCCATGCTCTGGGCATTGGTATATACAGCCATCGAAGACCATGTGCTTTATAGTCTGGCTTCGTTCCTACATTGTTGTGGACAGTATTTTTGGGCACTATTGAAGCTGTTCTTGGTGTTATGGTACATGAGACTTCATCCATTGTTGCCTTGATGTTTATGTCTTCCACCCCCGTAGAATTCAGTTTAAAGCCCTCCTGATGAAGTTCTTCATGCTGTGGCCAAACACATTCTTCCCAGTCCTTGTGTAGTGCAACCATCTCTTGCCAGCAGTCCAACTTCCAAGTGGCAAAGCCCAGTCTGCAGAGGAAGAATTACAGGGGACAGAATTCAAATCTCTCACGTTGGCACCACCTTTGTAGCCAGTTGTTCACCTGAAGTATTTTTCTTTCCCTTTTTAATCCTCTTCCAAAAACTGGGAGGATGGATGAGAAAATTATCTGGGTCCCAAATTTCTTGAGTTTCCTTCCCAGAGCTTCAAAATCTGACGTGACTTTTTCGTAGCTCTGCTTGGCAATATCGTTTGTTCCTACATGGATGAGAAGAAAAGGGTATGTGTCCGTGGGCTTTATGAGATTTGGCAACACTTCAGTCACATCTCTAATCTGTACTCCAGGGAGACAGCACACCTGGGGAGTCCATGGGTCTTCACAACATACTTGGGTTTCAATGCCACGCAGCAAGGTATCTCCCACAATGACTACTTTTCTCTTCTTCTTGGTTGACTGACCTTCTGCCTCTTGTTCACTGTTGCATGGTGTCCCCTGTAATTCTTCCTCTGCAGGCTGTCCTCCAGTCTCATCTTCCAGTAGCTGAAAGCAGTTGCTTAACTCTTATGCTTCCACTGGTGCAGAATGTCTTCTAGTTCTTCCGCTCCTGTCACTCTTTTCCAGGGAGTTTCCTCTTCATTGGCTTTCCTCACCTCAGCATACTCCACTTCTGCTTTAGCTTGCTGTTGCTCTTCAAACTCTTGTGCTTCTTGTTGCTGTTCCACCATTCTAAGAACTCCTTACCTTCTCTTATTCCTTGGAGGGTGGACACTCGCCGCTCAAGTCCTCTGAGTTTTTCTTCCAATAGTGCAACCAGCTTGCACTTGTTGCAGGTGAACACCTGCAACAAGAATATTGTCTATTTCTGTTTTGTTTTTTCCTTTCCGATTATAGTGGAATTGCCTGTGCTTTATCCTGTCCTCTCTGAAGGTGCACAATAAGGTCCCCTACTATATGAGTATGTCTTACAAGAAGAAAATACTTTTTGTTAGGGACCTCCCCTCCTGACCTTCCCTGCTGATCTCCCCCATCAAGCTCCTGTCTGCTTGCTCTGATCGCTCTCTCTCTTAGGGGCTGGCTTCCTTTCGTAGCTCCTAGTCCAGCTGAGGCAGCTCCTCTTCTCTGCTCTGCTCAGCTTGGAGTCAGGAATCAGAATGGGAACTTGAGAGTATTTGGAAGGGACAGGAGCTGCTCTTAGAAGTGGGTTGTGCCATCCCACCCTGTTGGCACATGGGCATGGCTTTCAGGTCAGAGGACCTGTCTGTCAAGTGGCTTTTGAATAGGCCTTAAATGCTGGTGCAAAGCTGGAAAAGCTTTGCTAGGTTTCATCTCCCAACGCAATGCCTGACCTCCCTCCTGCTTTGGATTCCATTTGCAATTGGGACTTTGAAAGCACTCTGCACATGGATGCTTTGCTATTTGGACTTTGGATATCTAAGAACTGTGCCATGAAAAGTAGTGAGGCTTTTCATAGACTTGGACTCGCATTTGCTGTGGATTGTGTGTGTGTGGCCTGAGCTCAGGTGGCAGGGAGTTGCCAGTCCTTAGAAGGATGGGACTCCTGTGCCTGAGGCTTAATCTTCCCTGAAGCCATGGTAACCAGGGCCAGCTCAGTTGTGGCAGGCTGAGATTGACAAGTGCGTGACCAATCTTCTCTGCCCTGCTCTGGTGGCTCAGAGCAACCCTTCCCTGGGATTTTGTTTTAGGCGATTGGCCATGTTGAGGTGCCAGCATATGCAGTGTCTGGAGAAGCTCAAATTGGAGGGTGGTCTACCCTAAACACACACACACACCCTGAGTGTTTGCCTTAAGGATCGTTTTAGAAAAAGAGCCTAAAGCTTTCTAGCCATCGTTTAGCTTTAAGTGTGTTTTGGAGACCGTGTTACCATTAAGCCTGCCTACCGTGTGATTTCCTCAATAAAAGAAGTCTCACTGATGTGAGCGTCAGCTTGCCAACATGTGTGAATTCCAGAGGGAACAGGCATGAACACGACAATGGCAATATCCGAACACAGTCTATGAATGCAACTCTTCCCCTCTTTTCTAGTCAAGTTGATTGCGCCTCAGTAACCCCTGCACCTCCTCAACCTAAAAAACCCTTAGCCCCCTTCTTCATTTTTTGATCCCAGCTGTCGACCCCAACCCCTTTCTCCTTCCCCAAAGTGTTAAGGACTCTCGATTTACTGATCCACCTCCTCTCTAATTCCTGCAAACCCTCCCCACTGCAAGCGATGCAAAGGGTGCATTATTATATTTATTTATTTATAGCCCGCCTTTTTCCCAGTACTGGGACTCAAGGCGGTTTACAAAATTAAAACCTGTACAATTAAACATATAAATATAAATTTACAAAAGTTAAAATAGAATTAAACCTATAGTAAAATTAAAAACGTGTTAAAAAATTTAAAAACAGTAGCAGATCAAAAAGGAGGATGTCCAATACATTAACACAGGTCCAGAGTAGCTCCAAAAGCCTGTTGAAACAAACAAAAAAATGTCTGCCTCCGAAAATGTAGCACAGAGGGAGCCAGCCTAGCCTCCCTGGGAAGGGAGTTCCAGAGCCTTGGAGCAGCCACAGAGAAGGCCCATGTCTGTGGCCTGGTTTAATCTCTGGAGCCAACCTTCCATGAGACTTCAAAGGATTTCTCCAATACATCAGTTCTCATTATAGGCTTGAAGGTTCATTGTTCTTGTGTTTTTAGTTACAATCCTCTACCAAGTCAGCCAGTGAATTTCAAACTCTTGTTTGTAATCAATAAATGTGTCAAGTGGCTTTTTCTTTGGGTGCTCCCCATAGATACACTATGACCACTGTGGACAGGTCTTTCTGGAACAAATGTGGTTTTGTACATGTGCTTAGGCGAGCACATTCAGCTACAGGGTTTGATGTTATTCTGGAAGTGTGCTTTGGGATGGGAGATTCTCAGAAAAAGTAGAGGGTTGTGGGGGTTGTATAATCATGCATGTGTATTCAGATGCTAATTCTAGGAGAGAGAGATTTGGACAAAATGTCAGGCTGCAACAGGGTGGGCTGGCTGGCAGAGAAAGAAAGAGATTGCTGGAGGGATTGTGGGTGGGGGTTGCCAAACTGGCTGCAAGAAGGAGAAAGAAAAGGGAGTGGGTTGGGTTGACAGATGTAAAATGAGTGGATTGAGATTTAATTGAAGAGGAGTTGATCTTGGGGTTTATTTTTCGATTAGTACAAATTTGTGCAAATTTTAGAGGCATTTATTTAGAAGTGATTTGCACTATGTGGGATCAACAATGTGATATGGTATTTGCAGCTTGGAACCCACTTGGGCAAGTTACCTTACCAGTTTGTATTTTCTTGAGCTATGAATGTTGATTTGAGTTTAAATTCCTTACAAGGTAAGATATTCAGAAAGGTACTCTGCATCTGAGTCACTAGTGGGACTCATTTGAAGATATCTGCTATCCGAGCTAGCTTTTGGCAACTAGTATGGGATAGCTCATAGGATGTTTTATTTTTAATAGTTGGTCTTTTATCCTGTTAGTGCTTGTGAAAGGATTGTTTATGTTGACCCAAGCCTTGGGATAAGTCAGTTTGGAAATCTTATTAATATAAAGCTTGGTGTTTTTATAATGAGTTAGATATGATTTGTCAACTTTTTTTTACAAGAGCTTTTCTGACATGCATGAATAAAGCAGGAGATTTTCCTGGTATGCAAATAAGTGGTGGGACAAGCTTTATCTGCTACATTTGTGCGTGTCAAGGCATAGGGACAGTAAAATGTTGGCAGCCCTAACTATAAGTAGTAAATAAAAGGAACCCAAAAGGCGACCACCGTAGAAACAAAATAAAACCAATGAAATAAATCGTCATTCAAAAATTATACACGCTTATTTATAATAGAATAACAGTTTTCAATACAATATTAATACAAGTCTACAACAATCCACTATCACATCAGTGTAGCATTTCATTACATATCAGTACAGCATTCAATTGTACTTAACAATAATTTCAAACCAGATTTAAACAGTCATTGCATTAAAATCCGACCCATAGACATCAGACACTATTACCTAAACACATAAACAGTATATTAAGACCAAATTTAGTCAACAAGGTTCATGTTATTCCTTGTTTCGAAGTATTTTCTTCAAAAACGTCGGTCTTAGTAATCTGTAAAAGATATCAATTCCAAAGTAAACACATTTGATTAGAGTTACTCCACAGTAACAACTCTCATTTACTTCTTATTTTTTTGGCTGATTCACAAGATAAGAACACCGTAAACTGCTTTATTCAGACAACTTACCGCCAACAGTCAGTGGAAAGCTCACGCAATCTCTCTTTATTAAGTTTTTCAAGGTGAGACCATCTTCCGGTATTATATCTCCACAGTATACAAAAAGCTAATTAGCTATATTTTTCCTAAACAGACGAAGGTCTATGCCATTCCACAACAATATACTTATTTAACACTCCAGGAAGTCAACACAAAATTAAGACCTTACATACATACCAAGATCAGAAAAACGTATTTTACTTTGTCACATTGTTTTCTGTTTCTGAGCTGGCAGACAGCAGCGTCTGCCAGCTGATTAAATAATGAACCACAGCATAGATCTCCCAACCGTAACTTCCGTTCTTAAAGTGATATCTACCATACACTACATAGAAGGCCTCTAGTGTGGGAGAGCCCACAACCTCCCTAGGTAACTGATTCCATTGTCTTACTGCTCTAACAGTCAGGAAGTTTTTCCTGATGTCCAGGAATCACGCATGGTCATAACAACTGTTCTTGATAAAAGATCTAATCCTCATCCACCAACTTATTTTTTGCTTAATCTTGTGGACATTGTATTAGAAAAAAACTATTTTAGGTTTTAGGGTAAATTTTATTTTCAGATAAGAGGAGTGGCTATGGGCAGTAAGGCTCAGTAGACATTTAGGTTAAATACAGTGGCCCCTCAGGGTCTAAACTCCAGTCTGGAATTTTCCTCTTTCCTGGGAACTTGAGTCTATGTGGTGTTATCTTTTACAGATTACTAAAACCGACGTTTTTGAAGAAGATACTTTGAAACAAGGAATAACATGAACCTTGTTGACTAAATTTGGTCTTAATATACTGTTTATGTGATTAGGTGATAGTGTCTGATGTCTATGGGTCGGATTTCAATGCAATGACTATTTAAATCTGGTTTGAAATGATTGTTAATTGCAATTGAATGCTGTACTGATATGTAATGAAATGCTACACTGATGTGAAAGTGGATTGTTGTAGACTTGTATTAGTATTGTATTGAAAACAGTTATTCTATTATAAATAAGCGTGTATAATTTTTGAATGATGATTTATTTCATTGGTTTTATTTTGTTTCTATGGTGGTCGCCTTTTGGGTTCCTTTTGTTTACATTTTCACCACCACTACCTCCCTTACTATAGTTACTAAGTAAGTAAACTGAGTAGCTTGATAGTATATGAATCTGTGATTTGTAGTGCTTTAATTTAATTCTTTGTTTCAAATGATGCTGTCAAAACTCTATTGTCTCCAAGATAATTGATCTCTGAACTCTGTTTGCTTAAAGAACAGGCTTGAAGCCTCCCTTTGGGGATCTAGAGTTGCAGAATAAGGACTGTGTGTTTGTACTCATCTAGGCAATGGGGAGACACCAAGCTGTGGCCTGGACAACAGTCTAACCAATATCCAGTGGTTGGGCAAGATGAGCTCCGATGAACTGAACCCCTGCAGTGTGAAAAAAGAAGCAGAGAAAGAGAACCAGACCCCCAAGCAGAAAGCAATGAAGGTAAGCAAGGTGCATGGCTAAACCAAGCCAAAGGGCAGTTCAGGAATGTGTGTGCACAGCAGGGTGCACTACAGAGATGTCTCTTATGTGCTGCTGCCTCAAAAAATCAAGGTGGCAAAAACTCACCCCACCTGTTTCCTTCACAGCGTTTTGCTCTGTCCTGATCTTTTGTGTCCTGTAGCAAGCTGGACGCCAACTGTGAGAGGGAGGCAGACAAAAGAACCTCAAGAAAAATGGAAAGGGCAAAGCACCTACCTCTTCTCCTGAGGCAGTGAAATGCTTAGAAATGCAGGGAGGTGGGATTTCTGGGTTACCAGGTTCACTGAGAGCAGACTTGACAAATGGTAGGTAATCAGAATTAGGTTTGGGGTGCCTGACCAGTGGTTGTGTCCTAATGTCCCATGACCTTCCCTTCTGTCTATAGTGGCTTTTTGTTCTTCATTGCAAAACTTGTGTTTTACTTGATAGCAAAGGGGTGTGTGTATGTGTGATTGTTTCCAGTCTCTCTCTATAAAAAGCCAGACGCCCACTTTGCCCATGAGCAGCCCCTGCCTTTCCCTGCAGTATAATGAGGTCCGATTTAACAACAGTTCAACCATTTAAATGCCATTTGAATAAATTTATATTTATATGGCATTGTTACAAATAATAATTAATTATAATTATTGAGAAACTTCATTATTCATTACATTTTTAATCCTATTCTTCCCACTTCAGGCTCTGGGCAGGTGACCCTATCCCCTTCCTTCACCAAAACACTGGAGGTTAAGTTCACCAGAGATGAAGCAACTGGCCCAGGGTCGCCACTAAGCTTCTTGGCTGAACAGCCTACAACACCTTTACTTCTGTGGTTTCACAACCACTTTTCACAAACTCATTTTCCTTCTAAATAATGCAATCCTCATTGTTACATTTCTGCTAGGTTAATGCCTTAAGTATATGACCAGTCCTACTCAGAGGGTCCCTGTTTGGTATACTGTGATCTAGAAGCCTTTTGTGTAACTTTCTGCAGGCCATACACCCTTCATATTTCCTTCTCTTCTTTTCCACTTACCAGTTTGAGGAAGGCTCTGCACCATCATCCTCTACTACCTCATGGCAGGAGCCCTTCTCTGAACGTCCCCCCTATTCCTATATGGCTATGATCCAATTTGCTATCAACAGCACTGAGAAGAAGCGCATGATGCTGAAAGACATCTACACATGGATTGAGGATCATTTCCCTTATTTCAAACATGTAGCCAAACCAGGCTGGAAGGTAAATCATCCTTTGGCCTGTAAAACGAACATGGGGAAAATTTGTCTGTTATGCAAATAGTTATCCGTTTCCTCCTTTCAGAGGCAGATATTGCCAGAATGGTGCACTTAAAAAAATTAAATTGCCAAGAAAAATTTAATTCTGTAACCTAAATTGATTTTGCAAATTGGGCATATTTATATAGTTTCTCTGATTTTGCACAGTTGCAGTTCTATTATTCTGAATAATTCCTTTGGATTTGTTTTCACTCCTTTTCCATTCCTCTGATTTCTAAGATTGTAGCATGAATTGACCACACATGCAGCTGCAAGTGCTAGAAACCTGTGAGTGTTTTTGTTTGTTTGTTTATGTTTTAAAAGTTGAGATTCTCCAGGCTGGTATGCGGAAGGCATCCCCAAATAGATTAGCTCCTGCTATTGCCCAGGAAAAGCAGGGATTCATGTGACCGAGGGCTGCATCACACCAGTGATTTATCACACACTCGCCATACCTGCTTTGTGGCTTTGCAGCCCAATACTCACATGACGTCGTCCACGTCCAGCACTCATTTCCCCTCTTTCCCTCCATGTTTCCGTTCTTTTATTATTTATTTATTTATTGCATTTCTTCTTCGTGGTCTCTGTGCATCACACTTAATGGGGCTCTGCGCCTGCGTGGAGCCTCAGTCGGACTTCTAATAACTGAGAACTTTTGGGCGGGAACTCCTCCCCCACTGTCAAGTGGTATATATATGGTGTTCCCGCCCACTCCCTCAGTTCCTCTTTGACCACCGTCAGCGTTGCCTCATCATTATTTGAGTTACTATACTATTACTTACTTACTATTGCTGAGAATCCTCTTCGTCTTCTTCTTTGTCTCTTCTTCTCTTTCTTGTTCTTCTCTAAAAAATTTTTTTTAAAAAATTAGTTATTAGTCTATTTAGCTGTTAGCATCCTTTAGGCGCATGGCCTTGAAGGCCCCTTTTTGTCCGGGAAAGCCGCCAAATGGCTTGACAAAGAAAGATAAGACCAGCCGGTAGCTAAGCAACGAAGGTGTTTATTTACAGAAGCTAAACAGTGCAGGGAAAGGAGGGGGAAACGGGGGTTTGAATGCAAAGGTCCATGAACAGGAACAGTTCAGGAAGCAGGCTTTTAGCAAAGTCAATGTCCAGTCCGAGGTTGAGGGAGCGTGGCAAAGCGGAGATTCGATAGTCCAGTCCAAGTTCAAACACAGCCAACAGTCAGCAACAATCCAGTAACACAGTCCAGAATCACGGGGCAACAACAGGCAAGACGTAGTCACAAACCGGTCCAAGGTCGAAGCAGGAATCCAGAGTAGGCAGACGTCACGGGGTCCAGGGATCAAGGCAGGAATCCAGAGTAGGCAGACGTGGTCACGGGGTCCAGGGATCAAGGCAGGAATCAGGATCCAGGCGTCCAGGAACAAGGCACGAGGTCACAAGATCTAAGAGCAAAGGCTTTCGCCAGAACGCTCAGATAATCTCTGACAACTCTGCGTGGGTCACGGCTGCGCTTTTATCCTCAGTCAGAGTGCTGAGTCATGGTCTCTCAGCTGATCCCTAATTGCCTGGCGTTTCCGGTGGAGGTGGCAAGACCGGTGTCTGGTTGCCTTCTCCGCCCGCAACTGGCTGAAACCAGGCTTCTCCGCCTCCTCCTCAGACCTCTGCGGCTCCTCCGCAGTCTTTGCTGGCATCAAGCCCTCAGAGCTGGCAGAGTATCCAGCTGGCCTTGGCTCTTCTCCCTGAGGCTCTGCCACAGTCTCTGCCAGTCCAGCCTCCCCACTACCTGAGCTGGGCTTCTCGGCGCTAGGTCCAGCCTCTGCCACCTCCTCCTCATCTCCTGACTCCATCTCTGTGCAGGGCATGACACTTTTACTAAATGCGTCCAATGTGGCAGTAAATTGAACTCCATCAGACGGACACACCCTTTGCCTCCTCTGTCTGGGAGAAACCCACGTTGTTGAGTCCTGCAGACATTGTATGTCTTTTTCTAGACAGGCTCGAAAAAATAGAGCCAATAGATTAAAGTCTCTTCTTTGGCAAAAAGCGCTTCAATCGGTCGACCCCATTCTTTCATCCAAAATGGCGTCTACCGAGCAACCATCTGCTTCTTCTCAGAACATTCCTCCGCCTATTCCTGCTTCAGCAAATTTGCTAACCCAAATGACAGCGAAAAAGCTCACCAAAAGAGCCAAGAGGCCTAAGAACAAGGAAGCTCTGCCGGAAAGGAAAAGAAGGATAAAACTAAACACCTTCCTTCTACGGTAACAACGGCATCTCTTCCCCCTCTACTCGATTCTCCTATTCGAGTACTGGTGAGGTCCCCTCTGCCGCCATTGGTAATTGAACCAATATCTACAGCGTCAGAGGGAGAAATTAGGGACCGACACCACGTCCTCCCGCTCAGGGCGATCGATCCCGAGACCCTTCTCCGGACCGACCGATTCCTCCATATCAACCAGTTGATATCGTCTCTCCTCGACATCGACGACTGTCGCCATCGAACCGTACCCACGGCACCGGCAGCCATTCACCATCTCATTCCCTTTCTAGGGAAAGAGGAAAGGAACCGCACACACTTCCGGAGCGTCACAGCCAACACGCTCGCTCCAGATCGCCTCATAGAGACTGGGACCATTCCTATGAATATTACCATCCTCCCAGTAGGTACTATTTTGACTACTGGAGAGACCACCCAGAGCAACCACGCTACCGCGATACAGAATATGACTCTATGTCCCTTCAATCACGATCCCACCAACCAACACCGCCACCTCCTGTACCACCAAGAGGAGTATCCCTTAGGATTCCCCGCTCCGAACACCGTTCCGCTTTTCGAATCCAACCACTTCCGCTACCACCGCCGGACACTCAATTGGCTTCGATCTCAGCCTCCAGACGTAATTCACCTGACTCACCTGAGGATTATGAATCCGATTCTTCCTCAGTTCCATCACCTGCTCCATCCATGCCCTCCCCAGAGGACACCGTAGCTCCTAAGGGCGGAATCTCTCCTCCGGAAGACCTTGGTATATTTTCCGACCAAGTCCTCTGAATGGCTCAAAGCCTCGGTATCGAGGCCCAACAACAAGTTGAACAAGTTAGCGACCCAGTATATGATGCCATCTATACCGACTCCATCCTTCCAGTTTCCGTCCTGTTCTTACCTACGCTACTACAAACTGTTCACCAGGCATGGAGTACAACCTCCATAATGCCCCCAACCTCTAAACGCCTTGAGTCGTTGTACTGAGTACAGGAAAAGGATTTAACCTTCCTCTCATCGCACCCACGTCCGAATTCCATCATTGTGGAATCGGCACAGAGTAAAAGCCACAAACATCACACCTCGCCTGTCGACCAGGAGTGTCGTAAGCTTGATACTCTTGGAAGGAAGCTCTACTCCACAGCATCACTTGGCCTTAAAGTCTCGAATTATGAAGCCATGCTGTCCAGATATCAACTTTTTCTCTGGGAAAAGTTGGGTTTGCTTTGCGACTATCTACCAAATGAGCACCGGGAACTGTCTAGAGTCTTCCAATCAGAAGCCATAAAGCTGGCACGCCACCAGATGAACGCCACTCGACACCAAACTGATTGTCACGCAGAATCAATGGTGGGTGCCATAAATCTAAGACGCCATGCATGGCTGCGCTCAGCTGGCCTAAACCTGGAGGCCAGAACTAGAATCGAAGACCTTCCATTTGATGGAGAAGGTCTCTTCAATGACAAAACTGACGACCAAATGGACTCCGTACAGAAAGCCCGAGCCACAGCAAAAAAGATGGGCATAGGCTAACAACAACAACAACAGTCAGCATCTAAGGCACGACGATGGTTTCGACCACAGAACCCATACTACAACAAACAATATCCGGATCGTACTCCACGATACCAGCCACAGCAATCAAAGAAACAATATCAACCTCCTAAGTCACACCCGTCTTGCAGTCATACCGAACCACCTCCCAGACGTCACCTTTGACAGCTACATCAATGTTCCAGCTATATTTGGCAGCAGGCTTCCCGAATTCCAACACGCCTGGGCCAACATTACAACAGACTCTTGGGTTCTCGATATCGTAACACACGGCTATCATATCGAGTTCCTTTCTCTTCCACCTCTCGGATTTATAAAAACAACACCCCCAAACCAAACACTTTGGGCAGAGACCTCTGTCCTCCTACACAAGGGAGCCATAGAACGGGTACACACCAACCAATCCTCCAATGGATTCGTCTCCCGTTACTTCACCGTGCCCAAGCACGACGGGGGACTCCGCCCAATCTTGGACCTTCGACCCCTAAACAAGTTTATTGCCACCAAGAAGTTCAGGATGAACACACTTGGTACCATCCTTCCACTTCTCCGCCAGGGCACCTGGTTCGCGTCAGTAGATCTTCAGGACGCCTACTTCCACATCCACCCTACCTACTGCAAATATCTCCGCTTCGCAATAGGCACCGACATCCTACAATTCCGTGTACTCCCATTTGGCCTTTCGTCCGCCCCCAGGGTCTTCACAAAATGCATGGCACCAGTGTGTGCCTTCCTCCATACCAACGGCCTGGAACTCTACCCCTACTTGGACGACTGGCTCATCGTCGCATCCGACAAAGCGACCCTACACTCCGCCATACTCTGTACATTACACCTTCTACAAACACTAGGCCTGTGTATCAACACAGAAAAATCCAATCTACAACCATCCCAAACGATCCAGTTCATCGGGGCCAGGCTAAATGCTCATGTCGGCAGAGCCTCCCTCCCTCAAGACAGAGCCTTCAAACTTGTCACAATGTCTACATCCTTGTTCAAAAAAAGGAGCACTACAGCACACTCCGTCCAAAAACTACTCGGCCACATGGCAGCTACCATCACAGTTGTCGAATGGGCCAGACTCAAGATGAGACTGCTGCAGCTTTGGCTGGCAGAGGTCTTCAATTTCGAATCCGACGGCCGTCACATTCGAGTACACATCTCTCCCGAGATAGCCCTATGCCTGCTATGGTGGATGGACGTCAACTACCTTCTTCAAGGTTTACCATTCCAGCCTCCTCATTCCAAAACTATAATGACAGACACGTTGCTAAAGGGATGGGGAGCACATTGTGGCCCCCTCCGAGCCCAAGGTCTATGGTCGGCATTGGAAAGACACTACCATATCAACATGCTGGAACTCTTAGCGGTATAGAAAGCCCTAGTCGCTTTCGAGCCAGAAGTCACAAACCATCACGTTCAAATCCTTACGGACAACACAACTGTTCTGTGGCACCTGTACAAGCAAGGGGGCACACACTCCCCTCATCTTGTCTACCTCACAATCCAGATATTTACTTGGATGATTCCCAAGTAAATTCCCAAGTAAATTACAGCGGTACACATCGCAGGAATCTCCAACACACTAGCAGATGCATTGAGCCGATCTGACAAGACATCCCACGAATGGGAACTAGCGCCTCACATCCGTCGACTCCTGTTCCGCAAGTGGGGTCAGCCCACAGTGGACCTTTTTGCATCCCTACAGAATGCAGCCTGCCCAACCTTCTGCGCCAGGGGAGGAGGCGGAACATCTCTGGGAGATGCATTTGCCATCCACTGGTCAGGGACTCTGTCCTACCTATTTCCACCATTCCCACTGTTAACGAGAACAATCGCCAAAATCTCCAGAGAACAGATGAACGCAATTCTTACAGCTCCATGGTGGCCGCGACAGACGTGGTTCCACACACTGATGCGGCTCTTACAGGGACAATACCTGCACCTTCCCTTACTCCACAACCTGATATTGCACAGCTCGGGCAAAGTACACCACCCAGACTTGCAGACCCTGAAGCTCACGGCTTGGCGAATTCATCAACCTTAATGCGGACCCAGATTTCAGACCAAGTCCAGGAAATACTGGACGCTTCTAAGAGGCCGTCCACTAGACGCTCTTACTCATCCAAATGGGCAACATTCCTTCGGTACGCAACCGACAATGGAATTGACCCATATAACGGTCCCGTATCCGAGGTACTTCAATTTTTAACAAGCCTGTTTCATAAAGGACTCAAAACATCCTCAATTAGAGTCTACCTGGCAGCTCTATCGAACTTACGGCCGACCTTTGAAGGGTACACTACATTCTGTCACCCAATGGCAAGAGCTTTCCTTAGAGGCCTAAACAACCTCGCACCACCTGTTAGACCCCAAGCTCCATCATGGAATCTTCCTCTAGTGCTTAGGGCACTCATGTCTAAACCTTTCGAACCCATAGCTACATGTAACCTGCAACTTCTCTCTTGGAAGGTCGCATTTCTAGTAGCCATCACCTCTGCTAGTAGAGTTAGTGAACTTTCAGCTCTAAGAGTAGACCATCCTTACCTGATATTCCACAAGGAATCTGTTTCACTCCATCCGGACATCTCATTCCTCCCTAAAGTGGCATCCGATTTCCACATCAACGAACAATCTCCCTTCTGGCTTTCTTCTTGAATCCGAAATCTGACCTAGAAAAAAGACTACACTCATTAGATGTCAGAAGAGCTCTCGCATTCTACAAAGATCGAACCCAACCATTTCGATCTACCCCAAGGCTCTTCGTATGCTACTGACAGCCTAACAGGGGTGCTGTGGTTTCCAAGCAAAGACTCGCAGCTTGGATTCGACAAACAATCCAGCTGGCATACCGCACCATGCACAAAGAACCCCCTACAGGTGTTAAAGCCCGCTCCACTAGGGGAGTTGCAACTTCCACAGCCTTCGCCAGAGGCATTCCTGTCTTGGACCTGTGTAAGGCAGCCACCTGGACGTCACAGTCGACGTTCATTCGGCATTACAAGCTGGATTTGCATGCCAATTCTTCATCTCGTTTCAGGAGGGCTATCCTGTCATCCGTGCTACAGTGACACCTCACCCGCCTCCGGTAAGTGAGCTCGCTATTCGCCCCATTAAGTGTGATGCACAGAGACCACAAAGAAGAAATGCAAGTTGCTTACCTGTAACTGTAGTTCTTCGAGTGGTCATCTGTGCATTCACACTACCCACCCCCTCCACCATCCCCTCTTCGGTGTCAGTAATCTGTCAGAGTAATGGGTTCTCCCGAAGCCTGGGATCGACTTCAGTCTCGAGGAACTGAGGGAGTGGGCGGGAACACCATATATATATACCACATGACGGTGGGGGAGGAGTTCCTGCCCAAAAAGTTCTCAGCTAAAAATTCCGATTGAGGCTCCGCACAGGCGCAGAGCCCCATTAAGTGTGAATGCACAGATGACTACTCGAAGAACTACAGTTACAGGTAAGCAACTTGAATTTCTATACTGTCCAATAGCTGAAGCTCTCTGGGTGGTTCACAAAAATTAAGACTTTTTTGAGCAGGGAGTCTGGGTTTTTTCCTTCCGTGTGAAATAAATGCACTCCTCTCTCATGTGTATTGCTGTCATTGCATTCTATCCAACCATCCCATTCTTTGTTGTGTGTGTGTGTGTTAAGGGCGGTCTCACTAACAAAAGATGAGGGCGGAGTGGTTCTCTGCTCAAACGTGAAGGGGGAAGAATAGTGGTCCTATTTAACTCTACGTTCTTACTCTTGACCAGGGGTACATTTTCATCTTAAAAGAAATGTGGAAAATGCAGTGGGATGGGGGGGTATTTCACTCCCGCACTTCCCTAGACCTGTGAAGCTTCGCTGTTAAAGACTTTTTTTTTAAAGAAATGGAGCAAGGCACCGTGCACCTGGTATTGAGCTGCAGTTCACGTTCGCTCCCCCTCCCCTGTAGTTCGCTGAGTTGCTCCATCGTACTTTCGGTCCTCCAACTCGATTTATAAGGATCCCAGGGAAAGCGTTGTGTGTTCTTTTTCTCCCTGCCCCTTTCTCCTAAGTTATACAGTGCAACAATACTTTGTTGAAACGAGGATAGGTAGAGGATAGGTAGACTAGTATGTGGACATGCAATGGGTTGACTTTCCCTAATCTCTTAATCCCTTAAGTGCACTTTTGCATCATTACCCCCATTTCAGTCTTCCAGAATTGCATTCAATTGCATTTGCCAGAATGGTGTTTCATGGGATGTACTCAAAAGTAAGCATGCACTGGATTTTAGTATGACTTTGATGTAAACCGCCAAGAGAGCTTTGACTATGTGGCGGTATATAAATGCAATAAAATAAATAAATACAGTTGAAATCAATGAGATTTACTCATGAGTAAGGGAACCAGCAGATCTCTATTTTATGAACTGGAGATGCACAGCTTTGCATGATCAAAGTAAAGTAAAATAGATCCTTCACAATTGCAAACAGATGGACTTTTGCACTGGTGGACTATCAGGAAAAGGATTTAAGGGGAAAAGCTAAAAAAATCCTTTAAAAAAAGGGATGAACCGATCTGACTCAAACTTGGCATGGCTAAAGCCCTCCTTCAGAGCTATCACCATGCCAAGCCCGATCTCTTTATCTTTAAAATTTATGCAGATGTAAGCATTTTGGTTACCTTAGAGCAAAGGAGGGGACCTGACCTTTACAAAAGAAATTAGTTAAAATGATTGTTCATCTGCCCACCCTTTGAAACAAGCAAAACAAACCTTCGTTCCTTCCCCCCTGTAAACCTTTCTCAAGCCAAAGGGCAGCAACAGTCTCGGCCCAAGCGCTCCCTCCTGCTTCCTACAAACGGCCTCCCTTCCTTGGAGTTTGCTTAATATGATCTTAAGGGAAAGTATAGTCTGTTGTTTTATGGTAATTGCGCAGTTTCAGGCTGCTGTACTATTGTATTTGGCAGAAATAAAGAAATACTTTTTTAAAAATAAAAAAATTAACAGCAGGAGAAATGAAAATGTAGGGGGCAGGGCTGGAGATTTCACTGGCATAGCGTGAAAAGATAGGGTGAAAAGATAGATGAGCTGAAAGAGCACAACAACGCACAGACATGAAAGGTGCCCAGCGCTGGACTTGCTTAGGGGGAAACCATGGTTGAAGATTTTTATCTGAAATACGTTGAGCTTAACTAAGAAGAATTCATTGAAGAAAATATATTTTCATAAGAACCAGATCTGATCTCTCTTTTTGAGAGATCATGGTGTTCCACCCTCCCTCTTCTTTCTACTTAAGTCTTTTAGACACCAGGATTTGTGTGATCCCAGCCAGAAAGGAAGTGGCCGAGGCTGATGGAGTGAGGGGCACTGCACGCCACCCTCTCCAGTCAGAACAGGAAGAGGAAGCAATGGAGCAGCAGAGGCTAGACGCTTCAACAACACCAAGGGTGAGATCAAATCTATTTTTTCTCCCTCACCAAAGTGGGATTCCTATCAAACAAAGCGGGCAACCCTTTTAAGTTGCAGTTTTGATTCCAACTTGCAAAGGGAAGCCCCTCTTCCTTCCACCTCTTCCATTGCTCAGACAGGGAACAATGAGATAGCCCAAACGCCTATCTCAAGGATGGCTCAAATAGATCGCTAGGATAATACTGGACAATCTGACTAACCATTTATTAAATAAACAAACTTTGAGATCAAGCTGTTCTGCAAAACGTGTCAGAAGCTTGCACACTTCCCAGTCTTCCTCTTCTCCTCCTCTGCATCTAGAAAACAAAAATAAAACAAAAAACAAGGCTTCAAAATCAAAATAGCCTAGTTCTTCCCATAATCTGCACTCATCAGTGGGCTCTGGGGATGACTCTCCAGACCCCCGCTCCACAACCACAGGTCACACTAACAAACCCAAGACCACCTTGGCTGAGCCCCACTCTGACAATGATTACTCCATAATTTCACTTCAGGAATCCATTTCTGAAGGGGATGAAGGTGGATGGTCAGACATAGAAATTACAGACCCTTCCTCATCCAATCGATTCTTTAACAAAGAAAACTGGGATTAATACCGGAAACACATTCCAAGATCAAAAACCTACTGTTTGATGGAGTGGGACTGTTCCATGCAAAGACCGCCGAGGCAATGGACACCATTCAGAAGGCTAAGAATACAGCTAGGAAGATGGTCATTAATCAACAACAGCATCAACAATACCAATACAAGCCACAAAATGGTTCTGCTCCCAACCTAAATATTTTCAAAGGCAAAGAAACCCTGACAGTAATTTTTGCTACCAACAGCCAGGACAGTCAAGGAAGAGACCTGCACAGGCTCATTTTGCACACAACGAGATAATACTGAGTAACAATCCGAAGCATTGTTTTTTACTCACCCACCATGGCTTGTCACCAGGACAGTTTGCCCTTCAGAAACACTCTTCTGGACAATCGCCATGTATGGGAACTTATCACAATGGACAAATGGGTTATCAATATTGTGGTTTTAGGGTGCAGGATAGAATTCAACGTCCTCCCTCCGCTTGGCACTGTAAAGATAACACTATCCAACATCTTACAGGAGGAGACCACTACCCTTCTAGAGAAGGGAGCCATTCAAAAAGTTCCTCCATCTCAAATAGGAAACAGGTTCTATTTCTATTACTTTTGGAATTGCTTTAGGATGGATTCCTGCATTGAGCAGGGGTTTGGACTCGATAGCCTTATAGGCCCCTTCCAACTCTACTATTCTATGATTCTATGAAACTGAAGAGGGACGGAGGACTTTGACCTATTCTGGACCTGAGAGGTTTGAACTTTTACATATCCCCGGAAATTCCGAATGCTGACTCTAGCACAGATCCTACCACTCTTGTAACGGAACCTCTGGTTTACAGCTGTGGATCTGAAGGATGCCTATTTTCATGTCACTATTCATCCTTTTCATCGAAAATTCCTCAGATTTGTGATAGGAGAGGATATTTTTGAATTCAGGGTCCTACCATTCAGCCTGGCCACAGCTCCAAGTGTGTTCACAAAGTGCATGGCTGTAGTTTGTGCTCACCTTTGGATGCTCGGAGTTGAGGTATACCCATATCTCGATGATTGGCTGATAGTGGCCCACTCTCAGTCCAGAGCCAAGGAGTCTACAAGAGTCATTTGCGATCTGCTAAAGAACCTTGGTCTCCTTGTCAATGTCAAGAAGTCTATACTTCAACTGACACAAACCATCGCATACATTGGAGCCGTGCTGGACTCTACAGTGGCAAGAGCATTCCTCTGACAAGAAAAGGTTGACAACATCATGGCACTAGCAAGATTATTGCTTTAGTCGTGAAGCATCCCCGCACTCTTAATACAGAGGATGTTAGGACTGTATATGGGCTCGAATAAGAATGAGGCAACTTCAAAATTGGTTCATCAGAGAGTTTCCAAACCATCTCAATGCAAGAAAAATTCACCTTCAAATACTGAAGTAAGTCAAAGAGTCCCTGTATTGGTGGACAACTTAGTCCAGGGCACACCATTCAATTCGGACCCACCTGGATGTATACTTACGATGGATACTTCCCTCACAGGATGGGGCGCTCACTGCAGGGATCTTCAGATTCATGGCAGGTGGACTGTGAGCGAAGTAAATGTTTTGGAACTTATGGCAGTTCAGCGAGCACTACACACGTTCCAGATTGAACTGCAAGGACAGAGTGTTCAGCTACTCACTGACAACACTTCTGTAGTTTGGCATATAAACAAGCAAGAAGGAACTCCCTCCCTCAATTTGATCAATCTCACATTACAGATATTCAATTGGACCATACCTCAGAATATACTATTTGTAGCCACACATATTGCAGGGAAGGACAATGTCTTGGCGGACCATCTCAGCAAGTCCTGTATAAGACACACACGACTGGGAAATGTCAAGGTCAGCACTAAGTCACCTCTTCCGCCATTGGGGAACCCCAACCATGGATGTATTTGCAAACAGGGACAACGCCATCTGCCACAGATTCTGTTCGAGAGAAGGTATGGGAAAGAACTCAGGAGATGTTTTCCTCCGGGCCTGGACAGGTGAAATGTTATACATGCCCCCCCCTTTCCTCTGTTGTCCAGAGTCATGGTAAAGATAAAAATGGATTGCACAAATAGATTGCACCCATGGTGCAATTGACACACCCTCTGTGTGTCAATTCCTTAGAGGCCTCCAGAATCTAATCCCACCAGTCTGCACATCGGTACCAGCTTGGAGTTTATTGGTAGTGCTGAATTGCTCTTACCAATAAGCCTTTTGAGCCTATGGCTACTGTGAATTTCTGACTCCCAACATGGAAGGTAACCTTCCTGGCGGCCATAACAATGGCTAGGAGAGCACCAGAGCTATGTGCTCTCTGTGTGGACGAACCCTATTTGGTTTTTCATAATGACAAGGCTGTTCTCAGGCCGGATATAATTTTGTGTCTTCTTTTCATATTATTCTTCCGGTGTTCCACTACCAAAATATATGAAACAACCTGGACGTGAAAGGGAAAAATTTAATCCATGGGACAGGTGTCAGAAAAACTCCTAGCCTTTCTCCAAGAAGGCCTCCAGATGAGTTTGAAACCAGGTACCCTGCACACTCAAATGTCAGCCCTGTCATAGGTCCTTTCCAAGCCTGGTAGGCAGCCACTAAGTTCACACCCTCATATCAAAAGATTTCTCTGCGGAGCAGTACTCAAGAATCCTCCCATAGTCTGTAGGTTTCCTTCCTGGAGCCTAAAAGTTGAACTTCCCGCATTGACTAAACCTCTCTTTGAGCCAATTAGATATATCCCACTATGAATTCTATCATAAAAGTTATTTTCCTTGTTGCCATCACGTCTGCTCACAGAATCTTAGAGTTATTCTCCATCTCCATCAGAAAACCCCTTATCACCTTCCATGGGGATTCTGTCATTCTTTGAACAGACCCAACCTTTATCCCTAAGGTCAACACACTATTCCATAGATTGCAGGAGTTCATTCTGCCATCTTTGAGCCCTAACCCTTTTCATCCACAGGAGAAAGCCTGGCACAATCTGGATGTCCACAGAGCCATTAAAGTTTACTTAAGCATAGATTCCTTTTGAAATTCTGACTCACTCTTTGTTTCTTTTCACCCTATTGCTATGGGCAAGAAGGTTACCACATCTACCCTAGCTAGGTAGTTAAAGGCATGCATTTTTTTGCCTATGAGGCTTCACGCCTCCCCAAACCATTAGGCGTCACAGCTCACTCTACTAGAGCAGCAGCCACATCAGCTGCTTAAGTACTAATGCTATTCTGGCAGAAATCTGCAAGACAGCCACCTGGACTTGTTCTAATTACTTCATAAGGCATTACAAAATAGACGTACATGCTTCAGTGGATGCCTCCATTGGCAGGAGAGCCATCTCCTGCAAGTAGTAACTTGACTCAGAGTTTTTCCCACCCAAATAAGGGTTTTTAGCTTTAGTATATCCCATTAGCCTTCTTCATACCAATCTGAAGAATGGAACATTGGTACTTACTGAGAAGGTTCAGTCTGGGTTGGTGTGCGGAAGGCATCACAACCTCACTCTGCAACACCACCAAGTGTATAGGTAACTGGTCTCTCCACTTGGTTGACCAGACCTTATCCTAAGGATCATAAAGTTTGGATTCTCAGATTTATTTCTAGGTACTTACTAACAAACTATCTGTTCCTCTGTGGTTCTTCCTTACCTATGATACAAAGAGATGTTTTCTTCCTCAATTTCTGAGCTTTAGCCACAGACGGAACTAGCTTAGAGGAGCTTCAGACTGACTGAGGGCTTAAAACTCAGTCACATGAGTCCCTGCTTTTCCTGGGCAATAGGAAAAGCCCTAAACGGCTTGGGGCCAGGTTATTTGAAGGAATGCCTCCTCCCATATGTGCCTGCCCGGACCTTAAGATCATCTACAGGGGTCCTTCTCCGTGAGCCCCTGCCAAAGGAAGTGAGGCAGGTGGCTACTAGGAGGAGGGCTTTCTCCGCTGTGGCACCCCGGCTGTGGAATAAGCTCCCCAGAGAGGTTTATTTGGTGCCTACAGTGTACTCCTTTTGTCGCCAGCTGAAGAACTTTTTATTTTCTCAGCATTTTAACACTTAATTTATCTTCAATTTAAACTTTGCTGTTTTAATTCTATATTTTAACCTATATCGATTTTTGCTGTGTGGTTTTAATCCTGGTTGTGCTTTTTATATTGTATTTTGTATTCATGTTTTTAAATTGTTGGTTGTTTTTATGCTTTTGATGGTTTTAATTTTTGTGAACTGCTCAGAGAACTTCGGCTATTGGGCGGTATAAAAATGTAATAAATAAATAAATAACCCCATTGGGGCATGCCTTCCACATACCAACCCAGAAGGAACCTTCTCAGTAAGTACCAACGTTCCATTCTCTGAAAGTTATGTTCGTCAGCTGATATCCCATTCTGTTCTCCTAATCCAGCAAAATTGCATCATATGCATAATCCTGCATTTTGTTAATGAAATTAGTATGAAAAATCATTTGGTATGAACAAGCTGTTTTCCCCTTTGCTCATTGCACTGTTTATCTCTGCAAGAAGACAAGCCTAATATCTTCACTATGTATGTGTGCACTCTGAGTTTACTATGTTCCCCACCACAAATTCCTCAAGGTAACAGTGATTGCAATCACAATTGCAATCTGTGTAAAGCTGTCTTTGATTATTGCAAGAGTAGTTCCATGCAATTAGCAGATGTCAAAGACACACATGCAATTGTGCAAAGACGCATGCAAAGACACACTTGATCATTCAGTATTCAAGAATCCCAGTAGACTGGATTGAAGAGCATTGAATTCAAGGTGGCAGAACTTTGCTATAGGTGGTACTTCTGATGGTTCATTAACATATGCAAATTTTCTATTGATGCTGCCACATCAATTGACAAACGTGTTAATTGGCCCTGCCAGTAAGGGAGAGGGAACTGCATTGACAACATAAAAGTGCCAATTTAAGAGTTTGGAAAGATTGGAATGAATACAAATTAGTTTGGCAAATATTTTTTTTGATTTAGCCATGCATGCTATCATTGCCTGATTGCAGTCAAGTGACCATTTGCATGTAGAAAAGAGTATGTCAGGAAGAAGAATTCTAGATAAACCTTCTCCTTGATATGTGTTTTTGTATGTTAGGATTTCACCCTAAGAATCCACCAGTGTTATGTAAACCAAAACAACAAAGGTTTCTCCTTTCTTATCCAGAACTCCATACGGCACAATCTTTCCCTACATGAGATGTTTGTTCGGGAGACATCTGCCAATGGCAAAATCTCGTTCTGGACTATTCACCCAGAAGCCAACCGCTATCTGACACTGGACCAAGTGTTCAAAGTGAGTGCCTTCTCTGCAGGAAAGAAGGTTGCCTCCCAATTCTTGATGTCTCAAACATCTAGTTGTTTTGAGTCTAAGGAGGCAGGTAAGGGCATGCTGGTTTGGAGCTGGTCTTTTGTAGAACTAAGGATAGAATTGATAATCGTGAGAGCATCAACTAAACTTGCAAAAGGAAGTTATTGTGGCTATGGAGAAGAGGTTGCATAGCTGCAAGATAGAATGTAATGTGCCTTGCTAGATTTTCTGTATATGTGGAGAAGATGTTCATTCTTCTTCGTGGTCTCTGTGCATCACACAAGTATGGGCTGTGCACCTGCGCGGAGTCTCGTTCAGGAAAATTCCATAGCTGAGGCGTTTTGGGCGGGAACCCCTCCCCCATGACACACTGCGCATGTCCGGGTTCCCGCCCAATTCTCCTTAGTTCTCTTTCGACCGCCATTGTGGTGACCTTGTCTGGGAAATCCTCTGTAAGAAAACAAACATTTTGAGGCGTTTTTTCTTATTTCTACCTTTTCTAATCTTCTAGTTTCTCTTCTACCTTTACAGTTATATATTTTGTTTAATTCTTTTCGCGATCTCCGATCGCCTGAAGGGGCGCATGGCCCTCAGGGCGCCATTCAGAAAATGCACTAAGTGCGGGAGCAAACTACCACCCTCAGACGGACACTCATTTTGCCTACACTGTTTAGGTGAGAGTCACGTCGTTGAGACCTGCCGGTTCTGTCAAGCTTTCTCCAAACAAACGCGGAGGAACAGGTCGGATATGCTAAAAGCTCTCCTCTGGAGTAAGGCCTTGCAAGCGGTGGACACACCCAATATGGAGAGTTCAGCCATGGCTACCACTGAGACTTCTCCACAACCTCCGATACTGCCCATAACTGAACCCCAGGAGTTACCTCCAACTCCGGGAAGAGGCATTACTCTTTCTATTGCAAAAAAGCTCGCTAAGAAAGCAAAAAAGGTGAAACACACCACATCTGGCTCAGAGGAACAGAGGGAAAAGACCAAAAAGAAGTCTCTCAGAAAATCGGCGCCGAAAGATACTCAGCCCCGTTCAACCCCTCTCAAGACGGGATCAACGGCAAACATCGATATCGGAGGGTGAGATACGGGACACTTCACCCGTACTCATGCCCCCAAACCAAGACCAGCCACACAGGAGGGAGTACAGACATGACTCCCCTGACTTGTCTTCGTGTTTTCACACCGTTCACGAAGGGACTACTTCTATAATGATCCCCCATCAAGATGTAGGGAGAGATCTCGCTCTCCATTCGACATGGACAGGCACCCCCAATGGGATCGAGACCCCAATTTCCCATCTTACTGGGGCCACAATCGTTACTATCGACATCCATATGACAATCGCTGGGGTCGCTATCCTCAAGATCCCTACTACCGAGAGGATCAGTACCGAGAACCACCAACCTCACGAGTATCTAGACCCTCTGCCACAATTCCTAACCCAACAATCCAACCTGTCATTTCAGTACAGGATGAGGACATTCCTCCTCAATAATATGCTGCCTTAACAGACCAGCAGGATGAACCATAATTACCACTTTCTGGGAAACCATCCAGACTTGTCTCTGATTCATTGGGACTAACACAATCCCAGACCATCCCATCGGCTCAGGTTTTACCACACCCAGCTCCACGCCATTCTCCATCATCTGGACAAGATGAATATTGTTCCGATTCCTCATCATCAACTGTACCTCCTTCAATAGCTTCCCCCAACCTGGAGGTTACCCCACAAGGAGGAATCTCCCCATCTGAAGATCTGGGGCATTTTTCTGACCAGGTTGTACGAATGGCACAAGCATTGGGTTTACAGATCGAACAGTCAGCATCTACTATTCAAGACCCTGTATTCGACTCTGTCATCTCTGATACAACAAAACCTGTATCCATATTGATGTTGCCTGCCCTCCTCGACACCATAAAACAACCCTGGAAGTCTCCATCGACAATGCAACCAACCTCCAAGAGGCTAGAGGGCATGTATAAAATTCAACAAAATGAAGTCAAGTTTTTATTCCAACACCCTGCCCCTAACTCTATCGTAGTAGAGGCAGCACAGGGAAAAGACAGACATCAACATGCCTCCCCCGTCGATAGGGAAGGCCGTCGCTTAGACCTTTTCTGTAGAAGGCTCTATTCTTCCTCTTCTCTTGCTCTTAGAGTCACTAATTACCAAGCAGCGATGTCTGGTTATCAAGTCCTTTTATGGGAAAAGATGGGAAAACTCATGGACCATCTCCCAAATGACAAAAAGTCTCTAGCAAGACTTTTCCATGCCGAAGCTCTACACCTATCACGCCAACAGATCTAGACATCCAGACATCAGACTGACTGTATGGCCAAAACCCTCACGGGAACAATCGCACTCAATCACCACGCCTGGCTTCGATCAGCTGGACTCGCTCAAGAGACAAGATCCCGAATAGAAGACTTACCGTTCAATGGCCTTGGCTTATTTAATGCAAAAACAGATGATGCTCTTGATACAGTACATAAAGCTAGAACAACTGCTCGCAAGATGGGCTTTGCCCAATCGCAACAACAGTTTCAACGCCGCTGGTCTCGTCCACGCACATCGTACTATCTGATTCGCCAACAACAATACCAACAAAACCAACCACGTCAACAACAACAGCAACAATCTTTTCAACAACGTAAGCAATTTACCACACCAAGGGGCAAGACCCCTTCCCGCAGGGGAGACAGCTCTTTTAGACTGCGCCTTTGATAATTTTCTTGGCCCATATACTTACCTTTCCTCTGGAGTTTACTTTGATAACAGACTATCATATTTTTTTGAAACATGGAAAAGGATCACGACTGACTCATGGGTCCTCTCTATCATTCAGAGAGGATACCGGATAGAGTTTGAAGACCTTCCTTCCCTCGGTACTGTGCGGATAACACCAACACCTTCTTTGCTACAAGAAGTCGATATGCTCTTTTAAAAAGGGGCTATCACGACAGTTCCCGTGAATCAACACCGCACTGGGTTTTATTCGTTATACTTCACGGTACCGAAAAAGGACGGAGGTCTTCGTCCTATCCTTGATTTAAGACTCCTCAATATCTTCCTACGACCAAAAAAATTTAGAATGGTCTCGTTAGCCTCTATCATGCCACTCCTATCTAGAGGGGATTGGTTTGCATCCATTGATCTTCATGACGCATACTTTCATATAGCAATTCAAGATTCCTACCGAAAATATTTAAGATTTGTAATTGGACACCATATCTACCAATACACGACTCTCCCGTTTGGCCTCTCTACGGCACTGAGAGTATTCTCAAAATGTATGACGGTTGTATGCGCTTTTCTTCGTAGTAAGGGGATAGAAATCTACCCTTATCTTGATGACTGGCTCTTAGTATCACCCACAAGAGAACAGCTACGGAGATCAATAGATGCCACCTGTTCCCTTCTGCATGATCTAGGCCTTTATGTTAATTATGAAAAATCACAATCACGACCTTTACAGATGATCCACTTCATCGGAGGAGTATTGGATTCGATAGCCGCTCGAGCCTTCTTGCTGCCCGACCGATCTCACAAAATTATATGCCTGCAAACAAACTACGACAACAGCCAAACACCTCTGCCTTCAACATCCAGCAACTACTAGGTCTCATGGCTTCCACCACCAGCGTTGTACAACATGCACGTCTAACGATGAGACCACTACAGTCGTGGTTCATACACCATTTCTACACACAAAACGACTCCAACAAGACTCAGCTACATCTCCCTGCCCGGATCAGGGACTCTCTTACTTGGTGGACTCTCACAGCCAATCTAACCCAGGGACTGCCCTTCCGACAAGGACAACCAACCAAAATCTTAACGACAGATGCTTTGAAGACAGGGTGGGGAGCACACTCAGGCTCCCTAACAACTCAAGGTCTATGGTCGAACTCAGAGACCCACGACCACATAAACATTCTGGAACTCCGTGCAGTCCAATGCACCCTCATTGCTTTCGAGCTAGAGCTCACGGGGCATTTCATTCAAATAGCTTCCGACAATACTACAGTAGTAGCATATTTGAACAAGGAAGGGGGCACCAAGTCGAAGGCTCTCTTATCTCTTACAATCGAAATCCTGCACTGGTGCATCCCCAGAAACATAAGGATCACTGCAGTTCATATTGCAGGTATTCACAACGTCCTAGCAGACCAACTCAGTCGACCTCAAGTAATGCCACACGAATGGCAACTACACAAAAGAATTCTGCGCAGACTATTCAGCATGTGGGGCACACCACAAATAGACTTATTTGCAACCGCGTCGAACAACGTTGTTGTTCTGCAGTCGCGCCAGTCTAGGAATGAACTCTCAAGGAGACGCTTTCTCTCTCCAATGGAAAGACGGTCTCTTTTACGCTTTCCCTCCATTTCCACTCATAACCAGAGTACTAGCAAAAATAGTGGCAGACAATACCAGTTGTATACTCATCACCCCTTGGTGGCCAAGGCAAGCATGGTTTGCCACACTCCTACGACTGTCGAAAAATTGATACTGAAAACTCCCACTCCTACCGTCGTTACTGACTCAGCAACACGGCAAGGTGAGACATCCAGACATACGTACGCTCCGACTTACAGCGTGGAGGATATAACAGCTTCCACTGCAATCCCACTTAACCTACAAAGAGTGCTGGATGCTTCCAAAAAAACGGCAACAAGGAAATTCTACCAATGCAAGTGGAGAGCTTTTACGGACTATGCTAAAAACAATCACTTCGACCCATTTTCCTCTAAAATTTAACAAATACTTTTGTTCTTACTGAACCTATCGGAAAAGAACTTGGCCGCCTCTTCAGTACGCGTCTACCTAGCAGCCATATCATCTTTCCACCCACCTATCGAGGGATCTACTGTTTTCTCACATCCACTCACAAAGTGTTTTCTCAAGGGATTGAACAAATTAGCACCACCCATTAGACAGCAGCTACCAGCATGGAGCATTTCACTGGTTTTAAAGACCTTAACGTCCAAACCATTTGAACCTTTGGCAATGACAGACCTTCGCCTCCTGTCTTGGAAAACAGCCTTTCTTATAGCCATCACTACTGCCAGATGGGCTAGCGAACTATCAGCCTTATGTGTAGACGCTCCCTATTTGATTTTTCACAAAGACAAAGCTGTCCTACGTCCAGATGTCACCTTCCTACCCAAGGTTGTCTCCGAGTTTCATTTAAACCAAGACATTATTCTCCCTGCCTTTTTTCCTACTCCCTCCTCCGAACTCGAAACCACTCTACACACTCTCGACATTCGGCGATCCCTAGCATTTTATAAGCAGCAAACAAATTCTTTTTGGAAATCACAGCGATTATTTATTAGTTATGCTGGGCAACTCAAGGGAATGCCGGTGTCTTCACAGCGTCTAGCATCCTGGATAGTAAGCACCATCACCCTTGCATACCAACTAGCCAAACTCCCCTTGACATCACCGATCCATGCACATTCAACTAGAGCAATGGCAACGTCGGTGGCTTTCGGAAAGGGAGTACCGCTACCAGACATCTGTAAGGCAGCAACCTGGTCGAAGCCTTCTACATTCGTAAGGCACTATCTCTTAGACACCAGGGCCAGAGCAGATTGTTCCTTCAGCAGAGCAGTTTTGTCTTCAATACTGGCATAGGACACCAACCCTCCTCCGGTAAGTCAGCTTGCTAATCCCCCATACTTGTGTGATGCACAGAGACCACGAAGAAGAAATGCAGGTTGCTTACCTGTAACTATAGTTCTTCGAGTGGTCATCTGTGCATTCACACAACCCACCTGCCTACCCCTCTCGGTGTGGATGTTTTTCTCCTAGTACCTAGGTGACAATGTTTTTACTTCTGCATAAACCCATAGGTTTTTTTCCACAATTCTAAAGTTTTCAGTGTGTAAAAGCCCTCATCGATACTGAAGTATTCCTTCGCTACGGAGGGCTACTGTAATGACTCTGTATTAGCTAGAGCCCTTTTCACTGATCTCTACCTCTTTCGGCGTCAATCTCCCTATCGATACTGAGAATTCTTCTCGACTGCGAGGCCACAATGTCGGTCTCCAGGAACTGAGGAGAATCGGGCGGGAACCCGGACATGCGCAGTGTGTCATGGGGGAGGGGTTCCCGCCCAAAACGCCTCAGCTATGGAATTTTCCCGAACGAGACTCCGCGCAGGCACAGAGCCCATACTTGTGTGAATGCACAGATGACCACTCGAAGAACTACGGTTAAAGGTAAGCAACCTGCGTTTCTTCTGGAACTCTCATCCTCTATTGACATGATTAAGGATAAAAACTTCTGGAGCTCCCAAGTTGGATGGGATTGGGAGGCAGTGGTTCTGCTCCTTTCTTATGGGTCTTTGCCATTGAGTACCATGGTAGACTGCTGCTCTCTTCCCTAGGCTTTGTCCTGCAGGATAGTACAAGGCTCTATCTTGGCTCTAGTGGTCTAACTTATATCTGCAGCCTTTGGAAGAGATAAATGAGCAATTTGGAGAAATATGCCAATGACAGCCAACTCTATTTTTCATTTTCAACAAATCCAGAGACAGCAGTTCAGTTTCTGAATAAATGCCCAGATGTAGTTATGGACAGGATGAGGATTAGCAAGATGAAGCTTAAACTATACAAAATATACTTTATTATGATGGGTGAGCCTAAGTCTGGAAGGTTGTTGGTTCTACTTGTGTGGAAGTTAAATGGGCTTTAACTTGAGCCCGTTATTCCGTGTCCTGCACTCTGGGAGGATCGAGAACAGATCCTGGCCCTCCTCTGTGTGACAACCTTTTAAGTATTTGAAGAGTGCTATCATGTCTCCCCTCAATCTTCTCTTCTCCAGGCTAAACATGCCCAGTTCTTTCAGTCTCTCTTCATGGGGCTTTGTTTCCAGACCCCTGATCATCCTGGTTGCCCTCCTCTGAACACGCTGCCCCAACACAGGAGTCCTGCTCCAACACAGACAGACCTTCTAGACTTATCATAGAATCATAGAATAGTAGAGTTGGAAGGGGGCCTAAAAGGCCATGCAGGAATCCACCCTACAGCATACTTGACAGATGGTTGCCCAGCTGCCTCTTGAATGTCTCTAGTGTGGGAGAGCCAAGTGGGCTGTGATGGCACAATTCTGGGTCTGGGTCTAAAGCCTGGCGAAAACCCAGGATTTCTCCTTCATCCCTAAAAAGGGGGGGGGAGGGGACAAAGTCCATAGGTTCAGAGGCAATTCCCTTTACCTTCCATCCTCAGTGCCTCAGGACAGGATGGGGGGAAGAGGAAGAAAGCCAAATTGGTTCCAGAGGAGTCTGATTCTCATCGGAACTATACAAAAATAGAAGCTAAACAGTACACAAACACTAAATGGAATATACATTTCACTTGTTTCTACTGGTCATATGGAATACTATACACATCCACCTGTTCCATATGTGTTTCAACTACAAGGGACTTTGTCAGTGGGATGAGAAATTTATCAAAATTATAGCCTAAAACACTGGTTTGTTTGTGGGATTTTTTTGGGTTTTTTGTTTTGTTAACTTAATTGTTCTATTCAGACCTGCAAGGCAAAACAAAAGTAGCTGGTTACCAAGGCCTATTGGCCCTTTCCTAAAATTAAGCCAAAGAATTTAAACTGATGAGGACTGTTTACCAAACATTGACTCTTGTATAGCTTATCTGTGTTGGTCAGTTTATGGATGCATCAGGAGAGGAAGGGGGACTTAGCCTTCCCTCCTATCTCTGGAATATGTAAAGAATGCAAAACCAGACCATGTTAATTTCCCCCAATTTTCTCTCAGGAGCTGAGTCTCATTCTGTTTCCTGACTCCTAGCTGAGCAGAGCAGAGAAGACTAGCAGCTGGACTAGAAACTACACAAGGAGAGCAAGCGATCAGGGCGAGCAAACAGGAGTATGTCAGGGGGAGTGTAGGGGAAGAGGAGACAAAGGGAAGGAGGAGAAGAGAGGCCTCCAGTAAATCCAGGGGGCTGCCTATTCAGAGATGCCGTGTGCTTGCCATGTGCCCCTGAATGCTGAGTCAAGGGGCGTGTCCTGAGGGTTGCTGCTGGGCCTGAAGGAGTGTGGCCTGATTGCTCTCAGCAGCTGAGTGGCGGGGAGTCTTACTTTGTTTCCTGACTCCTAGCTGAGAAGAGAAGAGGAGCTGCCCCCAGCTGGACTAGAAACTACATAAGGAAGTCAGCTCCCAGACAGCGAGTGAGCAGAGTGAGCAAACAGGAGTTTGTCAGGGGGAGTTTGACAGGGGAGGTCAAGGTGGAGGTCCCTAACAATTTTTTGTTTGTTTGTTTGTTCTTGTAACACACACCCATATTGTACAGGACTCTGTTGATAACCTTCAGGGAGGACAGGACAAAGCACAGGCTATTCCAATACAGTCAGAAAGACAGAACCAAAGAGGGACTATGGACAGAAAGGATTCCCCAGTGGTAGTGACCTGCAAGGTGTGTGCAATGTTTGTGTTTCTGCCTGAGATCAACATGGCGTTCAACAAGTGCAAACTGGTTGCACTATCGGAAGAAAAATGTAGTTTATTCAATTCATATTTAGTACATTGTAGTCTTTGATAGAGATATGGGGAGGGTCAGGCTGCAAATTCACTGTTTTATCCAAATTCTCTTTTTATGTCACCCTAATCATTTTGTTGTGAGGAGCATATACAACAATATTTCCCATCATATATGCCTTAAGTGCCTCCCATTCAATAGTTCAGGGTGTAGCTGAACCCTTGTTAGTTTAAAAATATTCCTTAAATTTGGAAGCCGTCTGTGTTTTGCAATTATCATCACTAAGAAGTGAAACAACGCACCAAGTGCCAAAAGGCTTAACAAGCCTAAGACATTTAATTCCTAAATCAACTGGAACACAAATAGCAATTGTGACAATATTGCATACTGTCTCACATTGAAATAGAGAAAAGACCAACAAATTCCCTCCTTTACTTTTAAGGCTAAGATATGAATTTCTAGGTTGTTAAACTGAATATCAAATTTAGTATTTTCATCCTTAGAATTTACCCACGTTATAAATTGTTGTCAGTCCTCCAAAGTCACCGAATTCACAAATCCCTCTGACCAGCAGAAACATTTTTTGAGATACTTCACCACCTGCAGTGCAATGTCTCACTATGAGACCTTGGACTTATCATAACTACATGGAAACACCTGGTTGAGCCCCCCAAAATGAACAAGAATATAAGGATGGATTTTAATGTTACTCTACTCAGTTGCCATAGATTATCACAGGAGACAATTACCTTGCTAGAGGAAATTCTGCAGACACTAAAGATCCTAACAAGTAAGGATTTAAGAACATAAGAAGTGCCCTGAGGCTGGATCAGACCAAGGGTCCATCTAGTCCAGCACTCTGTTCACACAGTGGCCAACCAGCCATCAGCCAGGGACCAACACAGCAGGACATAGTGCAACAGCACTCCCCCACCCATGTTCCCCAACAACTGGTGCACATTATGTATATTATTGTATATTATTATTATTATTATTTATTGCATTTTTATACCGCCCAATAGCTGAAGCTCCCTGGGCGGTTCACAAAAACTGAAACAATTCAAAGTGTAAAACAAACAGTATAAAAACATGATATAAAATACACATTAAAACTAATTAAAACATACCATACATGATTAAAACATCCTGAAAACATTCTAAAATTTCACTGGATAGGCCTGCCAGAATAGATCAGTCTTTATTACTTTTTGAATTCTAAAAGACTGTCAAGTTGACGAATCTCCTCCGGCAGGCCATTCCACAGTCTGGGAGCAACAGAAGAGAAGTTCCTCTGGGTAACAGAGAGCTTCCGCTATGGGGCGGTATATAAATGAAATAAATAAATAAAATAACAGTTGTTAATCTAGTTTTTGCTAGCTGAAGTGGATTCTTCCCAGAGGACCTGAGTGTGCGGGGCGGATTGTACGGGAGAAGATTATCCTGCAGGTAGCCTGAACCCAAACCATGTAGGGCTTTAAAGGTAATAACCAACACTTTGTACTTCGCCTGGAAACTAATCAGCAGCCAGTGAAGAGATTTTAAAACTGGTGTAATGTGGTCACCCCTAGGTGTACCAGTGACCAGCCTGGCTGCGCTATTTTGGACTAATTGAAGTTTCTGGACTAGGCACAGAGGTAGCCCCATATAGAACGCATTACAGAAGTCGAGCCTCAAAGTTACCAGTGCGTGCACTACCGTCTTTAGGTCTTCCAACTCTAGGAAGGGGCGCAGCTGGCGTATCAGCCGAAGCTGATAGTAGGCACTCCTGGCCGTTGCATCTATCTGGGCTGTCATTTGGAGCGACAGATCCAGAAGCACCCCCAAGCTGCGAACACAGTCTTTCAGGGGGAGCGTAACCCCATCCAGAACCAGTTGACACACCTCCAAACCTAAGTTATGGCCTTTGACAGCGAGCACCTCCGTCTTGTCTGGATTCAGCTTCAGTTTGTTTTTCCTCATCCAGTCCATTACCATCTCCAAGCATTCATTCAGAGGAGACACACTATCCTTAGCTGACGCTGTTGTCGAAGGCATAGAGAAATATATTTGGGTGTCATCAGCATACTGATAGCACCCCGCCCCATGCCTCCAGATGATCTCTCCCAGCGGTTTCATGTAAATATTAAATAGCATTGGGGAAAGGATGGCACCTTGCGGTACGCCGCACAGCAGCTCCTTTTTTGAGGAGCAGCTATCCCCAAGCGTCACCATCTGGAACCTGCCCGAGAGGTAGGACTGGAACCACCGAAGGACAGTGCCCCCGATTCCCAATCCCCTCAGGTGATCCAGAAGGATACCATGGTCAATGGAGTCGAAAGCCACTGGGAGGTCCAAGAGTACCAGCAGGGACACACTCCCCCTGTCAATACTCAGGCGTAGATCATCTGCTAAGGCAACCATGGCGGTCTCAACTCCGTATCCTGCTCTAAAGCCAGTTTGAAATGGGTCTAGAAAATCTGTGTCATCCAAAACTGCTTGGAGTTGGTGAGCAACCGCCCTCTCGATCACCTTGCCCAGAAATGGAAGATTTGATACTAGTCGATAGTTGTTAAGATCCAGAGGGTTCAGGGAGGGCTTTTTTTAGAAGTGGCCATACCACCACTTCTTTTAAACACCATGGAAAACTCCCCTCCCTGAGATGCTTTTGTTAGAAACCAGTTTTATATGCTTTTATTAATAGCACATGTGTACAGGCCCTAGTAAAAGTTTTAAAACTTACATATGGGCAGAGGCCCTTATGGCAATGTGCCTAATTAACTTAATAACAAAACATATTTTAATGTTATGTGTTATCCTAATGTATTTCCATGTATTATTAATGTTACAGCCCCCTGAGGAAGGCATTTGAATAAAATTCAGGCCAAAACACATCAGGCTTCATGAAAATAAATGATTTGCATCCTGAGAACCCGATTCTCCTTTTTTTCTGAGCTGGCTTGAATGCTCTCCTCGCTTTTGTTTTTGGTTATCGTCCAGCTTCACGTTTCTAGAATTTACAGAATCTAATCTTGTGGAAATGCCATGGATTGATCCTTGCAGCAATTCAATAGAATCTTGTATAGTTTTGAGGTCCCCAACCATCACATTAAGGAGTGACATAGCATCTCTCTTGTGTTCTTCAGAGAAACCCACCACTCCTGTATTGAAGGGGATGAAGCTGTCACAGTTTTCTTTTTTGTATTTCTTTTTTGTATTTCTCTTGCTCAACATTAAGCCAGTTTAAGAGCAAATTTAGAGCCAATAAAACAATATTAACAAGGTGTGAGAAGCAAAAAAAAAGCTGAATCGGCTGTTTTCAACAATTGTAGAGATTAAAGCAGTTATCAGGATATAATAAGACAGAGATGCAGGAGTAAGCCGAAGCATGTGTGACTGCACTGCTTTCTTAACCAATCCAATCCATAAACTTTATTCTCTTCTAAGTAAAGCCATGGATCTACTGTAAAGTACCCACAATTGATGCGCCAGTAGCACTACTCACCTCCACTGTGATCATCCCTGCTGGGCAAAGGACGCGTGACAATGTATGGAGGCTGCACTTTGCAAAGACTTTGAAGCCTCAACTACAGCCTTCTAGACGTCCGCCACTAGCTCCTTTTTCCCCCCTAGTTCTGTCTATAGGCAGAGGACCTGATTTCGGCCTCTTGGTTTTTAGGCCTTCTTCAGGGGGCTGTAAAAGTTCATATAAAAAGCAAGAATGAGACAACACAACTTGAAACCTTTTACAATTATATGAGCACATTGCAAGTACAGCCTGTGCATACATGTAAACAATAACATAATTTCAATAAAACACATAACGTTTTTAGGGCACATTGAAGATAAGGCCTGTGCATATATTTAATAATACAAAACAGTTAAAATATTGCATACTTGTTATAATGTCTGCAGAAATTATTAAGAGCAAATTGTCTTGTGATGGTGACTAGATGGGATGTACTGAAGGCAATGCATTTTATATACTATTAAACAAGGTTTTTCTTTGAGTTTCTTACAGGTGTTATGATAACAGGGCAATTGCATCAAGTCAGAAAAACTTCCTGACTGTTAGAGCAGTATGACAATGGAACCAGTTACCTAGGGAGGTTGTGGGCTCTCCCACACTAGAGGCCTTCAAGAGGCAGCTGGACAACCACCTGTCAGGGATGCTTTAGGGTGGATTCCTGCACTGAGCAGGGGGTTGTACTCAATGGCCTTATAGGCCCCTTCCAACTCTATTATTCTATGATGCTATGATTCATATCTGGTCAGAGCTACAAGCACCGGGGAATGTCTCAAAACTACAGGGTAGATTTAAAAGTAAGAAAGGCAGGGCAACAGCTTAAGACCTCTGTTTATAAAAAAGCCTACAGATGTTGGTGCTTATTTGAAATTCAGTAGCTCCCACCCCTATTTACTTAGGGGAAACCTCCCATATGGGCAGTTTTTGGGACTCAGACGTAACTGCTCTAACGACATGGATTTCAGACAGGAATTTCTTGCACTGTCAAAAACAACTGAGGGAAAGGGGTTACCCGTCAAGAGTGATCTACCAGAATTTTAACAGGGCTAACAAAAAACACACGAGCTGAAACAAACATTCTCAAATCAGTTCAACTGCAGTTTAACTGAAGGACAGGGTTGTTGTCCCTCAACCAGGGTTTTAAAGGCCCGTTACCCTGGCACGTTAATAGCCAATCAAACACACGAGGCTGGAGAATACACTTAATCCATTTACTTCCGATGCTGCAGTATGGAGGTGCTCTCCAGTTCCACAAAATGGAGGCACCAAGAACAAGGGAATCTCACAGTATATATAGGCCCTGACTACAAGAGGGTGTTAGTCTCTTTCTAACCCTTCTATTGGTCAGTTCTGGATTAGCAAATTAAGTTACATTCAATTTTCAAATTAAGGAGCACAATCTCAATGAGTCATAGGTTACATTCGATGCTCTATTGGTTGAAAGTTTTTCCCTTTGTCTGCTAGGACATGATGTCCACCATTAGGAATGCAGATCTGGCATGTAGACACCCTTTGGCAGAGAAGCCATCTTTAACCCTTGGCACATTACATTCATCAGAGAGATGAAATCTCTCCCTGGGTCTATCAGGGTTGCCCGTCAAGAGTGATCTACCAGAATTTTAACGCCATGTCGGTGAATGGGAAAACAACTGCTATCCAGGACCTGCTTCTGGATGAGCATGCCAACCTGGACTGCATCACAAAATACATGGTTGGATGAAGTGGGGGGAGTTAATCTCTCTCAGCTCTGCCCACCAGGGTTCTCTGTCCAGCAGCAGGCAAGGCCTGGAGGGCAGGGAGGTGGAGTGGCAGTGGTCTATCAGGATTCCATCCCCCTGACCAGGTGTCCTGCCCCACAATCTCGGCTTCGTCCTTTTTCTTCTGCTGCCCCTTACGCCTGGAACGCTCTTCCAGAACACTTGAGAACTACAAACTCAATCACTGCTTTTAAAACTCAGCTAAAAACTTTTCTTTTCCCTATAGCCTTCAAATATTGAGTTTGTTCTGACTCTATACTATTAGCTTTACCCTACCCGGTGCCTGTTTACACTTCCCTGTGCCTGTTTGCATTCTCCTTCCCTCTTTATTGTTAACTACAACTTATTAGATTGTAAGCCTATGCGGCAGGGTCTTGCTATGTACTGTGTTATCTGTACAGCACCATGTACATTGATGGTGCTATATAAATAAATAATAATAATAATAATAATAATAGTGTGTATCTGGAGGAGGATGCCCGGGACAGAATAGGGATTCTGTTTGTGTACTATCCACCCTGTTGCTCAACAGTCTCCCTGCCTGAGCTAGCCGGGTTAGTCTTGGGGTTGGTGTCCCCTCAGCTTGTTGTGCTGGGGGATTTCAACATCAACGCTGAGGCTGCCCTGTCGGGAGCAGCTCAGAACGTTATGTCTGCCATGACAACCACGTAGCTGTCCCAAATAGTATCTGGCCCTACCCACGCTGCTGGGTATGGCCTTGTTTTCTTTGTGCCTTGTTTTCTGTGCTGATTGGGGAGACAGTGATCTGGTAGTGGAGGAACTTTCTACAGTTCCATTGCCATGGACAGATCACTACCTGGTGGGGTTTAGACTTGCTGGCACTCAGAGCCTCTGGGGTGGAGGATCGATTAAGATGGTCCACTTCAGGAGACTGACGGATCCAAATGGTTTCCTGGTGGTTCTTGGGGATTTTCCTGTTGCCTCGGCAGGCAATTCTGTCAAAGTCCGGGTCGATCTCTGGAATAGAGAAATGACCAGAGTGGTGGACACAACCATCCTCTTTCACGAAGTGGAGCCACTGGCAGTGATGAAACAAGTGAGATGGAGACTAGAGCGACGGCAGAAAACTCAAGAGTGAATCCAATTGAACACAGGCTAGAGCCTATTTGAAGGCCTACTTCATGACAATACGGGCAGCAAAAAAACCTTCTCCTGCCACTATTGTGTCTGCAAAGAGCCATCCAGTGGAGCTGTTTCAGGTGGTCAGGGCCCTTTTACACACTGCCCCACAAAAGGAGAATCCAGACCTTTCGACAGCCGGCTGTGACCAATTTGCCTAGCACTTGACTTGGATGCTATAGTTGATACAGACCCAGTGGATGTAACTCTGGCACCTGGCTATTGGGGGGTATAAAATGTAATAAATAAATATTATTGGATACCTTTCAATTTGTACAGCTCCATGACGTGGACAGGATCCTTGGAGAGGTGAGAGCCACCATGTGTGTACTAGATCCTTGCCCTTCCTGGCTTATAAAAGCAGCCAGAGGGGGAATGGCTGAGTGGGTAAGTGGAGTGGTCAATGCCTCCCTTTGCCAGAAAGTTATTCTACATAACTTTTGAAAAGAATTCTGGGAAGAGCACAACAAGTAGGGCTAAAGATGCATTTGTAGGGAATATCTCACCACCCCCTATAGTTCTACCCTGGACTCAGCTGGGGGCGCAATATGCTTTAAGGTTTAAATTGCCTTATTAAGAATTGTAGGGAAGATGTCCATACTGAACAACCTGCAGCTTGAAGTGGCTAGGTTAGGTGCGTCTCCCTCAGAAAATTCCCCCTCCTCTCTTATGGACTCAGCCAGATGAGTTGTCAGAAAGTGACCTGAAAGTGCCTTAAGGGACCTGGTTCTGTCAGAACTGGGAAGGGGGAGTGAGCCCAGGCATCTGAAACTCTCCCTTCTGAAGACACCATTACGGTGACAACTGTCTATAGGTCCCCAATCATAGCAAGCGAGGCATGAGGGGAATCCCCTCTGCTTCTGTGTCCATTAGCCCTGTATTTCTTAGGCTTAGAATGTCTATACCTAAGCCCTTCCTCCACTTGGACTAATGTTTAGAGGAGGAGGAAGGGCTCCTGCAGGCATAACATTTTGTGCCCTTTTTTTCACTTTGAAAACTGATGGCCAAGTTGTTTTGTCAAGGAAGCCACAGTTTGCTTCATCACCACTTTATTCAGCCATCTAAGGATGTTGGGCTGAGACAATACCCCAGCCGCAAACAGACCAGCCCTTGGTTGTAGGCATTATTTATTGCTTCTGTACAGCTGTGCCGTCTGGAGAGGCTCTGAGCTGCACTCTAGGCTGCTGAGTAGACGGTATGGAATTTCCTGTGTGAGGGCTTGTCACTCCCTCATATCTGAGGGATATTGTGGCCCATTTCTGAGCACCATGTTTTCCTGGGCAAAGGCAAGAAACCCTTCTGCCCCCGGCCACACCCCCAGGTGATGCTGCCTAGAGAAAGGTTGCTCACTTGGAGACAGGTAGGACCCAGGCAAATTACCATTGAGCTTAAGGCCTCCCAAGTGTCGTGGCCTGCACTACAAAGTTACTTTCAATGTCTCTTGCTTCTGCCAAAAAAGCGGCAGCCACTGAAGAACTTTAGCTTTTACTTGAGGCTGTAGCCATCAAGGAAATGCACAAGGAAGGCTTGGAGCAGTCTTGGCACTACTCCTGCATAAGGCTGAGAACAAGAAAAACCAAAATAATGCTGAGACTAAAATCCTGTCTATGAGCTGACAGTGGGTAGAAGAATCAGATAAGCAATCATAGGCCTGACACAAACAAACAATTGGTAGTTCCACAGTTACACTGGGAGCCTCAGCTTCGCCATGCTCTTTGCTAGAAGGCACAATCAAAAACAGAGGGTTTACCATTTCTGGAGGACAAAGATTTGTATTGTGAACCACCCAGAGAGCTTCAGCTATTGGGTGGTATAAAAAATAAATAAACAAATATTGTTTGGTCCTGTCATCCACAGAAGAGGGGTTAACCCCTTCCTGTCTGCTCCATTCCCTCACTGATCTTCCCTTTACCCCTTTAATAAAAAGGCTCAGACTACTTCATTGTCTAGATATGCCATTTTCTCATTGACACTGAGATGCCATTTTTATATGCCTTCCTGGCAAGAGCTGCCCACAGAAATCAGTGGAAAATTCCAAGATTTTAACATAGTTGTGATTGGCCAGCAACATTTCCACCACCAGACAAAGGTAGGAAGAAAGAGAACTTAATGCTCTAACTCAGATCTTCAAGTGAATTATTTTGCCCAGTTTATCAACATTTTTTAAAAAATAGCCCAACCAATGCAGATTGGTGCCAATGACACAAAATTGTTTAACATTTATAAAAAGGGATTGTGAGGAGCTCCAAAATTATCTCTCCAAACTGGGAGACTGGGCATCCAAATGGCAAATGCAATTCAGTGTAAGCCAGTGTAAAGTGATGCGCATTGGGGCAAAAAATCCAGACTTCAAGTATAACCTGATGGAATCTGAACTAGTGGTGACTGAACAATGTATCCTATGTAAACCGCCCAGAGAGCCTCAGCTATGGGGCAGAATACAAATGTAATGAAGGAGGAGGAGGAGGAGGAGGAGAAGAAAGAAAGAAAGAAATCTGGGGATTGTGAGGGAGAGCTGGATGAAAATACCATCCCAGTATGTGGCTGCTGTAAAGAAAGCAAAAGTCATGTTAAGCACAATTAAAGGAATTGAGAATAAAACTGCCAGTGTCATATTGCCTTTATATCAATTTATGGTGCAACCACACTTAAAATATTGTGTATAGTTCAGGTCACCACACTGAAAAAAAGATATCGTAAAACTGGGAAAAGTGCAGAAAAGGGCCACTAAAATGTTCAAGGGACTGGAGCATCTCCCCTATGAGGGAAGGTTACAACAGCTGGGATTGTTTAGCTTGGGAGAGGGAGAAGAAGGTAAGGGAAGACATGATAGAGGAATACAAAATTATGCATGGTGTGGAGAATGTGGATAGGGTGACATTTTTCTCCCTCAAACTACTAGAACCTGGGGTCATCCCACTGAGCTGATAGGTGGGAGATTCAATACAGATAAAAGGGAGTACTTCACACAGTATAGTTAAATTATGAAATTCACTACCACAAGATGCACTGATGGCCACTAATTTCGATGGCTTTAAAAGGCAGTTGGGTAAAATCCTGGAGGAGAAGGCTATCAAAGGCTACTGACAGCTATGTGCCACCTCCAGTATTGGAGTCAGTAAGCCTATATACACCAGTTGCTGGGGAACAGTGTCGGAGGGTACTATTGCACCCATGTCCTGCTTGTGGGTTCCTGGTTGACGGTCGGTCACTGTGAACAGAATGCTGGACTAGATGGACCCGTGGTCTAATCCAGCATGGTTCTTATATAGCTCCCCAAAGGAATGCAGTTCATTATCCCTCTAGTGTGGGGGTGGGGAGAACTGCAGCTAAGTAAGAATGGTTTACAACAACCCTGCAATGTAGCCTACTGTTAATATTGCAGATTGAGGGTCAAGCTGAGGATGTTTGGGTACCCAGCCCAAACTCTTCTATGCAAAACATATCTTGCTTTGTTGCAAAGGTCATTCAATTTTAATTGCCTGCCCCACACAAACTCCTCCTAGGCCAAATTAGCATTCAGTTGCATGCAGATGCTTTGCACTCTATTATTATTATTATTATTATTATTATTTATTTATATAGCACCATCAATGTACATGGTGCTGTACAGAGTAAAACAGTAAATAGCAAGACTCTGCCGCATAGGCTTACAATCTAATAAAATCATAGTAAAACAATAAGGAGGGGAAGAGAATGCCAACAGGTACAGGGAAGGGTAAGCAGGCACAGGGTAGGGAAAAACTAACAGTAGAAAGTAACAGTAGAAGTCTGCACAACATCAAGTTTTAAAAGCTTTAGGAAAAAGAAAAGTTTTTAGTTGAGCTTTAAAAGCTGTGGTTGAACTTGTAGTTCTCAAATGTTCTGGAAGAGCGTTCCAGGCGTAAGGGGCAGCAGACGAAAATGGACGAAGCCGAGCAAGGGAAGTAGAGGCCCTTGGGCAGGCGAGAAACATGGCATCAGAGGAGCGAAGAGCACGAGCGGGGCAATAGTGTGAGATGAGAGAGGAGAGATAGGAAGGAGCTAGACCGTGAAAAGCTTTGAAGGTTAACAGGAGAAGTTTATATTGGATTCTGAAGTGAATTGGAAGCCAATGAAGAGATTTCAGAAGCGGAGTAACATGGTCGGAGCGGCGTGCTAAGAAGATGATCTTTGCGGCAGAGTGGTGAACAGAAACCAACGGACTGATGTGAGAAGAAGGAAGGCCAGAGAGAAGAAGGTTGCAGTAGTCCAACCGTGAAATAACCAGTGCATGAACAAGCGTCTTGGCAGAAGAGACAGACAAAAATGATCGAATCCTGGCAATATTATACAGGAAAAATCGACAAGATTTAGCTACTGCCTCAATATGAGGAATAAAGGAGAGCGAGGAGTCGAAGATAAAGCCAAGGCTACGAGCTTCCTTGACCGGAGTAAGCGTAACATCATTGACAGTAAGAGAGAATGAGAGATGAGGAGAAGGTTTAGGAGGAAAAACAAGCAATTCAGTCTTTGCCATGTTAAGCTTCAAGCGACGATGAAGCAGCCAAGCTGAGATATCTGAAAGACATGCCAAGATACGATCGTGAACATCAGGAGAAAGTTCCGGAGATGACAGATATAGTTGTGTATCATCGGCGTACAGATGATATTGGAGACCATGAGATTGAATAAGCTTGCCCAAGGGCAACATGTATAAGGAAAACAACAACGGGCCAAGCACCGAGCCTTGCGGAACCCCTACTGAAAGGGGAAAGGAGGAAGACGAGCTGCCATTAGTCAACACGCTGAAAGAGCGACCCGCTAGATAGGAGGCAAACCAGTTATAGACAGAGCCACAAAATCCAAGGTCATGAAGGGAATCTAAGAGAAGATCATGATCAACCGTGTCAAAGGCTGCAGTTAGATCAAGGAGAATAAGAACGGAATAATGGCCTTTAGACTTGGCAGTAAGGAGATCATTGGTGATCTTAGTAAGGGCTGTTTCGGTGGAATGCAGAGGACGGAATCCAGATTGAAATGGATCCAAAGCAGAGTTACTAGAAAGAAAGTCAAGACAGCGAGAGTAGACCGCACGCTCCAGGATCTTTGAAACAAACGGCAACAAAGAGACAGGTCGGTAGTTAGACAGAGATAGCCTATCAAGAGTAGGTTTCTTGAGAATGGGAGAGACTGTAGCATGTTTAAAAGCAGAAGGAAATGAACCAGAGGACAGAGAAAGATTAATAATATGTAGCAAGGAAGGGAGGATAGCAGGAATAAGATTAATAAAGACGCGAGAAGGAATCGGATCACGAGAACAAGTGGAAGGCTTCGAAGAGCGCAGTATTGTAGACAGTTCATCCGCAGAGACCGAAGGAAACGCAGAGAAATTTGCAGGAGGAGCTGACAGATGAGGAACAGGAACTGGAAGAGGAGCAGAGCTGGCCAGATCAGAGCGGATAGTTTGGATTTTAGCATTGAAAAAAGAGGCAAAGTTGTTAGCAGACAGAGAGGCGGGGAGAGATGGCGGATTAGGCTTCAGAAGAGAATTGAAGGACGCAAAGAGCCGCTGAGGATGCCTAGCATTTGACTGGATCAGCGTTGAGTAGTACTGCTGTTTGGCCAGTGAGATGGCAGAAGAGAAAGAGGAAAGTACAAATTTGTAATGGACAAAGTCTGCCCGGTCCCTGGTCTTACGCCAAAGGCGTTCAGCTGCCCGGGAACAAGAGCGAAGGTAGCGGAGGGAAGAGGTGAGCCACGGTTGGGGTTGAGAAGGGCGAACTATCCGAGTTGTAGATGGAGCAAGATTATCAAGAGTTGAAGATAAGGAGGAATTAAAGAAGGAGACAGCTGAGTCCAAGGAGACAGCCGAACAGACAGAAGGAAGGGAGGAGGCTAGGGACTGGGAAAAAGCCTCTATTGTCTTAAATGTGGGAAGGTAGCCTAGTGAGCTTCGGCTGTTGAGCAGTATAAAAATGCAATAAATAAATAAATGTTGAAAACCTCAAAATTAAGTTCTTTTTTCACAAAAAGAGCTGAGTTAGAAATAAGAGGATTTTGTGTGGGAGGGACAAAGTTGCTGTCCACTTGGATTTCTATGAGCAGCCTTTATTTCTGCTCCAGAAGAGAGGGGGGAAAGTTCTATGAAACCTATTTAGTGGTTTCGGTCAAGGTATTTTACAAGTATTTTGTTTAAAAAGCTGTTTGAGCTCACCAGTGTAGCTTGAGGTAGGGATGACCGTCTGATAATAGGAGGCTCCAAAAATTTGCTAATGTATAGAATTTTCATTGTACTCATTGAGAACTCAAGTTCTCTGCCTCAACATTCATTTGTTCTCCTGCAACTCTGATAATTTTCTTTTACTGCCCGGCCACCAACAGCAATAGTGGGGTCGCCAGCATTGCCTGAGCTCTTGGAATCCATAAGACCTTTCCCTTGTACTCATTGAGAACTCAAGTTCTCTGCCTCAACATTCATTTGTTCTCCTGCAACTCTGATAATTTTCTTTTACTGCCCGGCCACCAACAGCAATAGTGGGGTCACCAGCATTGCCTGAGCTCTTGGAATCCATAAGACCTTTCCCTCCTGGTTGGGGGCGTAGGCTTTTTTCTTTCCTGTTTTAGTTGCTGCAGATACAGAGAGGATGTTTTGCCTGTGGAAACTGAGACTCTGGCCATGGCTAGACTAAGCCTATATCCCGGGATTGTCCCAGGATCATCCCTGTGCATCCAAATGACACACGGGGGATCCCGGGAACAGGCAGGGACAACCCCTCCATTTGCCTCAGATAATCTTTAGGTCTAGCTAAAGCCAACTCTCAGTTTCCTTTAGTTCTTCATGGTCTCCATGAATTACACATATGGGCTCTGCACCTGTGTGGAGCCTTAATTCAGGAAAGCTAAAGCTGAGGAACATTTTGGTGGGAATCCCTCCCTAAATGTCCTACTGCACATATCCCAGCAGGTTCCCACCTAATTCCTCAGTTCTCTTTTGACCGTCTGACTGGTTGCCTTATGGCAAACTTCACTTGCTACTGTAATGAGATAGTTGAAGTGTTTTTTTTTTTGTTTGTTTGTTTGTTTTGCATTTTTCCTGTTCCTCCTTTTCCCTGTCTTTTTCTTCAAAACAAAAAAGTAGATTTTTGTTTTTCCATCATCTTGAACTCATTGATCATGGTGCACTTTAAAAAGAGTGTCTCTTGTTGAATTAAGGTTTCTTCCACTAACATTCATTTTGACTGGGAGAAGTTCATGTGGTATAGGACATATTCACACTATGAATTTCTCTAAACAAGCTAGCCATAATCAGTTGGGTCGCTTGAAAGCAGCCCCATTGGAAGAAAGCACTGGAGCCTATCGATGCTTCTAGAACCTCTGAACTGTGAGCAAAGGAGCCTGCTCAAGTTGAGATAATGATGCCTCCAGCTCCAACTTTACCACTGCAGTTGACCCTAACCATGGGCCGTACAGATCCTCTGACACCAGGCCATTCTACTGTTAGAGATGGTGAAAAACTATCTTTCAAGCAAAAACCCTCTTCAGATAGTCATAAAAAGAAAAAGAGACTAAGGACTCTAATAAGCTGCAGAAATCAATTCCAGCCCCATCCATCCCAGCTCCTTATTCCCTACCGGCCTCAATGATACTATTGCTGCAGGTGTTGGTACTGAGATCAGAGCCAATACACACTGATTTGACATTGGAGGGAGAGATTAAAGATGTCTCTCCCCTGAGAGTTTTGCCACTGGAGAGACCACTTCAGGTCGGCCTCAAGAAGAGTCTTCTGAGTCACTGCAGTCATTGGGCGGATAACTGTGGAAAGGCAACTTCATAGATATAGCCGCAAAAAGTCTCATTCCCCACTTAGGGACTGAGACAGGAGCTCTGATTTGTTGTTCCCTCCACTGAGACATTACTATTTGGATGAATGGCAGTATAGCATGGAGCATGACCTCCATGAGGGATTCCAATATCTTGGAGGGGCTTCTCCAGGATGTCATCAGGCACCTACGACAACTCTCCATGTTACCAACTATCAGGCCACCATGGCCCATTATCAAGTGTTCCTGTGGAACAAAACGACTCCTCTTTGTGAGCACCTTCCAGATGGCCAACGAGAGTTGATTTGGGTTTTTCAGGCTGAAGCCCTTAAGTTATCAAGACAGCAGATCAATACGACACGACATCAGATTGTGCAGCTAATGTCATGGTTGGGGCACATGTGTGACTTTATTCAGTGGCTCAGTCTCGAAACAAAGATACCCCAAAGGCCAAGACAGTTACCTTCCATTCTCACTGTTCAGGAGCGCTACAAGATAGAATTCGATGTCCTCCCTACCATCAGTACCATATGGGTGTGGGCTCTGTCACATGTTTTACAGTTACAAATGGAATCCTTTCTGAAGAAACGGGCTATTCAGAGGATAATACCATATCAAGAGAGAGACTATTTCTTTTCCCGTTACTTTACAATCCCAAAGAAGGCTGGAAGACCACCCTAGTTTGGACTTGAGGGATCTGAATGCATACATCAAGACCAGGGCATTCAGGATGGTTACATTAGCAATGATCCATCTTTTTGAACGTGGTCTCTGTTTCTCAGCAATAAACCTCAAGGATGGTCTATTGTGAATGGCTTATAAATGGTCTGTTGTGATGGTCTATTGTGAATAGACCTTGTGAATGGCTTCCACATAGCCATTCACAAGGCCCATCAGAGATACCTTCGCTTCATGATAGGGAAGGAGATGTTCCAGTTTCGAGGTCTCCCTTTTGGGTTGGCTACCACTCCAAGGGTGCTCACAAAGTCCATGGCAGCAGTTTGTGGACACCTTCAGGTGCTCGGGGTAGAACTTATATTTATCTTGATGACTGACTCATTTTCACACATTCGAGAGAAGAGGCTGTGTTTGAGATCTTCTAAAGACCTTGTGCCTCTGTATCAATGAAGAGAAGTCAAAATCTACCCCCACAGAAGTAATTCCTTTCATTGGGGCAGTCATGCACTCCATGGATGATCAAGCCTACTTTCCAGAAGTTCGTGCTGCAAATCTAGTCACATTGATGAAGTGAGTTTATCAACAATGAGTGACTACAGCATTTACAGAGACTACTGATAGCAGCAACAGTTTATGTGGTGGTATGGGCTCATCACCAAATGATACTGTTGCAGGGATGGCTTCTGTGATAATATAATTGATAACAAAAAAGTTAAGGGTGTAAACAATAAACAAAATTTAATACACTAATAAAAGCAGATTATAAAGAGCACTTATATTAACAGAATCACTTATATTAACACAATTAAAATGTTACAAAAAGAAAAGTGCTCAGCAAACTTGATTGGCTTGGCCAGGCGCTTTTCAACATAAAGTCTTCCTCAATGGCCAGTGTACTATAAAATGCATAAAACAAACAGTTACAAAAGCCAAGATAAATGCATAGAAGTGCTAATCTTTACATTTAAAATTTAAAATAATCAAATATTAACTGGACCTACCCAGGCTAATCAGTACTCAGGGCTATTTATAAAACATGGGGCTGACTTGAAAATTCCTCAAAATAGGAGTAAATGGACGTCACTCCCCTCAATATGAAATAGAAAATCCTGCAAGAGATTGAAAGAGTGAAAAACTCTCAAACATCTTATCCTTAAGTGTGTGGTTTTTTTTAAAAAAAGAGGACACGGAAGTGTCCCAAAATATTTACCTAATATTTAGAAGAAGCCCATAAGCAGTACTTGAAGCAGCCTCTGCTCATGCAAGCGAAGAGCTGGCATCTAGACCAAACAATTTGGAGGAGGCATACATACTGGTGCTAATGAATCAAAGATTTAGAACAAGCACCTGTGTCAGCAAGTAAAGGGGCTAGGTCCTAAAAGGAGTTAATTCCTGCCTTTATCCAAAGAGGCCCTTAAACATACTAACAACCACGACAAATAAGAAAGAATAAGACCAATGGAAATTCAACACAGCAAGAATCAATCACTTAATTACACAGAATAGAGGACCAGTTAGGGTCATTTAAGCCTGTGGGCACCATGGTTTGTAATGTAAAGATCCAGAAGAGGTGGTCCCTCCTCTTTAATCTGTTTTCCAAATCTTGATAAGAACCATTTTGTCTCTCAAGGACCCAAAATTTAATATCCTCCACAGAATGATCTAGTTCTGTAAAGTACTTGACTAAAGGGGCATGTATTCTCTGATTCCTAATGCAACTCTTATACTCAGAAATCCTGGTTTTTATTTTTCTACTGGTCATGCCCACATATAAGAGTTTGCATGGACATTGAATCATGTAGATAATGCCCTTAGATTCACAGTTAAACATCTCCCGTCTGTTGTTTGGGGGTTGGTAAAGTGTTTGATTTGTAAACAACACAGACACTGCAATGATGGCAAGGAAAGTTTCCCCTGGTTTTCTGATATACGGTACAGCCTTGATTCTCTTCATTACTTCTCCTGAGAGTGCTATGTACCAAGAAGTCCTTTAGATTCTTGGCACACTTGTATACAAACAAAGGTTTGAGGTTACAGCCAGGTATGTCCGCTAACAGACCCCAATGTTTGAGAATGGTAGCCTGGATGGCCATTGTAGGTGATGGCCATTGTAGGTAATAGGCACAAGTCATGTTGTCTCTCATCCTTATCCTGGAATAAATCCTTCCATTCCATTTTCTTAACCTCAAACACTACTTGTTTGAGTTTTCTTTTTTGATACCCCCGAATCTGGAATTGTTTTATCAGAATTTTGGCTTGTTTGTCAAAATCTGCCAGATTGGAACAATTTCTTCTTAATCTAATCAATTGAGAGTAAGGTAAGTTTCGCCTAATATGAGAAGGATAGAAACTGTCGTATTTGAGGAATGAATTTGCATCTGTCTTCTTTCTATATGTGTGTGAATAGAAGTACCTTCCTTAATAATTAATTCATCTAAGAAATTAATTAAGTCTGGAGGTGTCAAACTGAAGATCAAACTTCATCGTGTCATGCACACTATTAAGATATGTTTTGAACTCCAATAATTCCCAAATGAGGAAGATTTCATCTAAATAGCTCCTATAGCTTTTGATATACACTGGCTCCAAATATACGTACATTCGAAGCTATCCATAAAGAGGTTTGCAAGCTCCAGGGCAAATTTACACCCCATGGCTGTACCCAAAGTCTGCCAATAAAACCGGTCCTGGAATACAAAAAAGGTTTTTTTGAGAACTGTCTCAGCCAATGCACAAATGAAATTAGTTGGAGGATGTTGCCAATCCGTTCTTTGTTACAAGGTTGATTCTATAACCTCCATAGCTTCGTCATGGGTAAAGTTCATATAAAATGAAACACATTGAGGGTTGCCAACAGGCACTGACTGGCCGATAATTTTATTGAATCCAAAAATTGTAAAAAATGCCTGGTATCTTTTATGTAAGAGGGTATCATAGGGACAAAAGGGTTATGATAAAAGTCAATACCTCAGTGGTCTGGCATTTAAACAAGCAGGGCACAATGCATTTGGATTATCTAATTACCATGACACAAGACAATTTTGTTTGAGCCATTCCTTGAGTAATAGTGTTATCAATTTGGTGAAACCTTTAAGTTGAACTTACCTGAACACTCACAGGTGGCAGCTGTCATGGAAGATTCTTCATCAGTTATTCCAGTGCTAGGGCTCACTGTCTAAAGATGTCTTCATCTCACCTCAAAATACAGCATGTGCACAGTTTTACACCAAAGCAAGTTGAGGCAGATTGTCTCTAGGGGATGCCTTTCTCCTATCCTAAGTCGGGGAGCTCTTCTATCTGTTTCCCCCATTCCCTCTCTTGACAAAAGTAATAGCAAATCGCAGGTCAGGGCACATGGAGGACAAGACAAGCATGGTTCACTTCTTTATTCAAACTTGCCAGGGGAGAGTATCTTCATCTCACATCTGTACCAGATCTTATTTCCAAGGACGGCATTCAGGTCCAGCATCTGAACTTGTCCACACTCAAGTTGATGGCTCGGAAAATAAGAGGACAGACCAGGAGGACAGTTTTCCACAGGAAATTGTCTGTATTAATGGCTGCTAGAAAGCCCACAATAAGAAATCCTGCTAATAAGTGGAGGGCATTCACCAGCTTTGCTAGGCCTTATAACTTCCATCCTTTCAGAGGACCGGTAAAAAGGATTCTTCTTTTTCTACATTCCTTATTCTGTAAGAGACTCAAATTATAATCGATCTGAGTTTATTGGGCAGCTATTTCAGCTTTGCATCATCTACCGTATTTCTTCAATTGTAAGACGTCAGTGATTGTAAGACACACACTAATTTCAGTACCACCAACAGGGGAAAAAAACCTAAGACACACCTGTGATTCAAAGACGTACCCCATTTTTAGAGATGTTTATATGGGGGGGAAAGTGTGTCTTAGAATCGAAGAAATAGAGTAATTCAAGGTTTCACAGCATTCACAAACAGTTCCTGAAGGGGATAAATAATTTGGTGCCTCTGCTTCAAGAGCTCTTCCCTCAGTGGATTCTTTCAGTATTCCTGAAGCCATTTGAGCCTCTTGCAATGGTGGAGTTATGCCTCTTAACTTTTAAAGTTGTCTTTCTTGTTGCAATCACTACAGCAAGGGCCGTGTGCTTTACGGATTGATTCACATTATTTGATATTTCATAAGAACAAGGTGGTGTTGTGCCCCTATCCTTCCTTCCTTCCAAAGGTGGTTTTGGACTTCCATTTGAACCAAGATATTATTTTGCCGTGTTTTTTGTTTCTAGTTGCCCACTTCTTCCTTGGAGTTGACTCTTCATGTTGGATGTGAGGCGAGCCCTGGCTTTCTGCAAATCCAGAGTTTTGTAGATCTTAATGACTTTCATTATTACGGTGGAAACCAGAAAGGGCTCATCCCAAAGATTCACATTTTGGATAATTTGTAAACTGGCATATGAACTTGCTGGTCTCGAGCTATCAAGTTTGAAATGGACACATTCAACTCGAGGGATGGCCACGTCGACTGCATTAGGAAGGAGGGCTTCCTCCTTCCTGCATTAGGAAGGAGGGCCCTACCAGACCTCTGTAGGGCTACAACTTGGACAAAGCCATCAACCACTGTATATTTAATCTTCTATATTTCTTCTTAGACAGTGAGAGATACCAAATCCAGAACTCCCCCACCCCCACCCCACAGGAGAGTTCACAGCTGCTGAATGACTTCTGTCAAACCACCACCAGCTCTATTGGGCTTTTGGGTGGATGTTCGAGCTTGGGAGAACTGCTGTCATCTCTGTAGTGAAACATCATCATGCACCTACGCACCATTAGTAAGTGAGCTTGTTAATCGCCCATGAGTGTTATACACAGAGACCACGAAGAAGAAAGGCAGGTTGCTTACCTGTAACTAGTTCTTCTAGTGGCCATCTGTGCATTCACACAACCAACCCACCCACAACCCACTTTGGTGTTGAAGTCAGTTTTGATGGTGTTAAGGTGTGAAAAGTTTATATCCTCATTCCTGAGGCCACATCAGTGGTCTCAAGGAACTGCGGAATTAGGCAAGAACCATCTGAGATAGGAGCAGTAGGATGTGGGGGATGGTTCACAGTAAAAGGTTCCTCAGCTTTAGAAGTTTCCAGAATTGAGGGTCCATGCAGGCCAGAACACATATGTATGAACAAGAGAAACAGGTAAGCAACCTTCCTTTTCCTATTCTCCCTCAAATATTCAGTATTCTGGTCAGGCTTGACTACCTACTTGGATTAATGGATGGGCACTTAAGTTTAATTATGTGCATCATATCGCCTTAGGGGATGGTCATTATCGCCAATGAAGTCATGAGTCAAATGGTGGGGTTTAAATACATATTTTTTTAAATACCTGCAATTACACTTTTTGAGCATTTCTATTAGAAAAAAATCTTCTTAATGTATCTTTTTTCTTCTGCATCCTGACATCAGCAAAGCTGCTGGCAGGATTGAAGCTGAAAACTCTCTGAAACATTTGATAATAGAGCTGCAAGTTGAAAAACAGCCTGATTTGTCCCTTCTACAAACAGCTTGTGCATGTTCCTCTCCCTTTCTGCCAGTATGCTTAAGCGTGTGGAATTTGGCCAGAACAGGACACTGTATAATTAATCATCTATATTTCTTCTTAGGCAGTGAGAGGTACCAAATCCCGATATCTCCCCCCCCACACACACACACCCCTGCACAAGAGCTCACAGCTGCGGAATGACTTCTGTCAAACCACCACCAGATCTAATGGGCTTTTGGGTGGCACTCAGCACAGTGCTCGCATGCAGCAGGATGTGACACATAACACCCAATGGTTTTATAATTACTGTGTCAGCTACATTCCCTATTTTAGTTTAGCACTACACACTGGATCAACAGAAGGCCATTGGACAGGGGTGGATTATCCTCTAACATTTCTTTTCTTGTCTCTCAACCCAAAATGAATGTAGCAGCAAAAACGGCACAGTCTGGATCTGCAGAAGGATATGGGAGGCTCTTGTGGCAGCAAAAGTGAGCCACAGACAGCACGTGAGTGTGTATTCTGCATCTCTGTGAAACCCAGAGAAAAGGCCAGAACTCTCCTCCCTAAAAGAAGCAATGGATGTAATGGGTAATGGGTAATTATCTACACGTGAGCTCAATTAAGACTCAAACAAAATTCTCTGTCCAGGGGAAAACTGGGTGAGACAGCATTCCCATAGGAGAGCTTCAAACAGTCCGCACTACCTGCGAGTGTCCGTGAGAACATGTGTATTTGTATTCAGAAGGGCCCAGTTTCAATGTCTGCATCTCCATTTGATGGAATCCAGGCAGCAGATAAGACCCCTATCTGGGAGTCTGAAGAGCGCTGCCAGCGTAGAAATGGCTAGACTACCCCAGCAAAAGGCAGCATCATTTATTCCTTTCCGATCTCCTACACCAGCTTCTGTAGGGATGTTACAAATCCCATTAAATGGGTAAGGACTGACATTTCCGATAGGGCTGGCGATCATAGAATCATAGAATAGTAGAGTTGGAAGGGGCCTATAAGGCCATCGAGTCCAACCCCCTGCTCAATGCAGGAATCCACCCTAAAGCATCCCTGACAGATGGTTGTGCAGCTGCCTCTTGAAGTTCAGATGCTCTGAAGTTTTCCTGGCTTGATATCAAAGGTCTGTATACAAACTCCTTGAGTTGCATAGTTGGTGGCCTGCCTCCCAGCCATAACTGGGAGAGAGATATTCTGAAAGTGGTGGAGAGGTGGAAGCGGGAAAGAGCTGCTAGAGAGGGTAGAGCAAGATATGGCAAGGGAGAGGCAGCGAGGTCATTATAAGGGAAGGGAATGCAAGAGGGTGTTGGTTGCCCTGGACTGTCTCTTTGTTCATAAAGCCTGCATGGCACTGCTGCCAGTAGCGTGTCTGAGTTGAAGGTACTGCTACTGAATGTCAGGTTGGTGAATGGGAAAACAGCCATCCTGGAAGAGTATGCCAAAGACCTGATTGAACAAAACTAGTGTACGGGAGCTCTGTGTGTGCATGTGTACCTGTAAGTGGGTTTTCAGGACAGAATAGAGATTGCGCTGGTCTACTGCCCACCCTGCTACCCAATAGTCTTCCTTCCTGGGTGAGCTGAGGTAGTGCTGAAGGGGGACTTCGACATACATGCTGAGGTTGCACTGTTGGGAGTAGCTCAGGATTTCATGTCAATCATGGGTCTATCTCAGTTGATGTCAGCAGTAGACACGCTGGATCTGGTTTCCTGTGTTGGCTGGCGTGATGGTTATCTGTGTGTGGAGGAACTTTCCATGGCTCTATCGAATTCAAACCTTTGTGCTTCACATTGACTGCTATAGGTCCACTTCAGAGGAGCTCTGTTTTGATTTCAGCATCTTTTGAATCTGTCCAAATCAGCCTGATTTGGTGCGGGATTTGGCCAAATCCAAAGCGCACAACTATTGTGCAACTGCCCCCTTTTTTTGGTCTGTAATAACCCCAGTGTTAATTCTGGTAAAGTATCACCAACCTTTAATATTTTATATATACACTTTTCTCCAACTTGTTCTCTTTTTTTGTCCTCATGAGATATGAATAAAAAACCAATTTTTTTCCTTATCATTACTGTAACATTCTTTCATTCATTTATTATATTTCTACACTGCCCCATAGCCAAAGCTGTCTGGGCATTGAATGGGGAAATATGGTTCTTCTTCATGGTCTCTGTGCATCACACTTAATGGGGCTCTGCGCCTGCGCGGAGCCTCAATCGGAATTTTAATAGCTGAGAACTTTTTGGGCGGGAACTCCGCCCCCACCGTCATGCGTATATAGCTGTGTTCCCGTCCAATCCCTCAGTTCCTCTTCGACCGCCGTTGGCATTGCCTCATCAGGATTAGAGTTACTACTTACCAATTGCTTACCAATTGCTTCACCATTTTTCGTCGCCTTTCTCTTCTTCTTCTTCACGTTCACTTCCTAAAAAAAAAGAAGAAGAAAATTGTTGTTATCCGTGTGCGTCCTCCAGGCACATGGCCTTGAAGGCCCCATTTACAAAATGCGTCCAATGTGGAAGTAAACTTCCACCATCTGACTGACACACTCTTTGCCTCCTGTGCCTGGGAGAAACCCACGTCATAGAGTCTTGTAGACATTGTATGTCTTTTTCCAGACAGGCTCGGAAAAACAGAGCCGATAGATTAAAGGCACTTCTTTGGCAAAAGGCGCTCCAAGCGGTCGACCCCGCCCGAACAACTAAAATGGCGTCCGTCAACGAACCCGTCGCTTCCACCTCATTGAACCCTCCGGCAAATCTTCCAACTTCAGGAGGTTCCACAGCACAGGCAGCAGCCAAAAAGCTCACCAAAAACGCTAAAGCAGGTGAATCTCACCCAAAGAAGAAGGATAAGACAAAGCATCTTACTCCTTTGGTGAAGACGCCACCACCTCCCCCACTACTCAACTCCCCCATTCGAGTACTGGTGTGGTCCCCTCTACCGCCATTGGTCATCGAACCAATATCAATGGCGTCAGAGGGAGAAGTCAGGGAGTTTTCACCTCCATTGCAACCTCCCACTTCTATCGGTCGATCCCGAGACCCATCTCCGCATAGGGATTGGAACCTATCAGTTCCTCCGAACCAAGCCGTCGATACCGTATTGCCTCAGCACCATCACTCTCTGTCACCAACTCATAGCCAACATAGAAGAAAGAACAACGGGACAGGAGCAGGCAGAAGAAACATCAGGGCCTGCTCCTGCTGGACTCTTCCCCCCCCCCCGGGCAAACTGCCATCTTGGCCCTGTGGGGAAGAAGAAGGACCGAGGGGACAGAGCAGGCAGAAGTAACATCGGGGCCTGCTCCTGCTGGACTCTTCCCCCCCCCCACAGGGCAAACTGCCATCTTGGCCCTGTGGGGAAGAAGAAGGACCGAGGGGACAGAGCAGGCAGAAGTAACATCGGGGCCTGCTCCTGCTGGACTCTTTCCCCCCCCCCCACAGGGCAAACTGCCATCTTGGCCCTGTGGGGAAGAAGAAGGACCGAGGGGACAGAGCAGGCAGAAGTAACATCGGGGCCTGCTCCTGCTGGACTCTTCCCCCCCCCAGGGCAAACTGCCATCTTGGCCCTGTGGGGAAGAAGAAAGAACAACGGGACAGGAGCAGGCAGAAGAAACATCATGGCCTGCTCCCGTTGGACTCTTCCCCCACCCCCACAGGGCAAACTGTCATCTTGTCCCTGTGGGGAAGAAGAAAGAACAATGGGACAGGAGCAGGCAGAAGAAACATCATGGCCTGCTCCTGTTGGACTCTTCCCCCACCCCCACAGGGCAAACTGTCATCTTGTCCCTGTGGGGAAGAAGAAAGAACAAGGGGACAGGAGCAGGCAGAAGAAACATCATGGCCTGCTCCTGCTGGACTCTTCCCCCCCCCCCCCCAGGGCAAACTGCCATCTTGGCCCTGTGGGGAAGAAGAAAGACCGAGGGGACAGGAGCAGGCAGAAGTAACATCGGGGCCTGCTCCTGCTGGACTCTCTCTCTCTCTCTCTCTCTCTCTCTCTCTCTCTCTCTCCTCCCTCCCTCCCTCCCTTCTTGACTCCTTTTCCTTGTGTGTCATGTCTTTATTAGATTGTAAGCCTGAGGGCAGGGACTGTCTTTTTTGCTAAGTGTAAGCCGCTCCGAGAGCCTTTTTTGGCTGAGGAGCGGGGTATAAGTATGATAAATAAATAAATAAATAAACATACCAGCCCTCCGAGCTGTTCACCCCCCAGTCCCCGCTATAGGGATAGAAGGGGACAATCACTCTCGCATTCCGAGTATGATCACTACCGCCCTCGCTCTAGGTTGCTGCATAGGGATTGGAACCGTTTCTACGAATACTACCATCCACCTACTCATTACTACCCCGACTATTGGAGGGACCACGCAGAACAACCAAGCTCTCAACACCGAGACCCTTACTACGGATCCGTGTCTCCGCGCCCACAACCTCGCCAACCAACACCGCCGCCTCTGGTACCACCGTGAGGGATTTCCCACAGGATTCCTCAACAGGATCACCGTTCCGAGTCCACCTGCTCCCACCTCCACCACCGGACTCACAACCGGCTCCAATTCGAACCACCCAGCACATCTCACCCGCTGCTCCAGAGGACTACAAGTCAGACTCCTCTTCAGCGTCGTCACCCCCTCCATCATTACCCTCGCCAGAGGACAGTGTTAGGCGCAAGGGCAGGGCATCTCCTTCAGAAGAACTAGGAGTCTTCTCTGACCAAGTCCTCAGGACGGCCCAGAGCCTTGGTATCAATGCTCATCAACAAACTGAACAAATAAAGGATCCAGTATACGATGCGGTCTATACAGAATCATCCTTACCGGTCTCTGTTCCATTCTTACTAGCTTTACTACAAACTATTCACCAGACATGGAACTCGCCTTCCACAATGGCTCCTACATCAACATGTCTCGAGTCTGTGTATCGGGTGCAAGAGAAAGATGTATCTTTCCTTTTATCACACTCATGCCCCAACACTATAATTGTTGAGTCAGCGCAAGGAAAAACCCATAAACAGCACAATTCACCTGTTGATCAGGAAGGACGCAGGTTAGATGCGCTGGGAAGAAAACTCTACTCTACAGCATCACTCGGTCTCAAGGTATCTAACTATGAGGCAATGATGTCCAGATACCAACTTTTTCTCTGGGATAAAATGAGTTCGCTTTGCGACTACCTCCCGGACGACCAGAGAGAACTGGCCAGAGTGTTCCAAGCGGAAGCCACAAAACTGGCACGCCACCAGATTAACACAGCGCAGCACCAAACCGATTGTCATGCCAAATCAATGGTAGGCGCCATAAACCTCAGACACCATGCATGACTACGCTCATCTGGACTAACTCCAGAGGCTAGGACCAGGATAGAGGACCTCCCCTTTGATGGAGAAGGCCTCTTCAATGCCAAGACTGACAACCAAATGGACTCTGTACATAAAGCCCACTCCACGGCAAAGAAAATGGGTCTCGGCCAACAACACCCTCAATCACCATCCACGCCCCGCAGATGGTTTCAACCACAGAACCCATACTACAATAGGCAGTATTCTGACCGCTTACCACAGTACCAGCCACAACAACAAAAGAAGCAATACCAACCAACAAAATCACGCCCACCACGCAGCCGTGCCGAACCACCTCCAAAACGCCGCCTTTGACAGTCACCTCACAGTGCCAATCATATTTGGCAGCAGGCTCTCCCAATTCCAACATGCCTGAGCTGCCACCACAACAGATTCATGGGTTCTCGACATAGCAAATGGGTACTGAATCGAATTCCTCTCCCTTCCCCCACTAGGATTTGTGAAGACCACGAATCCAAGCCACGTACTCCTAGCAGAGACCGTGACTCTCCTCCGGAAAGGGGCTATAGAGCGAATCACCACCAACCCAACCACAAACGGGTTCTTTTCCTGCTATTTTACAGTCCCCAAACAAGATGGAGGACTCCGTCCGATCCTGGACCTTTGCCCCCTAAACAACTTTATCATCTCCAGAAAGTTCAGAATGAACACCCTTGGAACAATACTCCCACTCCTCCGACAGGGCACTTGGTTCACATCGGTGGATCTGCAGGACGCATATTTCCACATACAAATCCACCCGACCTACCGCAAGTATCTCCATTTTGCAGTAGGTGCCAAGGTTTTTCAATTTTGTGTACTCCCCTTTGGACTCTCATCAGACCCCAGGGTGTTCACGAAATGCATGGCTCCGGTGTGCGCCTTTCTTCGTACCAACGGTCTCAAAGTATACCCTTACTTGGACGACTGGCTCATCGTCGCACTTGACAAGAAAGCACTAAACTCGGCCATACTCCAAACCCTTCACCTCCTCGATACACTAGGTCTGTGCATCAATACCGAGAAATCCAACTTACAGCCGTCCCAAACCATCCAATTCATCAGAGCAAAACTGGATGCATACACCGGCAGGAGCCTAACTGCCCCAAGACAGAGCCTTCAAATCGTTACCATGGCCACTTCCTTATTCAACAGGAGGAGCACCATAGCCCACACTGTCCAGAAACTACTGGGTCACATGGCGACAACAGTAGCAGTTGTGGAATGGGCCAGACTCGAAATGAGACCTATACAACGTTGGCTGGCAGAAGTTTTCAATTTTGAATCCAATGGCCATCAAATTTGACTGATCATACCACCCGAAACAGCACTATCCCTCCTTTGGTGGATGGACATCCACAACCTCACTCAAGGCATCATTCCAGCCATCCCCACACTCCAAAACCATAACAACAGATGCATCTCTCAAAGGATTGCTGATCCTACAAGCCCAAGGACTGTGGTCTACAGCTGAGAGACTCCATTATATCAATATGTTGGAACTTCTGGCGGTATGGAAAGCGATGATCGCATTCAAGACAGACATCTCAGGGCACCGCATCCAAATCCTTACAGACAACACAGCTGTCTTGTGGCACGTAAACAAACAGGGAGGCACCCACTCTCCCCACCTCTTCAACCTTACTATTCAGATATTTACCGGGATGATCCCCAGAAACATTAGCCTCACAGCTGTACACATTGCAGGTGCCTCCAACATGTTAGCGGGCATACTGAGCCACTCAACCAAGACATCCCACGAATGGGAACTCATGCCTCTCATCCTACAGACCATCTTCCACAAATGGGGACAGCCCATGGTGGATCTTTTTGCGTCCCCATGGAACGCTGTCTGCCAGGCCTTCTGCTCCAGAGGCAGATGCCAGCCATCACTTGGAGACGCGTTTGCCATTCACTGGTCAGGGAGCCATTTTTACCTGTTCCCACCATTCCCACTGCTGTCATGAATAGTCACCAAAATCTCCACGGAACGAACGAATGCAATCCTCATAACACCGTGGTGGCCACAGCAGACGTGGTTCCACACACTACTTCGACTCACTCAAGGGCAATACCTCCACCTTCCCCTACAAGACGACTTAATCTCACACAGCGCAGGCAGAATACACCACCCAGACCTGCAGACTTTAAAGCTCACGGCTTGGAGGATATGCTAGCCATAACACCACCGCAGATTCCTAACCAAGTCCAAAAAATACTCGATACGTCCAAAAGGCCATCCACTCAACGTTCTTACTCTTCCAAGTGGGCATCCTTCCTACGGTTCGCAACCGACAACGGATTGGATCCGTACAACGGCCCTATAACCGATGTCCTTCAATTTTTAGTGACTCTTTTCAACAAAGGACTAAAGCCAACATCGATCAAGGTTTACCTAGCAGCCATATCAAGCTCACACCTGCCCACTGATGGACATACTACATTCTGTCACCCACTAGCCAGATCATTCCTCAGAGGCCTAAATAACCTCGCACCACCTCTCAGACCCCAAGCAACTACTTGGGACCTTCCCTTGGTTTTGAAGGCACTTATGACTAAACCCTTCGAACCCATGGCAACATGCAACCTTCAACTCCTCTCGTGGAAGGTAACGTTCCTTATAGTCATCACATCGGCTAGAAGAGTCAGCAAACTCTCAGCCCTTCAAGTAGACCATCCTTACCTGGTCTTCCACAAAGAGTCAGTCTCTCTCCGTCCGGACATCTCCTTCCTCCTGAAGGTCACATCCGATTTCCACGTTAACGAGCCAATATCTCTACCAATCTTCTTTCCCAATCCGATGTCCAACCTGGAAAGACAACTCCACTCACTAGATGTACGAAGGGCACTCGCATTCTACAAGGCCCGAACTCAGCCCTTTAAATCTACTCAAAAACTTTTTGTCTGCTATGGGGAACCTAACAAAGGAGCCCCCGTATCCAATCAAAGAATCGCAACCTGGATTCAACAAACAATCCTGCTGGCATACTGTGCCGCACACAAGGATTTACCTGTCCAGGTAAAAGCCCATTCTACTAGAGCAGTGGCTACCTCCACAGCTTTCGCCAGAGGAATTCCCCTCTCGGACTTATGTAAAGCGGCTACCTGGACATCACAATCCACCTTCATCAGGCACTATTGGATGTACACGCCAGATCCGCCTCCCGGTTTGGAAAAGCTGTGCTGGCATCCATACTACAATGAGACACCTTACCCACCTCCGGTAAGTCAGCTCGCTAATCACCCCATTAAGTGTGATGCACAGAGACCATGAAGAAGAAATGCAGGTTGCTTACCTGTAACCGTAGTTCTTCGAGTGGTCATCTGTGCATTCACAATACCCCCCACCGTCCCCACTTCGGTGTCACTTAACCTATCGGTACTGAGGTATGGGTTATCCCAAGGTCTGGGACCGACTTGGTCTCGAGGAACTGAGGGATTGGGCGGGAACACAGCTATATACGCATGATGGTGGGGGTGGAGTTCCCACCCAAAAAGTTCTCAGCTATTAAAATTCCGATCGAGGCTCCGTGCAGGCCCAGAGCCCCATTAAGTGTGAATGCACAGATGACCACTCGAAGAACTACGGTTACAGGTAAGCAACCTGCATTTTTCACTATGCTGAAGTCATTCAAGTGTCAATCCTATACCCATTTATCCAGGAGTAAACTCCATTGAGCTTAGTGGGGTTTTCTTCTGAGTAGACATGAATAGAATTGCACTGTTAATAAATATATAATAAATAAAAAATCTTCTTCAGTACTTTGGATGTGCATTGTTGTATTTACTCACATTCACTAATCCCAATGTCCAAATTAGGTGTGAGAAGGGTTCAAAGGACCAACTTGCTATTATGCTATATTCATTAGAACTAAGGACGCTCACAATTTCTGGCTACTGAGCTGATAACTGTTTTTCCTTTCTAGGCTGGAAAATGAAGCCCTTGCTTCCACGTGTTAATTCCTACTTGGTTCCGATCCAGTTCCCAGTTAGTCAGTCTCTCATTCTTCAGTCTTCTTCAAAGGTGCCACTGCCTATAGCTAAGAGTGCCTCTGAGAACATGCAGAGCAGCAAGCGGGTGCGCATTGCTCCAAAGGTCAGTCCTCATAGCAGAAGTGTAAATATAGTCAGGGTTACTCTTGTCCCTATTAAGATTTGGTCCTGAATGCCTCAAATAATTAGTGCCAAGCTCCATCATCTTGCCTGAGAAGAAATCTGCAGTCCAGGTTGTCCAGGCTTGTCACTGGACTTCCAGAGTCCCCCTTGCCCCCACCCTCCGGTACATTTGTAGTTGTACTTATCTGGCCCTATTTCTATCAGGTTTTAGGACTGGTTTGGGGCTGGAGTGGGATGCCCTTTGTTAGGAGAAAGACAGAGGGAGTACATCCCTGTTGGTTCTCCTAAACCTCTCAGTAGCTTTTGATACCATCAACCATGGTATCTTTCTGGGGAGGGTGTCTGATGGAATGAAGTGTCAGCAATGTGCAGGTGATATTCAGCTCTACCTCTCCTTTTCATCAAATACAGGTGAGGCAGTGGCTATCCTGGACTGGTTCTCGGAAGCAGTAAAGGGTTGATTGAAGATCAATAAATTGAAATTCAATCCAGACAAGCTGGAGATGCTGTTAATACAGGGGTGGGCAGCCTGAGAGCCACATGCAGCGCCTGCTATCTCCAAATTCAGGAAAATGAAAAAGTGGGATCATAATGTCTACAGAGCACCAAAAGGGTCAAAACTAGCTTGTTTGCAATCTGTGTAAGTAGGTGATTCAACTGTATGGTTAAGTGGTGTCCAACCTGCTCAGAATGAGGTTGCACTCCCTCACAAGGAGCAAGTTCATAGTCTAGGGGTACTTCTAGATACAGTTATGTCACTTGAGGCTCAAGTGGCATGAAGCGCTTTTTATCAGCTTCAGCTGATATACCAACTATAACCCTACCTAGACAGACAGCCTGGCTACAATTATCCCCCAGTCTGTATTATTGCAATGCATTATATGTGAGTCTGTCTCTGATGATGGTCTGGAAACTTCAGTTAGTGCAGAAGAGAGCAACAAGGCTGCTTACTGAGACTGGGCCATTTCCAACATATTACTCCAATACTGCATTAACTGCACTGGTCGCCCATCAGTTTTTGTGCCTAGTTCATGGTATTGGTGCTGACTCCCATGTCTGGAATATAGCAATTGAAGAATATAACTTGTTCAAAAAGAAAAGAAGAAATAGAAAGGGAAGGGAAGTTGATCTATATGTTAAAAATACCTATCCCTGCACAGAAATACAGGCGGATGAGACTGGGAGCCCCATCAAAAGCATCTGGATTAAAATAAATGGGGCAAGGAATAAAAGGAACATGATAATCAGAGTCTACTATTGATCACCCAGTCAAGGAGAAGATGAGGATGAAATTTTTGAAGAGCAAATTGCCAGTGTTCCAAGGAAGTGTGATGTAGTAGTAATGGGGGACTTCAATTTCCCTAATATCTGTTGAGCGACAAATTCTGCTAAATGTGGGTCTTCCAAGAAATTCCTGACATGTGTGGCTGATAACTTTCTCCTACAGAAAGAGGAGGAAGGAACTAGAGGATTGTCTATCCTTGACTTGATTCCAATAGGGATAACATAGTGGATAAAGTGGCAGTTATGGTTGCTCTTTGGGAAAGTGACCACATCATACTTGAGTTCTTGATTTTAAAGGAAGCAAAAGCTGAGTGTAGCCAATGATAAGTAAGGTCCCATGGCAAGTGACCCTAAAGAGAAAAGGAGTCTAAGATGGGTGGGAATTTTTAATAAAAAATTTTTAAAGGCACAATTCCAACAAGGAAAAAAGATTGAAGACAACAGAAGAAACCAGGAAGGCTAAAGCTGAGAATGAGCTGAGGCTACTGAGGAATGCTAACAGCACCAAAAAAGCTTCCCTCGGAGTAGGCACCCGGAGGAAGAACTTGGATGTTGAGCGCAGTGTATGGGTAGGCATTCCGAGAGAGGCGTTCCATCAAGTATTGTGGTCCCAAGCCATGTAAGGCTTTATAGGTTAAAACCAGCACCTTGAATCAAGCTTGGAAACATACAGGCAGCCAATGCAAGGAGGCCAAAGTCAGTCTTATATGCTCAAACCCTCTGGTCCCTGTTTTCACTCTGGCTGCTGCATTTTGCACAAGCTGCAGCTTCCAAACCATATTCAAAGGCAGCCCCACGTAGAGTGCATTGCAGTAATATTACTTGGAGGTTACCAGTGCATAGACAACTGAAGCTAGGTTATCCCTGTCCAGATAGGGGCGCAGCTGGGCCACCAACAATGCTCGTAGAAGGCACTCCATGCCACTGAGGCCACCTGAGCCTCAAGTGACAGAGATGGTTCTAGGAGAACCCCCAAGCTACGAACTTGCTCCTTCAGAGGGAGTGCAACCCCATCAAGAACAGGTTGAACACCCTCCATCCGGTCAGCAGAACCAACCACTAACAGCATCTCAGTCTTGTCTGGATTGAGCTTCAGGTTATTATCCCTCATCCAGTCCATTGTCGCAGCCAGGCACGTTCAGCACATCCACAACTTGATGAAGATAAAAAGGAGAAGTAGAGCTGCATGTCATCAGCATACTGATGACAACGCACTCCAGAACTCTGGATGACCACACCAAACAGTTTCATGTAGATGTTGAACAGTATGTGGGACAAGACTGACCCCTGCAGAACCCCATACTGGAGAATCCATGGGGCTGAGCAATGTCTCCCAAGCACCACCTTCTGGAGCCGACTCGTCAAGTAGGAATGGAACCACTGCAATGTAGTACCTCCTACTCCCAACTCAGACAGTCGTCCCAGAAGGATACCATGGTTGATGGTATCGAAAGCCACTGAGAGATCAAGGAGAATAAACAGAGTCACACTCCCCCGTCTTTCTCCCATCAGGGCGAAAATATTGATATTTTCATAGGTGTTTATATTTTGGTTGTTGTATTGTTTTTGATTTATAAGGTTTTTTAATTATCATAGATAAACCAAAGATCATTTATCAGTTGGGCAGTATATGAATTTAATTCATTGATTGATTGACTTGATCCTGTTACTTTGCAGAGGGTCTTGCAATCTCTAAGTAAAATCTCAATGACCTCAGCCAAAGATGGATGCAACAGTTTGGCAGCTCTCTCGTTGTGAATTTCTATATATGTATTTATGTGATGCATTTTAAAATGCTCTCAGGAGAGCTTGCAAAACAACTCAACTTAAAACAATTAAAAGATCAGTAGAAGGCAAAACCAGCACATTCTTAAAGGTAGGACATTTTCAGTGAAATCTAATACACCTCTACTCAAAGGTAAGTCGCTGTGGTATTCATGCGTATTTACCAGTGTGAATTCCTTTTACAGCCTTTCCCACAGCAGGCTGTAAAGTTGTCACCAGGACCTTTACTTTTTTTTAATATATATAATAATTTTTACCACGCTATTCTCTTCCTGCACTTAAATAATTTAGTTACAGTAATAAGTCACTTAAAAAAATTAATATATCTTCTCTCTCTCTCTCTCTCTCTCTCTCTCTCTCTCTCTCTCTCTCTCTCTCTCTCTCTCACACACACACACACACACACACACACACACACACACCACTCTAATCCTATAAACACAGATCCTAGGCAGTATTAACTCCTCACAAGCCCTATATATCTCTTCCCTATCTAAAACTACAGGCACTGCTCCCTATTTATATATCAGACACCATTTGTTCCTCCTCCACTCACTCAGCCAATCATCTCACATAGGCAAATACAACATACCTCCTGTTGCTCATACCACTCATTTGCTAGATCTACTCACCAGAAAAAAGTTAATGCATCCATATGCACAGATTCCTGACATGTCTCATATATGACATCACGGTCCTATTGAGTTCAGTGGGGCTTACTCCCAACAGCAGGTAAAAGATTGCAGCCCTAAAGGGATCCTAACTGCCATTAAAATCTTGACAGAACAGGATGAATTTTGCCTGGTGCTCAAGGGATAAGTATGTAGGCACCATATGAGTAATTTAGGAAAAAAGTTGCATAATTTGGGTGCCACCACCCAATAGCTACTTGCCTAACTTCAAAAGACAGGAGCACTTGGAAAAGGATCCCTGAAGATTATCACAACTGGCAAATGGGAGAAGATTGTCATGTAGAGAAAACAGTCATTCATATTCAGCCTGAAGACTGTTAAAGGCTTTAAAAATCAAAAACAGTATTTTGAATTGAGCCTGGAAACAAAATGGCTCAACACTGGGGTAATAAGTTTTAACGCTGGGGTAATAAGTTCAGAGCAGTCCATACTGGTTAATAATCTGGCCATGTTCTATACCAGTCAAAGTTTCCAAACAATTTTCAGAGGTAAACCTATATATAATAAATTAAACTAGTTTAGTCAAGCATGGATTCCTGTGGCCAGGTTATCCATGTCCAAGAAGAAAACAGGTAGCATACCAATTGTAGCTGATGGACAGTGAACCACAGGTGCCGTTTGTGCATCTATTAGCCACGTAGGTTTATCTGGACAAAGATAGCTTGTAGAGCAGGGTGGGGGATTTCTGGGAGGAGGCAGGATGGGAGGAGGCCACACCCATACCATCATCCAATCCCTGACTGAAATGCAATAGTCAGAAATAATAGGGGGATTCCCCTCTCCTCTGGTAGCCTCCAGATTGGAGCTTGGGGAGGGTGCTAACTGCAGCTTTTGAACCATGTACGAGTGCAGCCCCACATAAAGCACACTGCAGTAGTCTAATCATGAGGTTACCAGTGTCAGGAACACCATGGGCTATGCCTATCCAGGAACAGGCATAGTTGGTATACCAACTGAAGGTAGTAATGGGTGCTCCAGGCCACCTTGGCATCCAGTGACAAAGATGGGTCCAGGAGCACCCCCAAACTATGGACCTGCTCCTTCAGAGGGAGTGCAACCCTATCCAGACCAGGCAAACACTCCAATTCCTGGACTTGGGAAACGCCAACCCATAGGGTCTCTGTCTTATTGGCATTCAGCTTCATTTTATTAGTCCTCATCCAAGTCATAACTGCATCCAGATACCAGTTCAGAATGTGCACAGCTTCTCCTGATTCAGATGTCACAGAGAAATGGAGCCCTGTGAAATAGAGAAATGGACTTTTTGGCTTATCGAAATTGGTTATAGCGCCCTCTCCCCCGATCTACATCAGTATCTACATCTTCATCCAGACTTTGACAAAAAATGTTAATGTTCCATTTCAGATTGCTATTGAAACACTAATTCCTAGGTTAGTAAAATACTGAATTATGACCAATAGTTGTCAAACCTTAGTGACTTGGTAGAACTGTAGCAAAGAGAAAGCTTTCTGCCGATTACAAAAAAGAACCCAGCTAATTAATATTAAATTACATTGTAAACCAGAATAATCAGTTATTTACACTTGCACAATATTGGATATAAATAAATTCATTAAACAAAAAACCTACGGTTTACAAAACAACTTTAAGGCTCCACAAGCCTTAACACCACATCCTCCCTAAGGAGGCAGGAAGTGCAAGCGAAATTCTCATTCTCCCAAAGCAGATAAACCATGAGGACAGGATGGAGAATATGATATGCCGAGGTGACTCTGGGGTTGTGGAAAACTGGTGACGAACAACTTAGGACCACTTACTTCTCTTTGTTTAGAACAGCCTTTCTTCTTCGTGGTCTCTATGCATCACACATATGGGCTTTGCGCCTGCGCAGAGCTCATATCAGGTACTTCCAAAGCTAAAGGAAACGTGTTTGGTGGGAACCCCTCCCAGTGCCACTGCACATGTGCAATGGTTCCTGCCCAAAATCCCCAGTTCTTCATCGACCACCATTGCAGCAGCATCATACGAAGGGACTTCCTATTTTTTTTCATGATTTTTCATTTTTTCAAACCTCAAAGATCATCGGATATCTCTGTTTCCACAAAAATCACACCGAAGGGTCACCCTGAGGGTGAATGGCCGCGAAAGCGCCGTTTCAAAAGTGTGTCAGGTGCAGGGGAAAGCTCCCCCCCACCCACTGATGGACACTCGCTCTGCCTTATCTGCCTTGGAGAAGGGCACAAAACAGACTCTTGCCATCACTGCACATCTTTTACCAGGCATAGAGCGGACAAGCTTTGTGCAGTGCTGTGGGAGAAAGCCCTACAAGCAGCAGACAAGCCTAAATGCTCAGCACCAGATGCGCCTAAACGCTCGGACGAGCATAGGTGCAAGACTATGGAACACACACCCCCTTCTGCTCCTTCATTGCGAAGGGAGGGATCTTCTCCTTGTGATCTTATTCATGATGGAACCGAGTTTTCTATACAGGAGGTGTGTATTGGAGACTCGCCGCCAGCACACATACCACCATCATCCACTAACTCTGGATCACTGTATAACCGTTTCCTCTGCCAAAAAGATATCAAAAATAAATAAATAAATAAATAAAAAAAGGTGCGGAGCATGAAAGATGCCCAGAAGAAAAAGAAAAGCAAACGCTCCCAGCCCTCGCCCACGCTGGCACCGGCACCGACTTCACTGGTACTGAGGAACTCGCCAGCATTGAGATTTTCACCGTCAGTACCAAGGAATTCGCCAACATTGAGATATTCACCCTTGGTACCGACATCAATACCGAGGCCATTGGAGTCGATATCAGAGGGGGAGATACAGGACTCAGCCTCCTCGAGAGCAGACAGAGCATCAACGACAGCGGCCCATCATGACACAACTCAATACCATCCGCAATGCCTGATGCCCCCTCCCCCCTCTCCTGTGAGATTGGGAAGTGCAGGCTCTACCAGCCGTTTTGGCCATATGTACTCCCCAACCTGGGATCGAGGAATGAATTGGCATTCTGATCCTCAGCAATATGATAGAAGTGACTGGGACTACTACAGGCAATATGACCCATATCCACAAGGCAATTATCAATCCAGATATTGCGGGCCACAGACTTCTTTGTTACCATCTTTACCTCCACCAGTATCGAGAGCTTTTCTGCTTCCTATGCCGACGCATCCATTGTTGCCGCCCTCACCGATATGTTCAGAATATAGGGACCAAGCTCCGTCACCTCAACCGGTTACCCACGCAGAAGAGCCCCATCTTCAAAGACAACGTTCGCAGTCTCCACAGCGCTATATTTCAAGGCAGAGAGAAAAGTCACCTTCACCTGAGGAAGACTATCAGTCGGACTCCCCTTCCAAGCCTTTGGTAACACCATCTACTCCGTCACCTGACAGAGTAGTGGGCTCCACCAAGCCACCCTCTCCTTCAGAGGACATGGGACGTTTTTCCGAGCATGTACTACGCATGGCACAGTCGTTAGGGCTAGAAACCCAGCAACCAGTGGAGAAGCCCAAGGACCCGGTTTATGATGTCCTTCACACTGAGTCCAACGCCCCAGTAGCCATCCCCTTCCTCCCTACGATCCTCCAAACTGCACAACAGTCTTGGAAATTACCATCATCCACGGTACCAACTTCAAAACATTTAAAGGCTATGTATCGCACGCAGGATATGGGTGCTCAATTCTTTTTTCAGCACCCCAAGCTGAATTCTATAGTGGTGGAGTCCTCACAGGGCAAATCCAACAGGCCCCACTCTGCCCCAGTCAATAAAGAGGGAAGGAGACTTGATCTTATAGGTCAGAAAATATATTCCTCAACATCACTGGGCTTAAGAGTTGCAAACTATCAAGCTACCATGGCTGTTCCTTTGGGAAAAGGTTGGCTCATTGTGCGATTACCTCCCCGATGACAGAAGGGAGCTCGCAAGAGTGTTCCAAGTGGAGGCTATGTCTATTGCCAGGCAAGGACAACACCGCGAGGCATCAGGCAGACTGCCACTTGAAGGCCATGATGGGTGCGGTGGATCTCAGGAGACACGCGTAGCTGAGATCGGCCGGTCTTGCACAAGAGACCAGGACCAGAATAGAGGACCTCCCCTTCGATGGGGAAGGCCTCTTTAATGCAAAAATGGATGAAGCCCTAGATACGGTTCACAAGGCACGTACGATGGCCAAGCACATGGGCTTCTCCATACAACAACAAGTGACATATAGACCACGACACTGGAGTAGAAATACTTACTTCCAGCATCCCAAATTCCAGCCTGACAGACAACCGAGGCAGCAACAACAACAGCAGCCTCAAAGAAAAAGGCAATACACTTTTGTGCCCAAATACCAACAATCCCATCGCCAGTCTGACTATGGTGAAAAGCAGCGCCTTTGACTTCCCTCACAGCGCACACACGCCATTTTTTATGGATTGTCTCCAATCGTTCATTGAGGAATGGGAGATCATCACCTCCAACTCTTGGGTTCTAAGTATCATAGAACACGGCTACAGAATCGAGTTCGATACCCCCCGCCCTTCTCGGGACTGAAAGTAACCGCTCCATCTCCGCCACTGTTGATCAAAACAGACAACCTTATCTTGAAAGGAGCAATTCAAAGTATCCCATCAGCAGATGTGAACAGCAGCTTTTACTCTTGCTACTTCACCGTTCCCAAGGACGGGGGACTGCGACCGATTCTGGACCTAAGAGGTGTGAACAGTTTCATCACCACCAAAAAGTTCTGCATGATCACCATTCAAGCTATCCTACAGCTCCTACACAACAACGATTGGTTTGTAGTGATAGACTTATGAGATGCCTATTTTCACATCTCGATAGCACCATCCATCCGCAAGTTTCTTCGGTTTATGATAGGAGACCAACCCTTTCAATTCACCATCCTTCCATTCGGCCTTACTACGGCACCTTGAGTATTCACGAAGTGCATGGTGGTAGTGTGCGCTCACCTTCAGAAGTCAGGTATTAACATTTTTCCATACCTAGATGACTGGCTTCTGATGTCCCATTCCTACTCTCGACTCCAGGAAGAAGTACTCCCTACCCTACATCTCCTATCCAGTTTAGGACTATGTGTCAATTTTGAGAAGTCAAAGCTCTTGCCATCCCAGAAATTGGATTTTATCAGCATCACACTGGACTCCCTAACGGAAAAAGCTTTCCTTCCCATGGAGAGAGCCCGCATCCTGGTTTGCTGCATAAATCAGGTCAAACATCAGCGCCCTGTATGGGCTTGATCAATACAGAGACTTCTCAGCCTTATGGCTGCGACTACATCGGTGATTCTCTTTTCAAGGCTACGAATGAGGACCCTGCAAAATTGGTTCATAAGAACCTTCGACCTACGTCGAAATGCAGACACGGTTTGGTTGACCCTACCGTTACAAGTTCGATCATCACTACTATGGTGGTCGACAATGGACAACCTCAGACAGGGATGCCCTTCCTTCAGTCGACACCATCTATACTACTCACAACAGACGCATCACTAACCGGATGGGGAGCACATTGTGACTCCAGTCGTTGGCAGAGAAGGTATGCCAACAACCATATAAATTTCTTGGAACTGAGGGCGGTAGAATATGCCCTGAAGGCGTTTGTGATACCATTAGCAGGACATCATGTGCAGCTGGCATCAGACAACACGACTGTAGTTTTTTATCTACACAAATATGGAGGAACGCGAGCCCTCCAACTAATTCACTTGACTCTTCAGGTGTGGAACTGGTGCATCAGGAAAAGGATTCTCCTTACAGCAGTCCACGTTGCAGGCAAAGACAATATCCTGGCGGAGGCACTAAGCAGAACTCAGCAGACATCTCACGAATGGGAGCTCGATCCCGAAGTTCACCAGGCATTATTCCTCCACTGCGGATTCCCAGTAATAGACTTGTTTGCGTCGGAACACAATGCGGTGTGTCAGAATTTCTGCAGCAGAGCAGGCAAGGGCACGTCCTCTCTAGGCAACGTGTTCATGAGGAAGTGGAGCGGGGGCCTTCTCTACCTCCCCCCTCATCTCACTCATCGCCAAAATGGTAGTAAAAATACAGAACAATGCCTCGGATGCATTCTGTTTGCCCCCTGGTGGCCTCGTCAAGTGTGGTTCTCCCAACTTCTGCTGCTATCGAAGGGACGGTATTGACACCTCCCATCACTAACGACGCTTCTTATCAGGGAGAGAGGCAAAATTATACATCCAGAGATAGAGACTCTCCACCTCACCGCCTGGAAAATCCTCCCTTAGCAATGTCTGTCCATCAGCCTGATGTATTACCAGTCCGGAACCTGACATACCGTGGCCTCAGAATTTATCTGCTTCTCTCCAAGCCGTCCTAAGAGAAACTAGAAAAACATCTACAAGACGCTCATACCGTTATAAATGGAACCGTTTCAACGTTTTTGCCAAGGACAACAGCTTCGATCCCAAGCATAGCTCAGTGGAAAATACCTTAGAATATCTGCTGTACCTTTATAATAAGGGTTTATGAATTTCCTCCATAAAACTCCACCTGGCTGCCATCTCTGCTAATTGCACTTCATGCAATAGACAATCTTTATTCTCTCATCCTTTAGTAAAAAGTTTTTTATGAGGTTTAAAGAATATGGCCCCACTAATACGAACGTTACTTCCTGCATGGAGCCTATCTGTAGTGCTTCAGGCACTGATAAAATATCCCCTTTGAGCCACTGTTATCAATGAAGGTGGCATTCCTTATAGCTGTGACATCAGCCAGGCGCTCTGGCGAACTCACAGCGCTCAGAGTGGACTCCCCGTACCTTATATAAGGCTATCCTGCGACCTGACATAACTTTTCATCCTAAAGTTCTGTCGGACTTCCACATCAGTCAGGATATTGTGTCCCAGCATTCTTTCAGAGCCCAAAAACACAGATTGAGTCTGCTCTACATACACTCGATGTAAGAAGAGCTTTGTTGTTCTACAAGGCTAGAACGGATCAGTTTAGGAAATCACAACAACTTTTTGTATGCTATGGCCAGCCTAGGAAAGGGCACCCTGTGTCACCTCAAAGGCTGGCACATTGGATCACCCAGACAATTGAGTTGGCATATTCATTGGTGGGGTTAGAACTTTCACAGTCGATAAAAGCCCACTCGACTAGGGGAACAGCGACCTCAGTTGCCTTTGGCAGGGGTGTTCCCATACACGGGATCTGTAAAGTCTACTCCATCCACGTTTGTACAACATTATAGACTGGACGTCAGAGCGAGGCATGACTGTCCTTTTGGGAGAGCAGTCTTGTCGGAGGTTCTGCGTTGACCCACAGACCCACCACCAGGTATGTGAGCTTGATACTCGCCCTTATGTGTGATGCATAGAGACCACAAAGAAGAAAGTCAGGTTGCTTACCTGTAACTGAGGTTCTTCGAGTGGTCATCTATGCATTCACACAACCCACCCTCCATCCCTGCTTGGTGGGTGTCTACATTTATTTTCCAGGATAAGTAACCTGGTACTCTGGTCACTAAAGGCTGCAATGTCAGTTTCTTTATTTCGAACTGGGGATTTTGGGCGGGAACCATTGCCCATGCACAGTGGTGCTGGGAGGGGTTCCCGCCAAACACATTTAATTTAGCTTTGGAAGTACACGATATGAGCTCTGCGCAGGCGCAAAGCCCATATGTGTGAATGCATAGATGACCACTCGAAGAACCTCAGTTACAGGTAAGCAACCTGACTTTCCCCAACGTGGTGCCCTCCAAAGGCGTTGGACTAAAACTCCCATCATTGCAAGTCAGTATGTCCCATGGTCAGGAATGCTGGGACTTGTAATTTCAAACATCTGGAGGGCAGCAGGTTATGATATGCAATATGATATGCAGAGGAAACTGGACTTGTGGAAAACTGATCATGAACAACTTAGGGCCACCTACTTCTCTTTTGTTAGATCATCTCCTCATGTTGAGAGTTGCAGCCCAAAACATCTGATGGGCACCAGGTTAGGGAATGCTGTTCTACAGCAAGGGCAGGCAGAATGTAGATCTCCAGATATTTTGGCATTCAACTTGTAAAAGCCCCTATCAGCATGGGCAGTGATCAGGAATGCTGGGAGTTGATGTCCAAAGCAACAGGATAGATCTATTTTCTGCCCACATCTGTTCTAAAGTATGATGTTTTCCAGCATAGTTCTTCAGACACCAAAATTGGTTTTCAATTAGTTGTCTGTTTATTGAATATCAGATATATGGTGTTGGGGGACTAACAGGATTTTTCTTACGTGTTTACAAGTGTGAGATCAAAGGCAGAGCTATCACCTAATACTTTCATGAAACTTTCATACTTTCATTATTTCAAAACTAGTGATAAAAATGATTTTTGTCTTCTTCATAACACAGTGCAACACATCTGGAGAGCATGAAGCTGGAGAAGGTTGGTTTACACTTGGATCCTATACATGTCTTCTCAGAAGTCAATGCCGCGGAGTTCACTGGAGTTCACTCCCAAGTGATATAGGATTTTATTTATTTAAATAGTATAGCCTCTTCCTTTCTATGTCCCCTTTGTAGGTGTTGCCATCGGGTGAAGAGCCAATGCTGTTCCCAGCTGCAGTCTCTGTAAAGGAAGAGACTTACTATGATGAAGAGCCATGTCCATTTGCCACCCACCAATCCATAAAGGAGGATGCCTGTCAGATCAGCAGAGAATCATTCCCTGCAGCGCTGTGTATAAAAGAGGAGAGGGACAACTTTCATTCCCATCAGCTGTCATCTTCCTTCCTCCCAGCCCTGCCTGTAAAGGAAGAACCAGCACAGTCTGGTGAAGTACTGAACCTGCGCTTCCCAGCAGCACCTGTAAAGCAGAAGAGACAGTTTATGGCACTCAAGTCACCACCCCAGAGCCTGTTGGATATGCTGGTTATCAAGAGGCAAGAGGAGCACAAAATGGGTAGATCCAGAAGGAAGCAGCACTTAGCCCTGCCTTGTTCAGAAGAACCAGTCCTACTCCTTCCAGGCAGCTGTAGTCCAGATTCATTCATCCTGAGGCATGACCTTCCCTTTGAGCAGGAGATTCCTCCTCAGGGAAACATGTCCTACTTTAGGTGCTTTCAGGAGGAAGGCGGCCCTTTTAAAACTCCAATGAAAGAGATGTTCTGCAAGCTGCCAATTTCTTCCACTCCTAGTAGTAAAGCATCTGTAGCTACCCCAACATTCTTGGGATGTACTGATCCCTGGAGATTAGCACCCTTTGTTAAGGAAACTAGCAATCCGGATTTCAGCCCTGTGAGAACCCCTCCATTGCCACTATTATCACTCCAAGAGAATTTAGATCTTTTGGGATTTAGTAGCACTCCCCTGAGTGCGATTCCCTTGTGTGATTCCCCACAGCTGCCACTTTTAAATGCAGAAGCAAATGATATGGTGTCTGGGCCCTTGACAAGTTCTCCTGCACCCAGCAAACAGTCATCACCAGAGCTTTGGGCCTCTGTTCTTCCAGAAAAACATTCACTCCTGGAAGGCCTAGTATTAGATACCATGAATGACAGCTTGAGCAAAATTCTCCTAGACATCAGTTTCTCTGGCCCTGAGGATGATGTGGGTACTGATTTCAGCTGGTCACAGTTAATTCCTGAACTGAAATGAAGAAAACTGGCTGGTATATTCTGAAAACTGCTCACTGTTCATAACCAAGAGTACTTTGTTAACTAACTTTTACGTTAACTGACACACTAGGATGACCCTCTCATGTAGCTGGCCATAAAATTGCCCAGAGCCTGCTTGGCATTCAAATGGCTATTGCTCTTAGTTATATGGAGGGCCAAGAAGACACTTTACAAGCAATCAAGACAACCTAAGTCCATTCCTTATGAAATCTTGTAAGGAGAATTCCCATTTCTTTTTAATAGTACTCCAGTTTACTATAGCATCTTGTTCATAGGTTTGGATCCTGTAAATATTTGTACATTTTAATGTGCTTTTTAAAGTATAAAGAGGGTGACTAAATTCCAAGGACTGATAGTTGCAAGGGAATTCAACCGGTTCAGCTTGTAATTAAAAGTATCAACCAATGGTCCCCTCTACTACACAAGTATTAAATGTATGAACTCTGAAATCCTACATAGCTGTTTTAAGTATAAATTTTTTTATTCTGTTGGGGTTGCCATTTTTTCCTTCCTTGTTCTTGTGCTTTTAACAGGAGCCTATCACAAAGGTACTTGACAGCTGAAGCATCTCCCTTCACTATGTCCTTGCCAGAAAAAGCTTCTGACACTTAATTCTTCATGTCAGGCCTCTGTTAAAGGCACAGGAAAAAAATTAAAATGATTACTTTGCCCAGAAATCACATAATAGTCTGAAGCGTCTCCCATACCAGTAGTACAAACTCAACAAAATGTGAGTCTTCTTGATAAATATCCCATCACAGGACCCAATTTTATACAAAATGCTTTTATTGCAAGTATGTATAATATACACATAATATATAAAACCATACATATAGAAAACAGATAATATATCCAACAAAATGGAATACCATATCTATTTTGACGAATAGCCTTTATCAAGTTCATTTGATTAATTCCTTGGGTTAAAAAGTTTTTTATTGGAATCCAGTTGTATTACCAAGCTGAAATCCTCCCACTCATCTGGTGATCTTCATGTTCTTCAATCTGTAAAATGTCCACCCAAGTGCTGAATAAACATATATCATGTGAATTCTTCTAAGAGAATTTCTTCCTGTTCTTGGCTCTTGCAGAGGTGTCGTTCTTTGTGGGGTGGGAGATATCATCCACCCAAGTAAAGGACAATATCTCTTGGAAGAGTCAAGACCAGGAAGAAATTCTCTTAGAGGTTTTGGTATAATATAAGTTTGTTTGACACTTGCATGGAGGTTTTACAGCTGCAAGAACCATGTACATTGATGGTGCTATATAAAATAATAATAATAATAATAATAATAATAATAATTAATAAATACCACTGGAAGAGTGGGAGGATTTCAGTAACAACCCAGCTGGATTCCAACAGAAAAGCTTTTCAAAGGTATTGGAATTAATCATATAAACTTGATAAAGACTATTTGTCCAAATGGTATTCCATAGTCTAGTTTCTTATTGAATATATGACGTGTTTTTTAATATGTGTACTTTGCATACATGTTTGAGAGAGAAGCATCCTCCATCAAAAGACCACTTCTAACTATGGACTAGGTGGTATTTGTTGGTCTAGAAGCTATTGCCTTTCAAGTCTAGCTCTAACGTCAATGTTACTTCCCATAAATCCCTGGCACTTAAATGCTCAGCACAGCAGTGGACCAGTTCAGATGTTCTAAATTCCTTGAAGCAGAGTGTTCCTATCGGCACAGCAATAGGGCCAAAATAATCCTGCACAGCCCCATTGACAGTCACCCGACTAGTGCAAGTTGTTCTGCTTCTCAGTATCAAATGCTTAAAAAGAGGAAACTTTAGTGATCTGACAACATGAAATTGGGCTTTGAATTCAGAAAAATGATTCTGTACAAAAGGAGATACCTCCTTTTTTGCTCAAGAGTACATGTAGGCTAACATTTCACGTAATCTCTGCTGCTATCACTGCTGTTTAAACGTTGGGTTGGAAATGGCTCTGCAGTAGATAGCCCAGTGCCCAATAGTCTGCGAGATGTGTTTTCTTAGGGGTAATAGGACTTTGAGGTATTTGCCTCTCCCTTCAAGAAGCTACTGCTCTACCTTAAAAAAAGAACAATGCATGTTTTCCCCCTATCCTGTACTACTTCGTGCAGCATGGTGACACTGCTGTTTCTATGTTTTTATATTGTTTAACTCTTTGAATGTTATTATCTTACTTTTTTAAATGTACACTGTTCTGGAATGATGGCTCAAGAACATTTTATGGTGAACGATGGCTCATAAATTCTCTAAATAAATTCCCTATAATGAAAGTAGTGATTTATTCTGTGGAGTTCTGACTTTCCTTCCTCCGCCCCCTGATTCCATTGTGTTTTTCTGGACATTGGGATCAATGAATGTGAGTAAATACAACAATCCACATCCAAAGTACTGAAAAGGAAGTTTTATTTATTATATATTTATTCACAGGCAGTCTTATTCATGTCCACTCAGAAGAATCATAGAATAGCAGAGTTGGAAGGGGCCTACAAGGCCATCGAGTCCAACCCCCTGCTCAATGCAGGAATCCACCCTAAAGCATCCCTGACAGATGCTTGTCCAGCTGCCTCTTGAAGGCCTCTAGTGTGGGAGAGCCCACAACCTCCCTAGGTAACTGATTCCACCGTCGCACTGCTCTAACACTCAGGAAGTTTTTCCTGATGTCCAGCCGGAATCTGGCTTCCTTTAACTTGAGCCCGTTATTCCGTGTCCTGCACTCTGGGAGGATCGAGAAGAGATCCTGGCCCTCCTCTGTGTGACAACCTTTTAAGTATTTGAAGAGTGCTATCATGTCTCCCCTCAATCTTCTCTTCTCCAGGCTAAACATGCCCAGTTCTTTCAGACTTGTGAAAGTCCTACTGAGCTCAATGGAGCTTACTTCTGGATAAGTGAGTATAGGATTGGTGTGAGACTCTACAAGAATTGACACTGGGGTCATTACAGACCCAAAAAGGAAGGCAGCTGAACAATAGTTGTGTGCTTCGGAACCAAATTAGGCTGTTTCAATCAGAATCATAGAATTGTGGTGTTGGATCATCTAGTCCAACCCCCTGCAATGTGCAGGAAAACCAATTAAACCATCCATGAGAGGTTGGAGATGTTGCTCTCCATCCTCTTCTTAAAAACCTCCAGAGATGGAGATCCCACAACCTCCGTAAGTAGAATGTTCTGCTGTTGTACAGATCTTATCCTCAAAAAGCTTTTCCTTGTTTTTAATCAAAATTCTAGGTAGCTATAACTTAGATCCATTATTTCAGGTCCAAATTTCTGTGGTAATGGAAAATAGTTCTTGACCATCTTCCCTATGGCATCCTTTTATGTATCTGAACACTGGTAACATGTCTCCCCTCAGTCTTTTCTCTAGACTGAACATCCCAAGTTCGTTCAGCCTGTCCTCATAGGGCATGTCCTCACGTCCCTGTATCACCTTTGTTGTCCTCCTCTGAACCTGTTCTAACCTGGTGATATTCTTCTGCAATGTGGTGCCCAGAATCATACACAATACTCCAAGTGTGGTCTCACTAGTGTCAAGTAGAGAGGAATGAGGACTTCATGCATCTTTGATACAATGCTTCTTCTAACACAGCCTAGAACTGCGTTAGTCCTTCTAGCAGCTATCTCGCACTGCTAACTCATGTTCAGATTGCTGTCAATTGCCACACCCAAATCCTTCAATGTAGTTCTCCCAGGCCACAAATTCTCCCATCTTGTACATGTACCCTACATTTAAGCCTAGGGCCTTGGGGGAGCATAGACCCCAAGCAGCACTCTGAAGGTCTTTGCATATCTATGTCGAGTAGTCTCTGTTTCACAATCGATTTGGCACTTGCTAGATCCCTTGATAGTAACATAGGAGATGAGAGCCCTAATGAAATGATTTTGCTTGTCATGGCCTTTGACCAGGGAGATTCAAATAGATAGATAGATTTTTATTATGTGGTCACAGACCCAATAGAAACAATACCAACAATCATTAATTTAAAACCATAAAATCACAGTCATTTGTTCATTATACGAACAGGCTAAAAGAGTTATTTAAAACATACACATATTTAAAATATATAGGCATAGTTAGAACATCTGGTACAAAGGATAAGCAACAGCAGCATGGGATAGAAGTTACAATTGAGATGAGATCAATTTGCGATTCCTTTGTATGGAGAAGAGGAACTTAGCCACTAACTCTGTTGTTAACTTGTTTGTACCTGCCAGAAAATATTCCAAATACTGTTTGGGTGTCCTTCCAGGGCATTTTCTCATAAGAGGGCCAAGAAATCTATTTCTCTCCTCCCTGTGGAAGCTACATTGGAAAAAAACATGGTCTAGTGTTTCGACTGCTTTGTCACCACAGGGACACAAGCGGTCCTCATATGGGATGCCCTGATAACGCCCTTCCAAGATTGCAGAAGTAAGGCAGTTAAATCTAGCCCTTGTAAAAGCATGTCGGTACTTGGGGATGGTCAAAGTCCAGATACCTAGCATATCTGGGAAATTCAAAAATTAGACCAGAGTGTATTGGAGAGCAGGAACTGCGTGCCTTTGTCATAGCATATTGAAATTCTATATCCTTAATCCGTTGTTCTACTATGGATTTTGCCACAGAGTAATCTTGTGTATGTAGAAAATCCATTGATAGACCTAATATGCGCAATTTGACAGTAAAACCTTTATACCATGAACTGGTAAAAACATCCCTTTGCAAAAGATAAAGATAGTTTTGGGATGAATTGGCATATACAACCTTTAGCCAATATCGAAAGGCAAGGGACCAAGCCCTGCCTTCTATAGATGCTAGGCCAGCCTCCAGGCGCAATGCAGCAGATGGCACACACCTCGGCATTCCAAAAAGTGAACGCAAGAAGTTTGACAGAACACTCTCGGCAGTTGTATTAAATCCCTGGATCCATATTGGGATAGCGTACAACAACTGGGCCAGAATTTTAGCCTTCAATATTTGTAGGGCAGCAGGAATAAATTGTCCCCCCTTGATATAAAAAACCCGAAAAACTGCCTTACTGATATTCTGGGCAGCTTGAACTGCAGACTGCCTATGGGTAGCCCAGGAAAGTGTGGAGGAAAACACAATACCCAGATATCTATACTTCTTAACTTGCTCTATGTGCTGTCCCTCTATTAAATACTTGTTTGTTGTTCTACACCTTGAAAATACCATAATTTTTGTTTTAGTGAAGTTAACTGTGAGTAGATTATCCTTACAGTAAGTCATAAAAACTCGAAGTAAGCGTTTAAGGCCTATTTTGGACAATGCCATTAAAACAGCGTCATCTGCATACAACAATAAAGGGACTTTGGTCTCTGCCAGTTTTGGTGTATGAAAGTCAGATGCTAGGCAGTTCCCCATCAAATCATTTAGATAGAGGTTGAACAATGTAGGGGCTAATATACAACCCTGGCAGACCCCCTTGTTGGCTAAAATAGGTTTTGTCAGGTTACCCGGCTCTGTTAACTTGGAACCCCCCAACCTAGAATCTTTTCCAAACATATGCCAAAGTTTTGTGCTAGTTTTGTGCCATTTTGTGCCGCAAACCCCGAGTTTTCTGCCACCACCAACAGCTGTGTATTGATACTTCAAGCGGGGGTTCGTAGTTAACACACCAAAAAATGAACTTTGTCATAGAGCCTCCAAACTGGTGCCAAAGTTTTGTGCCGCAAACCCCGAGTTTTGTGCCACCCCAGGAAGCCGGGAAACAACATACCCTTAGGTGTGGTCTGGTGGATGAGAAAAATTTCACATTCTCCGATCCACTCCAAACTGGTGCCAAAAATTAGTGCTAGTTTTGTGCCACAAACCCCGAGTTCTGTGCCACATCCTAAAGTGTGAAAACGACATGCCCTTAGGTGTGGTCTGGTGGATGAGAAAAATTTCACGTTCTCAGATCCACTCCAAACAGGTGCCAAAGTTTTGTGCTAGTTTTGTGCCGTTTTGTGCCGCAAACCCCGAGTTTTGTGCCGCCCCAGGAAGCCGGGAAACGACATACCCTTAGGTGTGGTCTGGTGGATGAGAAAAAATTCACATTCTGCGATCCACTTCAAACTGGTGCCAAAAATTAGTGCTAGTTTTGTGCTGTTTTGTGCCACAAACCCCGAGTTCTGTGCCGCATCCTAAAGTGTGAAAACGACATGCCCTTAGGTGTGGTCTGGTGGATGAGAAAAATTTCACTTTCTCCGATCCACTCCAAACTGGTGCCAAAAATTAGTGTTAGTTTTGTGCCGTTTTGTTCCGCAAACCCTGAGTTTTGTGCCTCCCCAGGAAGCCGTGAAACGACATGCCCTTAGGTATGGTCTGGTGGATGAGAAAAATTTCACGTTCTCAGATCCACTCAAACCAGTGCCAAAGTTTTGTGCTAGTTTTGTGCCGTTTTGTGCCACAAACCCGAGTTTTGTGCCACCACCAACAGCTGTGTATTGATACTTCAAGCGGGGGTTCGTAGTTAACACAAAAAATGAAGTTTGTCATAGAACCTCCAAACCGGTGCCAAAGTTTTGTGCTAGTTTTGTGCCGCAAACACCGAGTTTTGTGCCACTCCAGGAAGCCCAGGAATGAAATACTCTTAGGTGGGGTCTGGTGAATGAGAAAAAGTTCTCATTCTCAGATCCACTCCAAACCAATGCCAATGTTTTGTACTAGTTTTGTGCTGTTTTTTGCAGTAAACCCCGAGTTTTGTAGTGTGGTGAATGAGAAAAAAGTCACGTGAAGTCACTGTATAGAAAATAAATATTTATGTTAACATTGAATATAGAAATCTCTTGTAATTCTCCAAATTGATTACAGATAAGTCTCCTAGAAACTGACATATTTTACTATTAACAACTAATCAAAACATTAACTTTTCAGTAAACTGAAACCCTCAATGTCAACTTCCGGTGGGTCCAGGTTCATTAAACCCTTGTTCTTATGGGTGTTTTTTATTATTATTATTATTATTATTATTATTATTATTATTATTATTTATATAGCACCATCAATGTACATGGTGCTGTACAGAGTAAAACAGTAAATAGCAAGACTCTGCCGCATAGGCTTACAATCTAATAAAATCATAGTAAAACAATAAGGAGGGGAAGAGAAGGCAAACAGGCACAGGGTAGGGTAAGCAGGCACAGGGAAGGGTAAAACTAATAGTATAAGGTCTGCACAACATTAAGTTTTAAAAGCTTTAGGAAAAAGAAAAGTTTTTAGTTGAGCTTTAAAAGCTGCGATTGAACTTGTAGTTCTCAAATGTTCTGGAAGAGCGTTCCAGGTGTAAGGGGCAGCAGAAGAAAATGGACGGAGCCGAGCAAGGGAAGTAGAGGCCCTTGGGCAGGCGAGAAACATGGCATCAGAGGAGCGAAGAGCACGAGCGGGGCAATAGTGTGAGATGAGAGAGGAGAGATAGGAAGGAGCTAGACCGTGAAAAGCTTTGAAGGTTAACAGGAGAAGTTTATATTGGATTCTGAAGTGAATTGGAAGCCAATGAAGAGATTTCAGAAGCGGAGTAACATGGTCAGAGTGGCGAGCCAAGAAGATGATCTTTGCGGCAGAGTGGTGAACAGAAACCAACGGACTGATGTGAGAAGAAGGAAGGCCAGAGAGAAGAAGGTTGCAGTAGTCCAACCGTGAAATAACCAGTGCATAAACAAGCGTCATGTGCTGTAAATCAGGAGGTGACAAGTTATTTCTTTGCTTTTGTCCGATAATGATTTCTTGTTTGTAAGTTCCTTGTACTCTTCCCATGTTCCATTGTCCCTAAGGTAGTGTGCCCCATAAGGACCTATGGTATTCACGCTAAGAGATGTGCCACCCAAAAAATGAACAGCTCGTCGAAGTGTATAATTCACCTCACCCACATTGACTTGTGTCGGTTTTTTCCCATCTTTACAATGCATGATTTTTTTTCATTGAAGCACGTTTTCTTTCCCTTTGGTTGAACAGTTTCAACACAGAGATGTGTTCTCGTCACAGTGGTAGCCTATGTTCTTACTCCATTACTGTATTGTGGTCTTCTTCCACAAATCTTCTTGCGGCAGCAGGGGCTACATTTCTCCTGTGTTACTTCCTACAGCCTTAACTCCAGTCCCGACAGTTTTTACTTTTGGGGGATGTATGCACACAAGCCCCCTTGTGACTGGCTCCAATCATATGTCACACAAAGGAAGGGCATGATTTAGCAAACTCATTAGCATCCAGGACTGTATGGGCATATTCTGGAGAGTCAATTTACATACTCATGGAGAGCCCTTTCAGCATGGGAACCAAGGGACTTAACAGGGAAATAATGTAATCATTGTGTCTAGAATAATCCAGAATTTCTGCGCTCAAAAAAGAAATGAATCATAGAGGATAATAGCCAAAATGAGTGCAGGACATGGAAAACATCATGTGGCTGCAAAACTGCATACCAAGCAGAGGGAGTGTGCAGTAAATAGCTGGTGTGATGGAGCCCTGAGTAAGGGGAGACATGACAGAAGACTACTAAATGATACATGGTGTGAAGAAAGTAGAAAGGGAGTTTTCTCTCCCTCTCTCATAATTCTAGAACCCAGTGGGGTTATCCCATGAAACTGTTTGTTGAGAGATTCAGGGCAGATAACATGATGTATTTCATCACACTGCACATAATGAAACTATGGAAGTTGCTACCATACAATGGACACCAATTTGGATGGCTCCAAAATTTACTTTCCCCCCTCTTCTGAGGCTCTTTCCTGTTCTCTCTCTCTGTCTTCCCCACCACTGCCTTTGGGCATTGCTAGACCTGCCGGGATAAGCCGGCAGGGAGGCGGGGTGATGGTGCGCTGATGTTAGCGCGCGCCGCCCTGGCTTCCAGACGCGGGACGCGCAGGGACTTCGGGATCCCTGCAGCGTCCGCCATTTTTTTTAAGTTTAAAGGGGCCACGTGCTGCCCGAAGACTCCGGACAAGGTAAGTCCATTTTTTTAAAAAAAACCGAAGCCCCCCCTCCCTGTCCCCGGCCTTGCCCTGGCAGCGCCGCTCGCCTGCCTGCTTAGACGGCGGCGCCCGGTGCTCTCTCTCTCACCCACCCTCCCCCCTTGCCGTCCCCGATGCCTGCTCTTCCCCCCCCCGTCCTGCTGGATCCGGCCTTCCCCCTACCCCTCTCTTCCCCCCCCCCCCGGGCCGATGGGCACAGTGCTCATATGAGCACTGTGCCAGGTCCGTGGCTTTTCGCGGCTACTCGCGAGCGAGTAGCCGCAAAAAGCCACGGATCTTCCTAGACGTTTCGCAGTCCCGGCCTGAGGCCGGGGCTGCGAAAAAGGCGCGCCATAAGCGACTTCGCTTATGGCACATTAGAGGAGGCCTCAGTGTGGCCTGGGCCCGGATTCCCCTGTGCATCATCTGGACGCATAGCAGGGAAACCGGCTCTCAAGGCGTGCTAAGGCCTCGTCTAGTAACGCCCTTTGATGAACTGTGAAAGCCCATACTTCACAGAGAAGTTGGCCATGTGTCCTTCTGCTTGCCCCTTTTTCCTCCACTGCAGTGCTGGCAAGAATGCACAGAACATCTTTGGGCAACTAGGCAAGCTTTTGAACTGCACTGCTCTTCCTGTATGACATATATGAACATAGATCTTCCTCTGATTTCTGTTTTTTCAGCTACAAGGATTAATGCACTAAACAGGTGTTAAAGGGACCACCAATAACCAATGCTGGGGTTCGGTTTTGTAAAGAGTGCTAGCAGAAAAGAGGACAGAAGAAAAGTGGGTGGGGCTATTCTTTCCTGAAAGCAAAGGGCATTCAAGCAGCTCAGAAGACACAGGAGGATTGGAGACAACCAAGTTTTGGTTACTTTTGTGTCCTGTTCTACCAGCTGAGTGATTTAGTGTATGTGGGGTTGATTTCATTAATAAACTCTGTTTCTGAAGTCTCTGTGTGACAGAGAAGAAAGAAGAGAGAGATAGGCCTATCAGTTCTGCACCATTCAATCAGCTCCTTAAATCCAGACCCTCAGGCACCGGGAGCCTCAGCCAGCAGGTAAGTTTTGTAAACAATAATGTTTGCTTTGGACTTGGTATTTTTTCGATTGTGTGGGGTGGATCAGGCATCTGAAAAGTTTTTTAAAGGCTTGGGTTGTTGTTGTTGTTGTTGTTGTTGTTGTTGTTGTTGTTGTTTTTAAAGCTTCTGGGTACTGTACTTTTTAAGGCCTAGGGTTTGCTCTGGAGTTTCTTACTTTGTGCTGGCAACAGCCTAATAAAGAGCTTTTCTATACAAGGCTGTTAATCTCATATATCTACTTTTGGTTTCATAGCAGAATTGAGATCTGAGCACTATACCAAAAGCAGTTTCATTAGAAATCTATTTGTAAAATCACATCTAACTTTTCTTTTCCCCCTCTCCTTTTATTGTAATTGTGGCTAAAACCTACAGAGGTTGCCTAATAAACATATTTGATATTGTGCATATACAAACATTTTATTGTCAAACAGAGCATAAGCTAAAGATCTCCAGATCTTAACAACTTAAAAGGAAATAGAATTTTTAAATATTGGTTCTTCTTAGACTTTTAGTCAGAATAGCTTAAAAAGGAGGGATTTCATTCTAAGTTCCAAGTTCTCTATTCAATACTGACTAGGCTATTCATCCTACATGTACACAGACCTGGTGATCTTCTAATAAGAAACTCCTGCATTCTAAAATCAATACATATTTATATTTATTTATATGCAGAAATTGCCTCATAATAACATTATCTATTGTTCCAAAAATTAGGGCTCATAGTCTTAATTGTAACATTGCTATTAGACATTCTTTTGAAATTATATGAAAAAAGCTTACATGTATACTTCCAGGCTAGGTTAGGGTCAGGAAGTCCATTGGCCACCCCCACCCCCATGTATACCCCTATGGGATTCACATCTACCACCACCACCACACTGTGTTACCAGAAAAAATATACTCTATCTCTTTATCTCTATATATTACAACTCACCACTGCTGTAAGGGGATGAGTTATACAATGGGTGGGTGTTGTACGTACTGGAAAATAGGAGTTATTTGTCTCAACGTTTCATCCATAATACTACTTTTCTTTTATACAGTTACTGAAACAATGCCACGACCATGCACCTTCCCCATTTCTGTAGTGATGCCTCTCATGGTTGAAGAAAGGACTGCAATAGTGCTGAGCAATGGTAAAATTGCAGGAAAAGCAATGAGGTGTGGACAAGACTGAGTGCTAGACTCGCAGAGAAGAAGTTAAACATTTCTGCGCTTCATATGTACTCTGTAGCCATTGAAGATCGCTATGACACCCACCGGATCTTGGGACTAAATGTAACCCCGGATGATTCTAACAAGGAAACGCAAGAGAGCTCATCAACAGTGTCCACAGATCAGACAGAACAAAACTCTGTTGGCAGCTGTAATGAAGGAAGTAATGATCAAGAGTACAGCTACAGTGAAGAGCACAATGTTGATGATACTACACAGCGTAAAGATTTCACAATTTCTTTTTCTAAAGAGGAATGGACTATGATTTCACCAGAACTGGTGACATACAAGAACAGGAAAAGAAAGCATCTTCGCACCTATACTATGCTGAAACGTAACGTGTGGACTCATCATATACACAATCACATATGGTCTCACTTAAAACTGCCATGTAAAATCAGATATACTGGAGGGAAAGTTGCTACATCTGACCAAGCAGAACAATATTTGAAAGTGCAAGGAGAGTGCACATTTTGTAATGCAAAACTAACTGCATGCATGAAAGAAGCCCCTCTGTCAGAAGGACCAGCAGTAATGAAGTGCATTTATATAGGGAGATTCAATGTAAACCATCCACCAAACTTGAAGAGGAAATTGTCTGGAGCTGCACGGGAACAAGCTGTCCAAAAAATGACAAAGGAAAACATGTCAGCAAGTGCTGTACGATGCCTTGAAGCAGATGTCCTAATGTCATTTGGCGATCCTGAACCAAGTCATCTTCCTACTGCAGCAGTTTTGCGTGTGGCTAAATGCAAAGCTCTAAAGACTGCTCGTCTCCATGAGGATCCAATACTAGCCATTGCCATTGCTATGCACAAAGCACCATATCAGGGTATTATAAGAGATGTAGGATATGACAAGCTGAATGTGAGATACCACAGTCCTGCACAACTCCATATTTACCGCCAATACTGTCAGGCTGCTAAGTGTCCAAGTCTGAGCATTGATGCCACTGGAGGATTGGTCAGAAAGGTTGATAGGGGTGTAAAGGGTGTGAAATCAGGACACATATTCCTGTATAATGCTGTTGTTCGAAATCAAGACACTAAGAAAATCTATCCAGTGTGTAGTATGTTGTCAGAACGACATGATACGGAGACTATCCGACACTGGTTGAAAATGTGGTTACGTGATGGTGCCCCAATGCCGAAGGAGGTTGTAATAGATATATCAACTGCACTCATGTCAGCATGCATACAGACATTCACACATTTTCTATCACTGTCAGACTCTCAGTGAGTGTGCCAAGATTTTGAACTCAAATCTTGAATCTCTAAATTTGCCTGCTTGCTATATCAGGAATGATGTGGCACATACAATCAGTTTAATGGCAAAGTGGCCTAGTCTGCGAGGACAGCATTGACGTACTCGTCAGTTCTACTTGAGGAGTATGGCTCTAGTTGTGCAATCACAAGATATTAATGACATTAAGACACTGCTGACACACATCATCACCGTGGCACTGAGTGAAACTGAGGGAGATGACAATAAGTCTAGCTTACCAACAGAGTGTGAAATAAGCAAAACCTTACTACTGTCTAGAATTGGAGGGATTCCTCCTCCAGAAGAAGTAAACAAAGAAGAATGCCATAAAAAAAGACCTCCAACAGATTCTAGGGAAATGTGCAATGTCAATGCTTTCACAGACATGGTAGAGAAGATAAAGCAGACTGTTATTTTGAAAGGCAGTGAGGGTTACAGGGGCAACCAGCAAGTGCTTCCAAACCTAGTCGATGACATTATTAAAATCTCACACTTGATTCCACTGTGGACAGGTGTGATGGTACCATTCTATGGGTATGGCAGTATTACAGCCAATAGTGCTTCCAGTGAAGCTTATTTCAAGGACCTCAAGCACACTGTGTTTCAACATACAACCTTGCCCATGCGTCTGGATGACTTTGTTTTTGATCACATTAGATCACTGGAGGGCACTATGAAGCTTGCTGCTGTGGTGTTACCACTCAATGGAGGTGATACTGAGAAAGAAAAAATAATTCCTGTATGTAGTATTCAACCAGGTGAGGCAGCACCTTATCCTCCAGACTCCATAGTAATGCAATCCATTGTTCCGGATGTTCTTGAACTCAAGAGTAATATCCAGGCAAGAGAATCAAAATATGTTAAAAGTAACATGTCTGAAAATGTTGAAAATAAAGAGAATGCTGATCAAGATGAACATATTGTCGACACCATAGCAGAATGCTTTACATTAGAATCCATTAATGCTAATAAGCAAGTGTCTGAAACAGTCCCAGCACAAGATGCTATCATGAACCGCATAGCAGAAATGGCAGAAAATGAGAAGTGGGGTGGTTTGTCTGAAGAAAGGGAAAAAAGGAAACGTTCATCTTACCTACAACCAAACTCAGAATGGCTTCACATAGATCTCAGCAAGGCCAAACAAACTATCTCTATTGGTCTTCTAAAAAATGGCAATAGGGATCATATGAAACCAATTAAAGTAAATGATAAATTGACAATATTTGAGAACACATGTGCTTTTGATGCCCTTGTACAAATATTCTGTGTGGCATACTGTGACAGTGAAATTTATAAGAATTTTGTTGACAACACTGATGGGTTTATTATAGGAAATCTTGCAGCAGATATTGTAAAGAGGGGTGTGTCATCACAAACATACAAAAAAACGGGCATTTGCTTTGGCTTCAGTGACATTATTTAGTCAAAAAATGCTGCCACATGGAATTGTAAAACTAAGCTGTGAGATATCAGTCTCTAGTCTTCTGCAAATATTTTTGGAAAAGTATCCAAGTGTCATTGAAAAAAGCTATTGCACAGAAGCTGACTGCCCTCAGCAACAACAGGCCCACAATCAGGCCATTCTTAGTTTATTTCTACAAGGACAAGACTTGGCTGGACTGGAGATGGGACTGCAGGAACTCACACAAGATAAATGTAGCCCCTGCTTCCGTAAGAAGAAGACTGGTAGGAGAAAACCATCATACTGTACTGGTGTGAGAACACGGACACTACCACGGTGACAGGAACACATCTCTGTGTTGAAGTAGTCCAACCTAATGCAAAAAATCTGGTTCAATGAATTGTGAAGGTTCGGAATATACCAACCCAAGTCAATGTATGTGAATTAAACTACGCACTACGAGGAGCTGTTGAGTTCTTGGGTGACACATTTGTCAACGTGAATGCCATAGGGCATTATGTGGCACATTGCCGTAGGGATGATGGAACATGGGAAGAGTACAACGACCTTACAAACAAGAAATCATTATCAGACAAAAGCAAAGAAATAATTTGTCACCTCCTGATTTACAGCACATGAAAAACACCCATAAAAATAAGGGATTACTGAACCTGGACCATCCTGAAGTTGACATTGCAAGTTTCAGTTTACTGAAAAGTTAATGTTTTGACTTAGTTGTCAATAGTAAAATATGTCAGTTTCTAAAAGACTTATTCTTACTCACTTTGAAGAATTACAAGAAATTGCTTTATTCAATGTTAACATAAATATTTATTTTCTATACAGTGACTTTAAGTGATTTTTTTCTCATTCACCAGACCACATCTAAGAGTATGTCATTCCCGAGCTTCCAGGGGTGGCACAAAACTCACGATTTGTGGCACAAAACAGCACAAAACTAACACTAATTTTTGGCACTGCTTTGGAGTGGATCTGAGAATGAGAATTTTTTCTCATTCACCAGACCCCACCTAAGGGTATGTCATTCCTGGGCTTCCTGGAGCAGCACAAAACTAGCACTAATTTTTGGCACCGGTTTGGAGTAGATCTGAGAACGTGAAATTTTTCTCATTCACCAGACCCACCTAAGGGCATGTTGTTCCCAGGCTTCCTGGGGCGGCACAAAACTCGGGGTTTGTGGCACAAAATGGCACAAAACTAGCACTAATTTTTGGCACTGGTTTGGAGTGGATCTGAGAATGTGAAATTTTTCTCATCCACCAGACCACACATAAGGGTATGTCGTTTCCCAGCTTCTTGGGGCAGCACAAAACTCAGGGTTTGCGGCACAAAATGGCACAAAACTAGCACAAAACTTTGGCACCGGTTTGGAGGTTCTATGACAAAGTTCATTTTTTGGTGTGTTAACTACGAACCCCCGCTTGAAGTATCAATACACAGCTGTTGGTGGTGGCACAAAACTCGGGGTTTGTGGCACAAAACGGCACAAAACTAGCACAAAACTTTGGCACTGGTTTGGAGTGGGTCTGAGAATGTGAATTTTTTCTCATCCACCAGACCACACCTAAGGGTATGTCGTTTCCCAGCTTCTTGGGGTGGCACAAAACTTGGGGTTTGCAGCACAAATCAGCACTAATTTTTGGCACCAGTTTGGAGTGGATCTGAGAATGTGAAATTTTTCTCATCCACCAGACCACACCTAAGGGTATGTTGTTTCCCGGCTTCCTGGGGTGGCACAAAACTCGGGGTTTGTGGCACAAAACAGCACAAAACTAGCACAAAACTTTGACACTGGTTTGGAGGGGATCTGAGAACGTGAAATTTTTCTCATTCACTAGACCACACCAAAGGGCATGTTGTTTTCACATTTTAGGATGCGGCACAAAACTCGGGTTTGTGGCACAAAACAGCACAAAACTAGCACAAAACTTTGACACCAGTTTGAAGTGGATCGGAGAATGTGAAATTTTTCTCATCCACCAGACCACAACTAAGGGTATGTCGTTTCCCGGCTTCCTGGGGCGGCACAAAACTCGGGGTTTGCGGCACAAAACGGCACAAAACTAGCACAAAACTTTGGCACCAGTTTGGAGGTTCTATGACAAAGTTCATTTTTTGGTGTGTTAACTACGAACCCCCGCTTGAAGTATCAATACACAGCTGTTGGTGGCGGCACAAAACCCAGGGTTTGTGGCACAAAACGGCACAAAACTAGCACTAATTTTTGGCACCAGTTTGGAGTGGATCAGAGAATGTGAAATTTTTCTCATCCACCAGACCCACCTAAGGGCATGTTGTTCCCAGGCTTCCTGGGGCGGCACAAAACTCGGGGTTTGTGGCACAAAACGGCACAAAACTAGCACTAATTTTTGGCACTGGTTTGGAGTGGATCTGAGAATGTGAAATTTTTCTCATCCACCAGACCACACCTAAGGGTATGTCGTTTCCCAGCTTCTTGGAGCAGCACAAAACTCAGGGTTTGCGGCACAAAATGGCACAAAACTAGCACAAAACTTTGGCACCGGTTTGGAGGTTCTATGACAAAGTTCATTTTTTGGTGTGTTAACTACGAACCCCCGCTTGAAGTATCAATACACAGCTGTTGGTGGCGGCACAAAACTCGGGGTTTGCGGCACAAAACTAGCACAAAACTTTGGCACTGGTTTGGAGGGGATCTGAGAACGTGAAATTTTTCTCATCCACTAGACCACACCTAAGGGCATGTCGTTTTCACACTTTAGGATGCGGCACAAAACCCGGGGTTTGTGGCACAAAACGGCACAAAACTAGCACTAATTTTTGGCCCCAGTTTGGAGTGGATCGGAGAATGTGAAATTTTTCTTATCCACCAGACCTCACCTAAGGGTATGTCGTTTCCCGGCTTCCTGGGGCGGCACAAAACTCGGGGTTTGTGGCACAAAACGGCACAAAACTAGCACAAAACTTTGGCACCAGTTTGGAGGCTCTATGACAAAGTTCATTTTTTGGTGTGTTAACTACGAACCCCCACTTGAAGCATCAATACACAGCTGTTGGTGGCAGCACAAAACTCGGGGTTTGCGGCACAAAACGGCTCAAAACTAGCACAAAACTTTGGCATATGTTTGGAAAAGATTCTAGGTTGGGGGGTTCCATGTTAACAGGGCCCAGGTTACCCTCCAAACCACACCTTACTCGGAGCGTGGTGCGTTGATATAAACATTTGATAAGGTGCAACAATCTTTTGTCTATGCTAGAATGTTGTAACTTAGTCCATAGTCTTTATGGACTAAGGCAGATTTAAGATCTATAAAAGCAACAAACAGACCATTTCCATAAGAATTCATATATTTTTCTGCCAGATGGTTTAGGACTGAACAATGGTCAAGAGTTGATCTACCCTTCCTAAAACCAGCTTGTTCTTCCCCCAGGATATTTTCCTCTTCTATCCAAGTGGTGAGCCCTGTATTTAAGTAACTGGCATACAGCTTCCCCACAACTGACAGTAAACTAACAGGCCTATAATTGGATGGATCCACCCTGTCACCTTTTTAAAATATTGGTATCACAACAGCATCCAGCCATTCTGAGGGGAGCTGGCCAGAGTTGTTAATATGTGTAAAAAGATTGGCTAGAAGGGGAGCCTGCCACGACACAGGCTCTGAACAACAGACCTGGCCGCAGCTACTCCCTGCTCAAGCCAAGCACCACCACTTGATACGCCTGAAGCAAGGGATAAACACCACCTTCCTCCAAACTATGTGGAGAAAGGGGTTTAAATTGGGGAAGGATTTTAATATATATAATAATGCGCTGTGAGTTATATCTGCTTAGGTGAATGATTGTCAGATTGGGTGTTAAATGTGTAAACTTAAGATGATAAATGCCAAACGTGGGATTTTTGTGGTAGTTTTAAAACAAACAATCAAAATTTATTTTTAAAAGTTCACAAGCTTTGTTTCAACTAACAACATTTAAAAACCTTTTTGAAACCTTTCATACAATCCTGTCACTCATTCACATACATGCTTTCCTTTTTCTCACACAATCACTCTTGAACTTTCTGTGTTATCAGTATTGATTGATATACATCCACTACGTGCACACCACACTCTAAAGACACCACTCACTACACTGACCCTCAAATTTCCCAGAACTTAAGTACCATAAACTAGGGATGTGCTCTGCTTCTCCTCGAACCGGAGAAGCAGGAGCGGAGCAGGGGGCTTCACCTGCCCTTAAGGCGGAGGCGAAGAGGATTGGGGGGCCAGCGGAGCGTGGCGAAGAAGATCGAGGTGAAGGCAGATCCTTCACCTCGATCCGGAGCTCCGCCAGAAAGGTAAGTGGGGTTTACCGGGCCCTGCCGCTGTCGCTGTTACCCATGTGGCAACAGCGGCAGGGCCTGATAAAAAAAACCTTCCTCTCCCTTACCTGCGTCCGTCCGCGGTCCCTCGGCTTCTTCAATTGAGCCCGCGGCTCAACCAGGAAGTCTAGGCCACCCAGACTTCCTGGTTGAGCCACTGGCTCAATTGAAGAAGCCAGAGGCAGGTAAGGGCCCCTCCCCCTTGGTCCCTTACCGTAGCACGGGTGGCTACAGCGGCAGGGCCCGGTAACCCCCCCCCCCCGCCCTCCTCTCCCGGCCTTACCTGGCGCCACTCCCCTCCACTGCGGAGCTCCGAGGCAAAGAGGAGCGGAGTATGGGCGGAGCAGCATGGAGTGGGGGGTCCGTGCACACCCCTACCATAAACACAGAGAGCACTACAGACTCTAAGAGTACCTAACAAGTCCCCCCCGAAAAGGTTTCTCAATCCCCTCAGTCATTCCCTTATATATCACTCCTCCCCCCTCCCAAGACATTCTAACTCTGTCCACTCAGGCCAACATTCTAAAAGCCACAGACTTACAAACTGCAGACATACCTTTGGGAATTGACTTGTGGGGTGTAACGCCACATATTCCCCCCCTTTTTTAAAAAACCCGAGTATGGGGCTGGTTTAATACCTGGACCTGTACATAGGGTTTGGGAAAATAAAATGGTTAAACATTTATACATAACAATTAATAGTAATAACAATATATATATATATATATATATATATATATATATATATATATATACACACACACACACACACACACACACACACACACACACACCTTTTGGAAAATCAAACACTAAAAGAACCACATTTTTATTAATCCACTTTTTGGCTCCAATTTTAAAGTCCAGGAGCATCACAATGTCCACAACAAAGTCTCACTTTACTGGTGCACTGGACGATTCCTAGCGAGACAGTCCATCCGCGATGATGTTCTCCCGACCTGCCACATGCTGGATCTCTGCGTTGAAATCTTGGATCCGCCACGATCACCGCTGCAAAAATTGGTTGTGGCTTCCCATGGGTTGTAGCCACAACAGCGCTCGATGATCTGTTTGCAGGACAAACCACTGTCCCCACACGTATGGCTCGACCCTGTCCACAGCCCAAACGATGGCCAGACACTTCTCTTGGACAGCAGAACAGTCCCTCTCTCTCTGTGTCAATTCTCCGCTAGAATAGGCCACGAGATGTTTCACATCGTCCACTGTCTGTATCAGTCTTGCTCCAATTCTGACCTCCGAAGCGTCTGAGGTCAGAACAAACTTTTCTTTTACTGCCTCTGGTACTCTTCCATTCACCCCATAAGCAGACGACTTAATAGGGGGATGGGCTCCAGTTCTATTTTGAATAATGCAAGGTCCCTCCCAAACAGCCTTGAACTGATCACTCTTCCTGGGAAAGAAGACCCTGACTAACTCCTATTCCAAAGTTCCGGTCTCCAGCTCCCTCATCATACCAAGCTCTCTGCTTGGCCTGGGCTTCATCCAAATCTGTGTGTGCCAGCTCTACAACCTCCTTCCTGTCATTCTGAAGGCTCAGAACACAATTCACTCTAGATTCTTTCTCTTCCTCCAGTTCTCCCTCCCAGCTCTCCTTCATAATACTTAGGGGACTACATACATTCCTCCCCAGCATTAGTTCAAAGGGGGAGAATTCAATGATATCCCAGGGAACTTCATGAAAATCAAAGAGAAAGTAGGGCAATTTTTTGTCCCAATTAAAGAAATAGTCTGCCACGTAGGTCTCAATCATTGGCTCAATGGTGCCATTATACTTTTCAACTAGCCTATTTGTTTGGGGGTGGAAAGCAGTAAATGTTATATGCTTGACACTGCAACACCTCCACAAACATCTCGTTACATCCCAGAGAAAAGCTGAGCCTTGATCCCTCAAAATTTTATGGAGGAAACCCCAGCAATAAAAGATTTTTAATAGGGCTTTTGCTACTGACAAGGCATCAACATTTTGAAGGGCTTCAGCATTCGGGAACTTTGTGGCAAAGTCTATACTGGTCAATTTAAACATTTTTCTTGTCTGTGTAGGTCTAGGGAAGGGTCCTACCAGGTCCAGTCCTATTTTTAAAAAGGGTTGGTTGGTAAGTGGTAGGGTATTTAGGGGAGCCTTGACCCTGTCCTCACTTTTCCCCACCCTCTGGTAACTCTCACAGGACTTGTAAAACTCTGTGACTTCCCTAAAAATATTTGGCTAGTAATAAATAGTCATCAACCTTTTCCGGGTTTTTCCTATCTCCATGTGGCTTGCCAAAAAGGAGTCGTGAGCCAATTTCAGCAGCTGGTCCCTATATGGTATTGGTACCACAAGCTGCTTTTCAGCCCCCCAACTTCCTTGTTTTTTCTTGGGCAACCACTTTTGGTATAAGAGTCCCCGATCCCAGAAAACCTGCTCTTTCTGTCACTAAAAGAGGTTTCTTGTGCTTCAGCTTTGGATCTTAAAACTTCCAAGCTGGGATCATTTCCCGTGTGTAAAGCAAACGTGGTATCAGTTTTTGCAATGATGTTTCCTGGCACAGCAGTTCCTTCAGCTGGGTTGCTAGGCAACTGCAGAGGCATGCCCTCAGCCTCTCCAGATTCGCTACAATTCTCTGACAAGCCCTCCACTGCTGCTTGTGAGCATGTAATAATAAGCACTTTTCTACCTTCTAACCCCATAATATCAGTACCTAGGATTAGAGGTTCTTCCTGACAGGAATTAACACCTAAAATACATTTCCCTGTGACTCCCCTCCATGTAACTTCCATCTCGGCTACAGGAATTTCAATTATGGGCCCTGTCACAGGTTTGATGTTAATTTTTCTGTGAGGAATAATCTCCTCACTCATCACCAGATCTGCTCTAATCAGAGATAAACAAGCTCCAGTATCCAGAATAGCTTTATGCTTTTTTCCATTTATTAAAACATCTTCCCACAAAGATTGATCTGATTCTTTCATTTGTCCCCACACTAATGTGTAACACTGGGAACTTTGGGGATGTTTAGCCTCTTTATTTATATCCACTCTCCTTACTGAGGTACTTTTCTCTTCTCTCAGCCTGGGACATTGTGGTCTAATATGCCCCACCAACCCACAATGATGGCATGTGAGGTCTGTTTTTCCAAACATAGGTTTGGTGGTGTTTCTCGCCTTTTCTGTTGGCAACTGATTTTTATTTACCTCAGCTTCCTTTTTACCCCCATTAGTTTTATACCCTGGTTTAATATTATTTTCTTTAGTAGACTTGCTGGTCATATGATAGCCCCTATTTAAGGAAAATTGATCAGCTAGGGAAGCTGCATCTTGATAAGTCTTTGGGTCTCTATCTCTCACCAGAAATCTTATAGCTTGAGGGATTTGAAAAATTAATTGATCTTTAATCATCAGATCAACTAAATCTTGTTTGGTTTTCACCTCAGCACTGGTGATCCATTTCTCAAAATGATCCGCTAATTTGTGTCCCAACTCCACAAAAGATTTGGATGACACAGCATTAAGGCTTCTAAATTTCTTCCAGAAATATTCAGGCCCATAGCAAAATCTTTTATAAACACTATTTTAAATGAGGCAAAATCTAAAGCTTCCCCCACAGGAAAACTGTTATAAATTTCAGCCAGGTCTCCCTTGATCAAGTTAGGGATAAACTTCATATAATCTTGTGGCTTTACTTCCCACATCATGGCTGCCTTTTCAAAGGTATTGAAGAAAATTTGGGGATCTTGCCCCTCAACATAAGGGGTAAAGTCTTTAGGAGATAATTTGGGAGGTCTAGCCCCTTCCTCAATTCTCCTCTGATCTTCCCGCTCAAATTTTCTCTAGCTCACAATCTCTTTTTCTCAGCCTTTCTTGTTGTTCCAACTCAGCTCTTTTTAACTCCCCTTGTTGTTTTAATTCTCTATCTCTTTGTTTTATTCTTTCTAATTCAAGTTCTCTATCAGCTTTCCGTTGTTCTAATTTCTCCCTTTCTAGCTGAATGTATTGAGGAGACATTTCTACAGGCACTTGCCTCAGAGGATTTACCTCAGTTTCAACTGCAGCATGAACTCTGTAATATTCTATAAGAGCCCATTTCATTTCATCAACTGACTTTCCTTCAGTTGGCAAATTTAAACGTTTACATCTGTCTGACTTGGCATCTTTCTTCAAAGCTAAGATATCCATTGTTATCAGACAGAGACTTAACCATAATAAATAAAATGGTACTGGGAGTTTTCAATTGAGGTCAGGAGTGTTAAACTTGATATTTTATAATATGTATCTCACCATAGACAAAAATATCCTGTCAGAGAATTGTATCAGCGCAACCTCTGACTTAGGTAATATGTAACTTTCACAGCTAAGGACCTCTGAGGTGCTTTACAGTAACCATCCTCTGTCCTGTTCACAAATAAAATCCTTTTTGACTTCTGTCACTATAAATGAACAGAGTCTGCTTCGGATTCCAACGCTGCCACCACTTAATATGCCACAACATAGGCTCTGAACACCAGACCCGGCCGTAGCTACTCCCTGCTCAAGCCAAGCACCACCGCTTGATACGCCTGAAGCAAGGGATAAAAACCACCTTCCTCCAAACTATGTGGAGAAAGAGGTTTAAAATGGGGAATGATTTTAATATATATAATAATGTGCTGTGAGTTATATCTGCTTAGGTGAATGATTGTCAGAGTGGGTGTTAAATGTGTAAACTTAAGATGATAAATGCCAAACAGACACGTGGGATTTTTGTGGTAGTTTTAAAACAAACAATCAAAAATTTTTTTTAAAAGTTCACAAGCTTTGTTTCAACTAACAACATTTAAAAACCTTTTTGAAACCTTTCATACAATCCTGTCACTCATTCACATACGCGCTTTCCTTTTTCTCACACAATCACTCTTGAACTTTCTGTATTATCAGTATTGATTGATATACATCCACTACGTGCACACCACACTCTAAAGACACCACTCACTACACTGACTCTCAAATTTCCCAGAACTTAAGTACCATAAACACAGAGAGCACTACAGACTCTAAGAGTACCTAACAAGTCCCCCCCGAAAAGGTTTCTCAATCCCCTCAGTCCTTCCCTTATATATCACTCCTCCCCCCCTCCCAAGACATTCTAACTCCGCCCACTCAGGCCAACATTCTAAAAACCACAGACTTACAAACTGCAGACATACCTTTGGGAATTGACTTGTAGGGTATAACGCCACAGAGCCCACCAATCTATCTTGGCCTTCAGGATTTCAGAGGTTATTAAATCTAATCCTGGGGCCTTTCCTGGTTTAAGACATTTAATTAAAGTCTTTATTTCAAATGGGGAAACCGGGTCCGATTTTGGTAGGTAATTTGATTCCAGAGAAGAAAGTTTTTCAATTGACTGCTCCCTAGAGTCCATAAAAAAATTGGAGAAATGGCTCTCCCAAATGTCAGCTGAAATATTACAGGTAATTTAGCCTGAAGCATCCCCCAAGGCACCAGTGACCAGTGTCCAAAATAATTTGGGTTTGTTATTTAATGAGGAATCTATCAGAGCCTTCCACCCTTCTTGCACTGCTTGCCTCTTCTTTTGAGCTAGCAGTGTCTTATAGTATTTTTTTGTCAAATAATATTGATGAGGTAGAACAGCCTGATTTTCCTTTCTGTATTGATTGTATACATCTCTCAGATTTTTTTTTGCTGCTTGGCATTCCTTGCCAAACCACTTGGGAGGGCTCTTCTTCAAGACATTTCTCGGGGCAGGTTGTTTCTGGCTTAGGGCAGATTTCAAAATAGATACCAATGTGGAGTAATTGTTTAAGACAGATGTAATTTCAGTGGCCCCTAAGATTGAGTTTTTCAATTCTTCACCCACTGTAGAGTTTAGGAGGCCAGTGATTTTAATATTTACTGCTTCAGACCAATATACTCTCTGGTACCTAAGAATTAGATCTGAATCTCTGTACTGGTAATTGGAAGCAATGTGTACAGAAACAGATAATAGGGTGTGATTGAGAGGTAGATGATCACTTTCAATCCTATTTCCAACAGAAAACTCCTTAATCATGCTTGATAAACAAGAGGAAAACAACACATAGTCAACAACACTACTACCACGTCCAGAGGCAAAAGTGTATTCTGCACAGTGGTCAAAGGAATGGTTTCCATTTAGAATTGTGAGGGCGAGGCGGCCCACCATTTCTGTCAGGCAATTAACTTTGGGATCTTTTGAACTTCTGTTATAGCTAAAAACATAATTCCCATTATCATGTGTCCCCCATAAACAAGATGAAAAAAGTGCATTATTATTAGGACCAATTCTAGCATTAAAATCCCCCATTAAAATGAGGTAAGCCCTTGGAAATTATGATTGTAGATCTGTTATATAGCTTTCCAAGTCTTCCCAAACCTTTTTTATACAGCTTCTACTCGGAAGTGGGGGAATATACACATTAATAAACAAAAAAGTCTTAGTTCTAAACTCCAGGAGGCCCGCTACAGCAATTTTGCCACAGGGGATGAGCCATTTAGTTGTTGCTTGAAGGGAAGTGGAGATCAACAATGCCAAGCCAGCCTTTGGTCTGCTCTTTCCTTTTCCAGACTCTGCAAAAATATCATTTACTAAGTATCCATTAAGGACAATCTTTTCAGTAAGCCAAGTTTCCTGTAGTGCAATCACATCATAAGATCTGAAGTAGTCCAAAACTTCATGGTCTCTTTGCTTAGACTTCCAGCCGGCTATGTTCCATGTCAAGATTTTCAGTTGATCATCGTCCCTGTCCAGTTCTTTACGTTTTTCCCTGGGTCTGTTGTTAGCGTATTGGTTGGATATTTCAGGTGGCTGTTCAGTGTGATGCACCAACTGTCAGTCCAGCTCTATAATCTGGTCCAGTGCTCCTCTTGTATCCACAAAGATGGATCCATTTCCTTTCTGGCATTTCAAGTGTTCTTTTTTAACTGTTGTATTTTGTTGTCTGAAAGGGGATTTGTATGGGTGCACTTCTTCCTGGCTAAGCTGTCTACTTTGTAGCCATTCTGTGTTGGTCATAGAATTCCTAAAAGGCACACTAGAATCATCTTCTTTGATGTGGAAATATTTCTCTCCTGCATTATTGTCTAGGTGTGATGGAGAATTATTTTCCTCACTTATCACCTGTTCTACTCTCATTTGGTGATTTTTTACTTCTAAATCCTCTACCAGAGTTGTTTTGGTTTTGTCATGGGCTCGGAAATAGATTAAAGTATCTCGGAGAGATGATATTCGGTCAGTTATTTCATTCTGTTCCTGATAGGGTAAGGCTAGGAAAAAGTTCAAAAGTTTGTTGTCTTCTGAAGCAAAAAAATCTTCACTCTCGATTTCTAGATAGGGGAGTTCTTGCTTTGGGCTATGCTGTATTGATTTATTATTATAGACATGAGTCTGTAGGACCTCCAGGCTAATAAGATTACCAGTAATGTTATCTTTTTGTTCGGCTCTTACATCCTTATAGACTAGGGAAGTGCAAGTAGTGTTCTCAAAGATTCTAGTCACCACCAGACCCACATCCATAAAAACAGCCTTATTGCTATAATCTTCTTTTGCAGACTGCCAAGATGCAAATGTCACCATGGCACGTGCATGGTGATAATTATAAAAAAGATACTGTATGTTTATTATATCATCAGTGTTTACTTCGTCTGGGATTACTTCGTCTGCTAGCTGTAGAAAATGAATTTTACGTTGAGCCTGGGAGAGAGCATGCCTTTGGGTTTAGGGAAACTAGAAAAGGCTAGCTTTTGACATTTTAGAACTATTTCCCATTTGTGACATCTAGGTTTTAGTTTGTCTTGGGTGGAGATTTTGTTCTTAAACTTGATCACTGGGCAAGGCCTCCTGTTGAGAACATGCTGCCATTGGTCTTGTATTAGATCCGCGTTAACCACTAGTTCGTTTGGTCCATTTGTAGGCACAGGTAGCTCAGGGTCATTTTGAACTACAGGCTTCATTTTGCTGTGTTGGCATTGCTTACATTTCTGCTGGGTAGGTTTTGAGGAATCCTCCAACAATTTAAAGAGTTTGTTAAAATTCATTTTTTTATATTGCTGAGTCATTTTTTTACTTTTCCTACCAACTTTGATATTTTTGCTCTTTTTTTGTGGGCCTTTCCTTTGTTTACTTTTCTTTTCCTTGATAGATTTTTTATGGAGCATGTTGTTTTTCTGGTCAATGTTTCCATATGTCTCCTTTTGGTTGCCCTTGCTTGTAGTAGAGCAGGCTGGCTCCATGACTCCCTTACATATTTCAGCCATAGTGGTTAACAGCTGGTGGCATTTTGACAGGAATTGCTTAATTAACTCCAAATCCTTAGTTATTGGGATAATATAGTTCTCGAACATTCTTTCTTTTGAATCCAAAAGTCCCTGAAGAAAAATCTTATCTTGTTTATCAATAACAGGGGAATATACATAATTTATCTCCTCAAAGGACTCATCACCCTCTTGGACCCTTAGGTTGGTCCATGTGGTTTTTCTCCTCCCAGGAGTTATTTCTTCTGGAAGTTCATTAAGAGAGCTTTCTAATTTCATCTCAGGTGAATCAGGTCTTCTTTGAGAGCCAAGGGTTAGACCTGCTGAGCTTTCAACTTGGGCAATTTCAGTTGCTAAATTTGTTCCCTTTGTTTCAATTGATGTTTCATATTTGTTCCATGAATAATCCACAGACCAGTCTAAAACATTTGTATTGGTGCTAACTGCTTCCCCCTGTTTCTTTTTTTGCTCTTTTTTTAAGGGGAAAAAGGATGATATTTTTGTTTGCCTTTTCTTTTGAGGTAATTCAAGCACTATAGGGGAGAAAATCCCCAAAGCCTTACATCCATGCCTTGTGAGAACCATATTCAGAGTAATCTTCTATAGCTCAATAAAACCATTAAATTGCATGGGCACCCCAGATGCTAGGCTTCAGAGACAGGTCCAAGGCTGGGGTTCTTCCTCCAAAGTAACTGTTCTATTTGACCGGCTTCACGCCCACGGCAGAGAGCCTCAGGCCAAGAACCCTTTGGCTCTCGTCCTTCGGCTCGCACCTCCAGCACCCAGGAGTCTTTAGTACCTGCAAGGGTGCGGGGCAGACAAACACTCAGCTCACCACAACACCCAGGCTTTCAGTCTGGGAAATTAGAAAAGCATCATCTGCATACAAAATAAAGACTTTGGTATGACTTAGGTATGACTTACTTCTGAGTAAACACATATAGAACTGACTTTTAATAGTGTGGTTGCTCAGAACCTTTTTTTTAAAGTCTAAAATAGCAAACTGGAAAGAAGTGCTCTGCAACCCCATGCTTACTTCTGAGGTCTGTTTACTCAGAAGTAAGTCTCTCTCTGCTCAATGAGGTTTATTCAAAGGTAAGAATGCATCTGATTTTTTAATATGACTTATTTATTTATTTATTTATTACCTTTTTATACCGTCCAATAGCCGAAGCTCTCTGGGCGGTTCACAAAAATTAAAACCATAATAAAACAACCAACAGGTTAAAAGCACAAATACAAAATACAGTATAAAAAGCACAACCAGGATAAAACCATGCAGCAAAATTGATATAAGATTAAAATACAGAGTTAGAACAGTAAAATTTAAATTAAGTTAAAATTAAGTGTTAAAATACTGAGAGAATAAAAAGGGTTTCAGCTGGTGACAAAAGGAGTACAGTGTAGGCGCCAGGCTCTGGAGAGCTCATTCCACAACCGGGGTGCCACAGCAGAGAAAGCCCTCTTCCTAGTAGCCACCTGCCTCACTTCCTTTGGCAGGGGCTCACAGAGAAGCTCCCCTGTAGATGATCTTAAGGTCCAAGCAGGTACATATGGGAGAAGGCGTTCCTTCAAATAACCTGGCCCAAAACCGTCTAGGGCTTTCAATGTCAATACCAGCACTTTGAATCAGGCCCGGACCTGGACTGGCAGCCAATGAAGTTGTAAAAGGACTGGCATAATGTGATCTCGCCGGTCAGTCCATCTTAGTAAACGGGCTGCCCTGTTTTGTACCAGCTGAAGTTTCCGGACCGTTTTCAAAGGCAGCCCCACATATAACGCATTGCAGTAATCCAAACGAGAGGTTATCAGAGCATGGATAACTGCAGTGAGGCTATCTCTGTCCAGATAAGGGTGTAGTTGGTATATCAACCTAAGTTGATAAAAGGTGCTCTTTGCCACTGAGTTCACCTGTGCCTCAAGTGACAGTTCTAGATCCAAGAGCACTCCCAAGCTATAGACCTGATCCTTTAGGGAGAGTGCAACCCCGTCCAGGACAGGGCAAACATCACCTTGCCAGACAGATGAACCATGGGCTAACAGTACCTCCATCTTGTCTGGATTGAGTCTCAGTTTGTTAGCCCTCATCCAGTCCATTACCATGCCCAGGCACTGGTTCAGAACAGCCACTGCCTCACCTAGGTTTGATGAAAAGGAAAGGTAGAGCTGGGTATCATCCGCATATTGATGACACCTCAGTCCACATCTCCGGATAACCTCCCCCAGCGGCATAGGCGTGCGCAGCACATTTCATTAGGGGGTTCAGCCAGGGGTTGGTTTTTTTAAGGTAAACATTGATTAAATATATAGTAATAAAGGACTTTTTTCCATTCATCAAACAAACAAAATAAACGAAAACTGAAGTAAACTGTATTTTTTTTAATTAACAAGTAATCTGTACTTTAAAAATACACATTTTAAAATGGAGACTCTGAATACTGTTTTTTGCTGTAGTGATAACCAGGCATATATAAAGATATAGTCAATTTTCACCATCTTTAAATTTAATCAGATAATGACCTAATCCAAACTTACTAAAACAGATTCACATTTAAAACAGATTCTATCACATTAACAACAATGAGTGTCATCTTAAGTTCCAGCACCATACATAGAATACACCATACATCAAATGCCCTAATAATGATTTTAAAAGATTGCCCTGTGTGCTGCTGAGCAAAGAATTTGGAATGAGGTCCAGGAGAGAGACTTCTGGGGTGAATATAGTGAGGACGAGGGGTGGCTGCGAGCCTAGCATAAGAGAGGGCTGGCTGGAAAGATTTGGAAAACTTGGGGGAGTGTAGGAGATCTGGAACTAGGGGCATCTCTGGAAGGCCGCGAAGGGGCTATTGGCAGAAGACAGGAGATGAAGGAGAAAAGAGAGGATGGGAAACCGTCACAAGGGCACATCACTATTCTTTAATGATCAATTGTAAGCCGCTCCGGGAGACTTTTAGGCTGAGGTACGGGATAAAAATACTCTAAATAAAAATACTCTAAATAAAATAAGGGCAAAAGAAGAGGATTGGCGTAGGGGGAGCCCTGGGGAAAGAAGAGAGAGAAATGCCCCTATGTGTGGGGCTAGAAGAGGGAGAGAGGGTGCAGACAGGAGAGGTATGAGTGTCCCGGAGGGGAAAGGAAACAGAGGTAATGTTTAGCCTTGAGGAGAAGCCTGAGGGGAGACATGATAGCACTCTTCAAATACTTGAAAGATTGACACACACAGGAGGGCCAGGATCTCTTCTCGATCATCCCAGAGTGCAGGACACGGAATAATGGGCTCAAGTTACAGGAAGTCAGATTCCAGCTGGACATCAGGAAAAACCTCCTGACTGTTAGAGCAGTATGACAGTAGAACCAGTTACCTAGGAAGGTTGTGGGCTCTCCCACACTAGAGGCATTCAAGAAGCAGCTGGACAACCACCTGTCAGAGATGCTTTAAGGTGGATTCCTGCATTGAGCAGGACTTGATGGCCTTATAGACCTCTTCCAACTCTATTATTCTATGATTCTATGAAAACAGTAGTGTAGATCCTGCCTGAGACACCTGGGCCCTGTACACCTAGGAAACCCAATGCATATTGTTCAGTATCTAAATTATAGCCAGCTCTTGCCAGGGCTGGTCCAAGACATTTTGCTGCCCAAAGCGGAATAGCAAATGACATGACCCCCCACCCCACCCCCAAACTCACAGTGCCAAGCCAGTAAAGTCATTTTGGCACTTGAGGCCAGTGGCCAACAGCTTATTATGCCATAATAAAGTTGTGAGTCTTCCAGATCTCACAGGATACTTTACAGCTTTTAAACACAAAAGAAGAAGAGGACTATACCACAACCTGGGCTTGTGGGTCATGTAACCAGCAAGTCCAGTCCAGAAAGGAAATCCAGACACAAGCAATTCAAGCCAAACCACACCACATACCCACATACTGTATAAGAAGTCCTACAATTCTCAGCATACCCCAGCCAGCCATGCTGGCTAGGGGATTCTAGGAGTTGAAGGACTTTTTTCTGTCTAAACATGCATAAAATTGTGCCTTTAACTTATCATGTCACACTAACAGGAATACAGGAATCAAATAGGATTTCCTTCTTCAGTGGGACACACTTACTTAGGAGTAAGTACCATTTTGTTATAGGAAAGGATAATATATTTTTAATTAAAATTTAAAAATAACTATCACCTGGTACAGAGTTTTCCTATGGAAGACCTGGCTGGTTCACTGTTGTAATTATTTGATTGGGACTGAAGTAGAAGGGCACTAATTTTGCTGTACTTACTGTCTTTAAATATGGTTAAATATCCCACAGTTACCTTGCTATTCTATTTCTACAATTCTTTTTCTCCTGTCCTTTCTTCATCCTCTCTTCATTTTCAGGCTGCATCCGGTGCACATTTACCTCAGAGTAAGTTTTATTGATCTCAGTGGGGCTTACTTCTGAGTAGACATACATAGGATTGTGCTGCAGCTCTGTTTTAAAGTGACACAAGAGACACACATACCATATTTACCAAAAGAATGGCTTGAAAAATAAATATTGTAGAGCTAGGAACAGTGTAGGCCCCTGACTGTAAGCCCCACCGCTGGCCGGCCTTCTCCCCCTCACCTCCTTCGCACGTGGTGCTCTTCTCTTCCTCCTCGTTGCTGCTGCCAGCTCTCCTCTGTGAGGAGAGCTGGCAGCAGGTCTCTTCCAGTGGTCTCTGTGAATTGGAAATAGGAGAGCAGCCCTTCTCCCCGAACATCTGTCTTTGCCCCTGAAGGAACGTGCCTGCCTGAGGAGTGAATTACGGAAAGCGCGGCAGCCCCTCGCCCGCCAGCCACTCTCCCTGCTCTGGCCCTTCGCAGGGAAAGAGAAAGGCGGAAGGAGGTAACTGGGGAAAGCAGCGGAGAAACGCACCCACAAAGGTCTCCGCTCTGCAGGGAAGCCCAAACGGCACTTACTGGCCCCGCCATACACCTAGCCAGGCCCCGCCCCCGCCAGGCCCAGCAGCAGGAACCGCAGCTGCGGCCACAACGAGGCGCGGAGCCGGAGGAGGAGCAGGAACCGGAGTGGGGTGGGCGCAGCCGCTGGAGGCTTCTGACGGGCGGCACTGCACATTTCCCTCTGACCCGTCTCCAGAGTGACGGCGCCTGGCTCGGCCCGCAGCGGCCTCAGAGGGGGTTCAGCAAGGACGGGGCAAACATGGCGGCGGCGGCACATTAGGGGGTTCAATGGAACCCTCTGCATCCCCTGTGCGCACGCCAATGCCCAGCGGCTTCATGTATATGTTAAACAGCATAGGGGATAAGATAGAGCCCTGTGGAACCCCATGGCTTAGGAGCCACGGCACAGAGCAATAATCCCCCAGCACCACCTTCTGGTATCGGCCATCCAAGTAGGAGCGGAACCACTGCAACGCAGTACCTCCAACTCCCAGCTCAGACAACCTATCCAGAAGGATACCATGGTCGATGGTATCGAAGGCCGCTGAGAGGTCCAGGGTCGCACTCCCCCTGTCTCTCTCCCGGCAGAGGTCATCCTGTGGGCGACCAAGGCAGTTTCCGTTCCAAAACCAGGCCTGAAACCCGATTGAAATGGATCTAGATAATCCATTTCATTCAAGGGTGCCTGGAGTTGTCCTGCAACCACCCGCTCAAGCACCTTGCCCAGGAAAGGGATATTAGCCACTGGCCTGTAGTTGTTAACATCCTCCGGGTCCAAGTTAGGCTTCTTCAGGAGTGGTCTAATTACCGCCTCTTTTAATTGCATTTACATTCATTTACTTGGATGTAAATGCAATTGAAATCAATGGGATTTACTCTTGAGTAAGGGAATTGAGCCTGGGCAATAAACAAGCTCTATCAAACACACACACACATCTGATTCTGCCTTAAACCACCCCTGCACAGAATCAGTGAATTCTAAAAAAACAAGGGATGAACTGATCTGATTCAAACTTGGCATGCCTAGCGCCCTACTTAAGTCCCAGGTTTCATCTCTTTATCTTTAAAAATGAGGGAGCTGTAAGCATTTTGGCTAATTCCCATAGGAGCTCCAATGGACGATGGTTGCCACTTGATCACAATGTCCATCAATGACAAGAGGAGTGTCAGTGCCAAGGAGGGATGCTGTTGCCTGGGAGAGTGGAAACGCTGCTAGTGATGAACAGGAGGGGGAAGGAGGAGTGGGGCATGGTGGGAGCAGTGGGAGAGCAAACAAGTGAAAAGAGAGTTCACCAGTAAAGTAATGATCTGGAAAGAGAGGAATGCTTGCCATGCTTATGAAATGGAGGTAAAAAACTGGGGGGGGGGAGAGGAAATAGGTGTGTTGGAGTTGGGGATGACAGGTAAAAATATACAGGGATTCTGTGTGTTGGGCTTTCCTTGCACAATGTGTGCACTAGATTCTACCTAGGTGTGCATCCTGCCCCCTCTGTGAGGAGCACTACAACCACAAACACTACAAGGGTTCTTCAGGCCCTTGCGGATGCCAAGGGGAGATTTCTGGATGTCTACTCCAGTGTCTCTGGGAGAAGCCACAACACAGCCATATTCTGGAATCTGCTGTGGCCAACAAACTCACCATGGGAAGGTTCTTCACAGACAACACACACACACCCAGCAATAGTTTATGGCCTTCCCATGTGCCCACTCACCCTTGCAGACCAGGCGTTCATCCTCCAGCTGTGGCTGATTATGTACTTCCAAGCCCCTAGGATGGCTAAGAAGAAAATCTTCAAGGAGTATCACAGCTGCACAAGGATGCCTGTGGACCAGGCTTTGGGCTGGTGATCACTCTAAACACTGCCAGATGTAGAGGCAGACATTGTTCCAGAAGTCATTGTTATCTGCTGCATTTTGCATAATATCTGCAAGTCCAGGGGCGATGACTTGCTCCAGGAGCACCCAGACCTACCAGGATCAGAAGCAGAAAGCTACACACTGCTGTAGACAGGAGTGGAGGTCTCCCCATACCCACTACCCTTAAATCCAGCAACAGAAAGCTCCACATGGTTGGAGGTGAGGGAGGTGTGTGCCAAAATTGCTGAATGGATCAGCTCCCATTGCTGGCATAACAACATCATTTAGAGACGGTACATGATTTGTGCTTTCCTTTACTTAGCAGCACACCATTTTATTTAATTTTTTATTACATTTCTATACCGCCCAATAGCCGGAGCTCTCTGGGTGGTTCACAAAAATTAAAAACATTCAAAGTATAAAACAACAGTATAAAACCATCATATAAAATACAATATAAAAGCTCAACCAGATAAAAACAGCAGCAATGCAAAATTATGAATTTAAAACACCAAGTTAAAATTTATTTATAGACTGTTAAAATTCTGGGAGAATAAAAAGGTCTTCACCTGGTGTCTAAAAGCATATAATGTAGGTGCCAAACGAACCTCCTTAGGGAGCTCATTCCACAGCCGGGGTGCCACAGCAGAGAAGGCCCGCCTCCTGGTAGCCACCTGCCTCACTTCCTTTGAAATTTTGTACTTGTGCTAGAGGGCTTGGGACCATAGTGAGGAATGAGGAAAGGGCAGGTGCATGGAAGCAGAAGGAGAAAGAGCAATAAACGCCTGCACTAACCAGAACAGAAGTCTCCCTATGTAAGTAATGCGACAGTGCAACCAACTGTAGCCACCCCAAATCACTAACAGCGTTCCCGCTCTCCCAGGCAGCAGCACCCCTCCTTGGCACCAACACTCAAGAAACACACCTGCCGCCATTGCAGCATTGAAGCCAAGCTGTGTCTTCATCCACCTCTAGCAGTTATCAACAATGCCTCCATAATCCAGTTGTATCAGTTACTAATAACCCCCCCTTTTCAAGCCAGCCAAAATATGTGAATAAGCTATTCTGCATGGCAATAAACAGTTCATTCCAAGGTTGTGTTCCTGCTTTGTTGCTCAAAAGGGAATCAAGTTTGGGACTGGAGGGAGTGGGGAAGGAGCAAGGACTGGGAAAGTGGCGATTGGGAAGGGAGGAAGTACACAGGAGGTGGCAGGGAACCAGCTATAAAGAAAAGGCTGGGGAAACGGAGCAAACAGTTGTGGCTCAGATAATTTTACAAGGTTTTACAAGCTACACTTGGGGGCAGGAGAGGAACAGGGACTTACAAACAGCTATGCTGAGAGTGGCAGGGAAACTGCAGAGAAGGAACTGTCCAAACAGAAATAGTCCAGTTGAGGGGTGGGTGGGTTCTGACACTGGGAAAGCGGATTTGGCAAAAGGAAAGTAGACCAGAAAAGGAGAACGGGGCCGGGAGGGACATCGGGCAAGGGATCGCAGCCGGGGAGCGGGCGGGGGAAGGAGAACGGGGGCAGGTGGGGGATCAGACATCACAGGCAGGGGGACAGGGGGAAAGGAGAACGGGTATTGTGGATGGGGGGGGGAAGGAGATTTTTTTTAAAAAAAACAACACACTACTTACCTTTCCTGCCTCCTGCCGCTTTAAAAATAAAAAAATGGTAGCCGTGACAGCTCTCCTCCAGAGCTCGTCGTGGCTCGCATCTGAATAAGAGTGAAATCTCGCGTTATTCATAACGCGAGGTCTCCCCTCCTCTCCCCCGGATTCTCACTTAGGTCTAGCAAGGCCCTTGATCTGCACTTTGTTGTCTCATACCTCATACCTCAAAGTATGAATTTAGGCCTTGGTTGTGCTTTATTGGAGTGCTCTGAGTGCAATTAGTTTGGCATTGTCCATGGATTCATCTAGTCCTCTTACCTGCCTGTGACTACAGTTCTAGGGTGACCATATGACAAGGAGGACAAGGCTCCTGTATTTTTAACAGTTGTAGAGAAAAGGGATTTTCAGCAGGTGTCATTTGTATGTGTTAATCTGGTGCTAAAAGGGTTAAATTACGCTGCAAGAAGAAGGCTACATCAAGTGAGATATGGATGATCTGATCTGGAATGGGGTGGCTTGAGTGAGGGTTTTGGGGAGATTTACAAGAAGAACCCCTAAAAAAAAAACCAGACTCATATCTGAAATAGCCCCAGAAGTATATTCCAGACTCCTGAGCCATGGACATGAAGACCTTGAAATTTGATTCTATGCTAATCAATGTTATACCAATAACTAAGACTTTAGCTAAGATGTGCAGGACTGTCTTTGAAGAAAGGGGGACACACCACAGTGGACATTTTAAAAAGCGGCTTCTCAGAGTACGGCCAAGGCCACAGTATGCTGAGAGAGTGTGTGAGTGTGCTGGCAGAAAGCAGAGCATGCTCAGATGGTGTCCACTAGGAGGGAAAGTTGTTTTGAAATCTTGTGGTAGCACCTGCTGATAAGAAATGTCCTCACTCGAATTTGGGCATGGGAAGCGACAATACTGAGCAAACAGGACAGCTGGTATATAACCTAACATGACCTAATGAGGAACACGAACTCAAAGAAGATGTCTTATACGCCAATCAAGATAAGACACCCATATAGCAGCCATGTTGTCTAGGACCCCATGAGTATAACACGTGAAATATTGGGAAGGGGGAGATAACTAACTTCTGATTGGTGAATGGTTGGTGTAATCACTTATTCATGCCAATTATGATTGGAAGATGGTGGTCTCATCACTCATTGACCCCCACCTTTGAGCCAGAACAAGTGTATAAAAGCACAGGTAGCGGAGCTGTAAGTTTAGAATTTTTTATTTTCTCTTCAACCTCACCTCAGATTGGAACTTGGCGGAGCTGGGTAATTATGAATCTCTTTACAATTTTAGAAGTTGGGACTCAGAGTATTTTCCTGGAAGTTGGGACTTAGAGTACCATTAGCCTCTAAGACTTGGATTTAGTTTCTGAAGCTGGAACTTGTAGTTATTTCCAAGTCTCAGAAGTTCTCCGACTTTTACTTTTACTCTTGACATGCCTAGAGGAACTTTAGCATAGCTTTTAGATTCAGATAGTAAGCTAAGAGAAAGCATAGAGAAGGTTGACTATTATGTTTTAGTAGAGTTGAAAGAGTTTAGTTTAGCTTTAAACCACAAATAGTAAACAGAAGCGGATAATGAGGAGGAGTCATAATAATGCTAGAAGCTCAAGCTGTTATCTTATTAGCTAAATTTGTAATACCTGCTTTTGCAATTGCAATTCTTGTACTTAATCTGATATTTACATTTTACTCTCTTTTCTTGTAACCACACAGAGAGAGATTGTATACTTATATAACCACCATACCAATTTGTTTTATTTTGCAATTTTTACAATAGATTATTTACAATCATGTCTGTGGTGATGCTTATTGGCTTGGATTAAATGTTTGTCTATTTGGATTAGTACTGGTTACCCACTGGGGTGTTTCGGACCCATTTGATGTAGGTCCTGAGGTTAAAAAGGACCAAATTTGCAGTATGCATACAGCATCTGGTGAAATTCCCTCTTCATCACAATAGTTAAAGCTGCAGGTGCCCTCCTCTCTTTTGTATCTGGTCAAGATGGCAGGGCTCCTGCAGCTTTAACTGTTATGATGAAGACAAAATTTTACCACATGCTACATGCATTCAAATGATACTTGCTGAAATTCCTTTTTCTATACAACTTTAAAGATACAGGAGCCCTGTCCTCCTTTTCATATGGAGAACTTTGCATACAGTTCTCCAACTTGTGCATGCATTCTATATTTCCAGATGTGACAAGGGGATAGGAATATTTTCTAGATTTGCTGCATTTAAGAAATTCTCATGTTTGGGGGAAGAGTTCTAGTTTTGCACCTCCATCTTGTAGTGGTGGCATCACAACCATTTTTGTTTATTTTGCTTTAACCAAGATTATTTGATACTTACTGGTGTTAAATATGAGTCTAGTAAAGTTTTAATTTTTCTGTGACGTTTATGAAGTACAGAATAGGAGGATGTATACCTGGAATAATCTGAATACTCGTCCTACTGTCTACACTGCATTAAGAAGCTACTGCTTTTCCTTCCTTCTGAGTTCTAGCATTGGCAGGAAAGCAAAATGAAGAACCAATTTTACAAACAGCATGGACTGGGGAGCAAACTTGCAGGAGCTTTTCCTCCCTCCCCTCATTCTTTGGGGAAGAGTAAAACCTCTTCTCCACTGTGGCCAGTTTTCTGGCTGCCAATAAAAAACAAATATGAGATCATGCCAAGTCAGAAAAATACCAACAACCTGTTTCTAGGTGTATTTACTCAGAAATCTAATTGTAAATGGGGCTTACTAGCATATCATTGTGGCATAGCATTTTAAACCACTTTGAGATATGTTTCAAATGAGGAGAGAGGTATGCATTGTTAATAAATAAACACTCAAAAGTTAAGCCCAATGAGAATTGTCTAGTAAAGCCACCATCTTGAACACTTATTTGAAAATAGATGAATAGGGCTTACTTCCAAATAAATATGGTTAGGTTTTACTGTGTGTGTTTAGAATTGCAGCTACATATCCTGATGCTGCACATAGAATCATAGAATAGTAGAGGTGGAAGGGGCTATAAGGCCATTGAGTCCAACATTCATACCTAGACACAGATCCCACTAAGTTGATTAGAGATTGCAGCTAGGTAAGGATTGAAGCCTTAAGGTTAATCATGGCTATTATTAAATGGACACAGGACTACCCCTTTAGTTAAGATAAACTGCAAAACAAAAATTCCACTGTTGTAAGTCTCAAAATGCTATTGCTTATAGAAATGGCACCTGTCATGGAACCAGCTACACCGTACCCGATGCATAGAAGGGAGACCAAGCCATTCCCTTCCAAAGACCTTTCTGCTGTCCAGAGATTATTATTATTAATAATAATAATTTATATAGCGCCATCAATTTATTACTTTGTCAATTCTGTTAGAAGCTAGCAAATATTATAGTTGGGAGGGATTGGAAACCTTTTCCTAACACCCTCCCTCTGCATATATCCTTATGAAGTCTCCAGGGATGCCATGTCTTCCTTCATATCTTGCCTGAAGTCATAGTTCCGGATAGATGACATCACAAATAGTTACTGTAGTAATTTATCAGGTATGTATGAGTGAGAAAGACAGTTTTAAAAGCCAAAGCACATGACGGAATCAAACAGGGTACAGAAAAAAGAAAAAGAAGTGGTGAATACAGAATAAAGGCAAGCCATTTCCTCAATTTTTTCTCCCTGGAGCAGGAGTCCTGCCCTGGCTGCCACTGCTGCTACCGGGCACAGATGCCCCCTTATGCCTCCTGGACATCCTGAGGGAGAAGGAGTCCTTTGTGCACAGTAGTGTCACCGTGTGCAAATCTCTCCTTGTCCCTTCTGTGACCTCACTGTATGCAGACCTCTCCTTCTCCCTTCAAGTGCACAGTGACCCTTTGACACTAGATTGGGGATCATTCCAGCAGTCTGCCATTCATCCCCAGTCCACAGAGATAATAAATGTAGAGGCATAATTCAATAGTCTGCAGATGGAACTTCCTGGCTCCCCCTCATGGAGAGCTCTCTAAAGAAAAAACAGGGATGGGGAGATGGAGAAATCCAGAATTTTAGCATAGCTGTGACTGGGCAGCAGCATGTCTCCCCAGAAACAAAAACTATCAGAAAAACAGATTTCATGCTCTTTTTATTTCATGTGAAAAAAATGTTTTATCTATTTTAAATGTTCTTTTCTTATTTCATGTGAAAAATGTTTTGTTTTTGTTTTTTGGTATTCTAATACTTAGAAAACATTGTGGTATAAAAAACAGTACTTTTTGAGAAGGATGAATTGTTGGCTTACTATTTAAAAAATTGTTTGTTTTATTAAAAAGATTAGTGAAAATTTGTTGGAAGGGAAGAGTTACTGGAGGAATTTAAAAATTATTATATGAAACTGTATTCTTAGTGCTATCATTCCTTCAATATGTAAAGCTACTTAAATTGCTAGAAGAGGAAGTGAAAAAAGTTATATTAAATAGTGATGGGGGACCACCTGGTTTAGATCTATTTCCTTTTGAATTTTATAAAACATTTCTAATTGTCTATACTTTTATTTATTTTCCACAAAACAACCAAAACAAGGACAAAACACAGATACATAAGGAAAAGGAAAAAGAAGCAATATACACTATACAATTTACAACACAACACAGACATCTACTAAAATAAACACAGTTACATAAGGCTATAAGTCATTTGAAGCGATCTTCAAGCTAGACAGCAGCAATTACCTCCAATTTACCAGAAATGAATTTCATCACAGCAAGCTAGTATATATATATATATATATATATATATATATATATATATATCAAAGGCAAAATTACAAATTATATATAAAACCCACAAACAAATAAGTCATCCTTTTGCAGCTCTTGTATATAGTCAATAAAGGGTTTCCAGTCCAATACATATGAGTCTATTGTTCTTTCATTTACTTTTAATTTCGTCATCTCCGCCAATTCCAACACCATAAGGATCTATTTTTCCGTTGTTGGTACTTGTATTTTCTTCCAATATTGGGCATACAGTAGTCTTGCCGCTGTCACCATATGTTGAACTTACAGTCCTTTTGCTTTTAATTGATCATCCATAAGTCCAAGCAAGAACATTTCTGGTTTAATTTCTATATTTCTTTTTAAAAATTTGCATTAATGCATGTATTTTAACCCAGTATGCTTTTGCTCTTTTACAAGACCACCACATGTGGTAAAACATACCTTCTTGTTCTTCACATTTCCAACAGTCCCCCAGACAACCACTGTACATTTTTGCTAACTTTGAAGGAGACATATACCATCTGTACATCATCTTATAAAAGTTTTCCTTTAATCTGGCACTTAATGTATACGTTAAGCCTTTTGACCACATAGTTTTCCATAGTTCAATTGGAATCTTATGTCCCATATTATTTTCCCATCTAACCATATAATCCTTCATTTGTTCTTTCTCCCCTTCCAACTTTAACAACAATTTATATACTTTACCAATAAGATGTTCATCGTTAGTACATAATACTTCTTCAAACATTGACTTTGACCCTTCGAATCCCCCTGCTTTAACATCACACTTAAACTTCTCTTGAATCTATAAATACGAAAACCATTGGCACAACTCTTGTCTCGTTTTTAATTTACACTCTCCTTGGGATGTCTCCAAGACATCTCTATATTTTAACCATTTATGTCCACTCGAAAGTTCTGTTCTGAAAAAGGCCTCTTGAGTCAACACCCACATTGGAATTTATTTATTTATTTTATTTTTATTTATTACATTTTTATACCGCCCAATAGCCGAAGGTCTCTGGGCGGTTCACAAAAATTAAAACCACAGTAAAACACCCAACAGTTTAAAACACAATTACGAAATACAGTATAAAAAGCGCAACCAGGATAAAACCACACAGCAAAGTTGATATAAGATTAAAATACAGAGTTAAAACAGTAAAATTTAAATTTAAGTTAAAATTAAGTGTTAAAATACTGAGTGAATAAAAAGGTCTTCAGCTGGCGACGAAAGCAGTACAGTGTAGGCGCCAAGCGGACCTCTCTGGGGAGCTCGTTCCACAACCGGGGTGCCACAGCGGAGAAAGCCCTCCTCCTAGTAGCCACCTGCCTCACTTCCTTTGGCAGGGGCTCATGGAGAAGGCCCCCTGTAGATGATCTTAAGGTCCGGGTAGGTACATATGGGAGGAGGCGTTCCTTCAGATAACCTGGCCCCAAACCGTTTAGGGCTTTAAATGTTAATACCAGCACTTTGAATTGGGCCCGGACCTGGACTGGCAGCCAATGAAGCTGGAAAAGGACTGGCGTAATGTGATCTCGCCGGCCAGTCCCTGTTAATAACCTTGCTGCCCTGAATCTTCTGATATAGTCGTGATTTGTATTTCTTCCATACACTCAGAATAGTACATCTAATGAAGTGATTATTAAAATTAAAATCTACATTGACCTTTGCTTTCTCATACCACAGGTATCCATGCCACCCAAATCTTATATCATGCCCCTCTAACTCTAATAGCCATCTGTTCTCCAACACTACCCATTCTTTCATCCATATCATGCTAAATCAAAGTAATAGCCCTCACCGGTTGTTCAGAAATGAGATTCAGTAAATTGGAGGAGTAGAGGTTAGAGATAGATAACAATGTAGTGTGTGACAAAGCAACAGTAGTGAGAGGTATGAACACAGGTGAGGGGAAATAAGTAGAGATACTCAGATCCCTGCCATAACCCACTGTGAAATGGTGGCCAAAACCAACCAGGGGTTGACAAAGGGCGGGAACCACCTCTTGACCTAGATTGCAGCCAGGTGAAAGACTCACCCTAGGGAACACTTATGGTGGTTGTAATGCGGAGAAATATGGCACACAGCTATTGAACCACATAGGAGCTGAGATAAAGGGGGGAAATGAAGTAAAAGTATGCCACAAAACCAGCTGTGTGGGTTTTCTTAAGATAAACTCAAGCTTGATGACCGCAGAGTAGCCACGACATCATGTGCCCCAGACAACCATAAAATGCTCCTTCTGTGCAGCAAATCATCTGTGAAGACAACTTTTATGTGTTTTATTATTGCATGCCACCTTGGGAGGGCTTCTGCCCTGAAAGGAAATCAATAAATATTAGAAATAACGAACAAACAAATAAATAAAGGGGTTGCCAAGTATTGAAGAGCATTGGCAGGTCTGTGAGGAGAGAATGACACTGAAACAAATTGAGGCAAAATTGCACAGCCATGACAGCAGTCTAATGGGAGCTTGGATACTGCTTACATTTGTCATGGCTGAGGTTTGTCAACAAATTCAAGTCAGACATAACAACACGGCAACATATGATATGGGAGCTTACAATCTCTTTTGAACCCCCTTCTTTCCCCCCCACCTAGGAGTTACCTGCTTACCTTTTCAAGATGACTACATGGAAGGAGAGGCACTTCCTATGTAAGGACAAATATGTGTCATGGCCAGGGTTTTCTCCAAGACCATACCATAAATTGGCTCTTGAAAGACCACCACACACAGATGCCAAAATCAAAGTTAGCCAGAAAATGCGTTGCCCAGTTGAAGAGGGTGCCCCTTGGCATGTCTGGGCATACCATACATGGCTAGATGTAGGGCGGTTGCCGCCCATCTATGACCCAAGACCTGACAAGCCTTTTGACAGCAAAACATGGCGATGGATTACGGCTGCCAAGAAACATCCAATGGCTGAGCCTCTAGTCCCACCTCCTTCACAATTGGATGGGAACACCTACATTAAGTTTATCGAAGGGGAAGGGTTGTTTGTGGACCAGAGACATAAAGAAAGAGTTCTGAACCAAACACAGAAAGAAATAACCTGGTGTGAACAACTCAAACTGCGGAGTGAGTGCCGAGATCCTCCTCTAGATATTCAGGGAAATATTATGCCTCCCAAAGCGTTCAAACGGTAAGATATGCTTTGCTACCTAACACTTTTCCTACCAACTTATGTAAGTACCCTTCAGACATACTCTTTTTATTAGAACTTACCAAAATTCACACATTTCATATTTGAATGAAAAGAACTTGAGATTTTAAAAAACCTATGTACAGGAGAAAGAAACATTGATGGGCTTGTTTATTCATACTGGATGCTGTATCTGAATAACACAACCATATTGGTGGGGACCCTCATGAGGCAAGGTGGGAGGTGTGTAATTAAAGGGCAGAATATTATCAGTTGTTCAGTTTATCACATCTTTACCACCACTAAGATATCTTTTGGATTTTCTGCCTCAGAGACCAAAATGAATGGGCTTTCAGATTAGGCAGCCTAGATTTGGGGACCTGTTGGTTTTCATGCACTGGTCATTTCTATCATAGACTACTTCAACTTCCTTCTCTCTTTCTGTCCCATGTCACACCTCAGCCTACTCAGCTCTGCTCAGAATTCTGCTTATAAAATAATTTACCCCTTCTTCCATTCATGATATCCCAACACAAATCCTTATACAGTCTTCTCATTTTTGACATCCAGCACAAACACCTTTAAAGTTTTCCATGGCTTCAACCACCATATCTCTCTGCCCTAATTTTCCTATGACCTTTGATACTTCTTCTCAGTTACCTTTACAGCACAATCTCATCCACTGGGTGATTCAGTAAAAACCCTTCTATACTAACAAAATTAGCACTTTGAACCGATCCCCAGAATGGGTGTTGGCCTCCATGGGGATGTACATCAATAACCATCGAGCAAGGCTGAAGAACCAGACCACCATTATTTTGCTCTATTATTCCAATATCTGGACCACTATTGGGGGCTGTAGATAAATGGCCTCCATTATTGCAGTGAGGTTCGATTATTGGGTCTAAACGGGGAGGGCGTGGTGGAGGTTGAGCCTGGATGCCTTGGCTGAGAAGCTTTTCTGGGAGCCATGTCAATAGTTTATTTAAAGAGCTAAGCACAATTTCTAAGTTAGAACTAATCAATTGGAGTGTCCTCGCTGTTAGGAAACATTGCTCAGCCAGTAATTCAAGGGAAAAAACTTCACTTTGGGAGTTTTCCATGGATTTGCCAATTGGACCGTTTGTTTGAGAAACGCCAGCGCCTCCTAAGATAGACTCACCAGTAACTTCGCCTCCCTCGGCCAGAGGAGCATATCTATTAGACAAAGTGATTTCATCTGTCGGAAAAGCAGCAGAGATGGCATGAGGAGGCTGCCGAACAATAAAACTGTCGAGCCTGCACTGTTTGGCGCAGGGTGCATTACTCGCAGTTTGTGGAGGTGATAAAAATCTTTTCCTTCTCATAGTCAGCCAAATGACCTAGAGGTAAACAAACTAAAAAAAGTCCACACTACTAAAAAGTTTAAAACCCCTTTCAGGGAGTGGCAACTAATACTCGAGAGCTGCCGGGTGTTAATTAAACTCTTGATAGAAAGCACACTGCAGTTTGCAGTTCAAAGAAGGAGGCAGCACATCGAAGAGCTACAAAACTGCAAGCTGGAAATGCAGAGGGCAGTAAGAGCAATAAAAACAAGTGAAAGAGTAAAACAATAAAACAATAAAACAGCTTAAAATAGGTCAATAAAACAGTAAAACTTCTAAAATAAATTATATGAGTCACGGAGACTCACACAGCACTGCAGCCTCCAACGCCATTTCCCCCCCACAACAAAAATAAACTTACAACTACTAACAATCACAATTTTTATTCCCACCCCTCCCCTTCTCCCCCTTAGTTCCCCTCCCTCCCCTCCCTCCCCTCCCTTCTCCCCCCTCTTCTGGTCCCCCCTTTACTCCTCCGTTGGTGAAACACCCCAATCATGGCCATCAACCTTTAAGGGGGGGAGACAGAACCCACAGTCCTGATGCGGCAAGCCTCTAACTCATTAATTATTCTTATTATCTCCTTCCCCCCCACTTTTTAAAATTTGTTTTAATTAAGTCTCTAAGTCCCACTTGGACCAGGACGTTCTCCCTCTTCTCCTTCCGGCTGGGTTGACGATTCTTCATCCATCCCTAGTTGTCTTAACAATGACATTCCCTGTTCCAGAGATGTTATTCTATGTTGTCTTCCTTCCTGCATAAAACTCAGGAACACCGGATATCACCATGAAAAAGCAATTCCCTCCCTCTTAAGCTTTGCTATTACTGGCCTCACACTTCTCCTCCATTCAATGGTTTGTGGACACAGATCATTGTAGATTTAGATTGGCGCTTCTTGAAACTTCAGCGTAGTTATTAGCCTTAATTTCTTCATAAACTGCTCCTTTTTATAATAATTTGCAAATGTAACCAAGATATCTCTGGGCATAGCCCTAGATCTGTTTCCAGCCACTCAATGAATTCTCTCAATATCTTGCTGTGTTAAATCCATATCTGCAGCCAGCTCCATAAACCATCCCAGAATGCTTATTCTCAAATTTTCGCCTTGCATCTCAGGGAGATTTTTTTATACAAAGATTTGGACATCTAGATTGATCTTCCAGATGAATCAGCCTCAATTCATGTTGATCAAATTTAAGACTGTGTTGGTTTAGCTGTTGTTGATTCACATCCACTTGATTTGATAGCTGTTGAATTTCTGCTTTTGTTTTCTCCAAATCCTTTTCAATTTTTAATATTGATATTTTCACCTCCTGTACATTTTTAATTACTTCTTCTTTATTCTTTTTCATTTCCTGAAACAAAGCTTTAATATTGCTTTGGATCATTTCCATAATCTTAAAATAATTCTCATCTTGTGCTGATTTTGGCGCTGTGCCATTCTTTTTGCCTGATGCTGCAGCCGCCATTTCCTCTCCTTCAGCAGTTTGTGGATTTATTGCCAACTCGTCTCGGTTGTCTTGTACACTTTCTTGTGTACTTTCCTCATTTTTTGTTAATCTAGCCACTGATTTATCAGAGGGATGTGCTTTGGTTCTGGTCCAAATTGGTTTCCCTTTATTCTTGTTATTTTTCTTTTTCGGCATTTATCTTTCACTTTTCAGACTTTCTCTTTGCCACTCCTCCTCCCCCCTCATACCTCCATAAATTATTTTTAGAGTGACTTAATTAGCTTCCGCTCTGTGCTTCTTTCAGATAAGAATTGATTCAGCTGCACTTAAAAGTCTCTGCATTCCATCAAAGTTATTTATTATTGCTTCCATAAAGCCCTCTCTTTGGGAGCGACAAAACGAAACTAAAAAGTTCAGATCATTTCAAAGTGCTCTGGGAGGTGTCTTTACTTTCCCAAATGCACAGAGAGTTCATAAATATTTTGTAAAAGTTACTCACATTATTATGCCGATCATACACTTCTAGGCTTCATTAATCAGGAGCTGAGATGAGACTTTAGCGCTTCATTGGACTGCTAGGCTCCACCCCCCTCTCCCAGCAGTTTCAAGTAAATATTAAATAGCATTGGGGGAAGGATGGAACCTTGTGGTACACCACACAGCAGCCCCTTCTTTGAGGAGCAGCTATCTCCAAGCATCACCATCTGGAACCTGCCTGAGAGGTAGACCTGAAACCACTGAAGCATAGTGCCTCTGATTCTCAGTCCCCTCAGGTGATCCAGAAGGTTACCATGGTTGATGGTATCAAAAGCTGCTGAGAGGTCCAAAAGTACAGCAGGGACACACACTCCCCCTGTCAATACTCAGGTGTAGATCATCCACTAAGGCAACCATAGCGGTCTCAATCCGTATCCTGCTCTGAAGCCGGTTTGAAATGGGTCTAGAAAATCTGCATCATCCAAGACTGCTTGGAGTTGGAAGGCAACTGTCCTCTTAATCACTTTGCCCCAAAATGGAAAATTTGATACTGGTCTGTAATTATTAAGGTCCAGGGGGTCCAGGGAGGGCTTTTTTAGAAGTGGCCATACCACTGCTTCTTTTAAACATGGTGGAAAACTCCCCTCCCTGAGAGATGCATTAATAATAAACTGTAGTTGTTGTCTAACTGCATCTCTGCCGTGGACGACCAGCCATGAAGGACAAGGATCGAGAGGGCAAGTCATCATCTTCACTCATCCAAGCAGCTCGTCAACATCCTCGGTACGCACCAACTGAAACTGATCCAGTGTAATCGTACTAGCAGAGTTGCTGGACACTCCATTGTCAGCTTCTGCTATAATGATGGCATCTAAGTTGGCTCTTATCCAAGAGATTTTTTTCTGTGAGATGATCGTTAAAGGCATCACAACAAACTACTGAAGGCTCTAAAATTGGGTTCAGGGGGGAAGGTGTCTGAGTTAGACCCCTCACCACCCTGAACAGTTCTGCTGGATGCGAATTCGCAGACGCAATGCATGCAGAGAAGAAAGCTTTCTTAGCTGCACGTATTGCCACCCCATAGGAACAAAGATGTTCTCTATGTCATGTTTTGTCAGATATGAGTCAAGTTTTCCACCATTGGCACTCTAGTTGTTGTCCTTCCCACTTCAACTCCCTGAGTTCTTCCATATATCAAGGTGCCCGGTTAGAAGCTGGTCGGAGAGGACATTTGGGAGCGATCATGTTGATAGCCCTAGTTAGGTCTTGATTCCATCTATTGACCAGGGCTTCAATAGGATCGTCAACAATACCATCCATAGAACATTCTAAGGCTATCTGGAATCCAAGAGGATCCATCAGGCTTCGAGGGTCTGCCATCTTAATAGATCCGCCACCCCTGCAGGGGTGGATAGTAGCCGTGATACTAACCCTAACCAGAAAATGATCTGTCCATGACAACACAGAGGTATTCATCACCTCTGCCTACAGATCCATCTGTTCAGAGCTGAAAACAAAATCGAGGGTGTGACCTGTGGAATGTATGGGTCCAGAGACCTGTTGGGATAGGCCCATGTTTGTCATGGATGCCATGAACTCCTGAGCTGCACCTTCCAAACTCTTCTTGAAAGGGATGTTGAAGTCACCCAGGACCAAAAGCCTGTGTGACTCCAACACCAACTCCAAGACCAGTTCCATGAGCTTGGCCAGGGAGTCGGATAGACAGCGGGGTGGCCAGTGCACTAACAGAATCCCCAGTCTATCCTTGGGCGATGTGATTCAATTCCTGGACAGGAATTCTGGCCAGGTTGAGATTGTTTTTGTAGACCACAGCTACTCCACGCCCCCTGCCCACTTTCCCTCACCTGCTCATATCAGGAACCAATAGCATGGAAACCAATATATGATCTAATAAGGAATATGTATAATATCTGGAAAAGAAGTATGTATAATCCCTAGCTCCTGGGTGTTAGACAAGTTCTTAGCCCTTAGGGACGAGATCCAATTCAGCCCCCAAGAACGACACCACACTTCCAGCGACAGAGGGTCCAAAGCGCTTTATTGATTATAATCAAGATCTGAGAGTCTTGAAAGCAACAGTCAGACAAAGAATTGGAAATTCAGCAGGGCTTTTCAAGCCTGAAAGGGGCAGTGCCCCACAGCAATATTAACCAATCAGAATGTAACACCAGAGAGCCCCCTTATCTTCTGCAAAACATTTCCTCTGTAACAGTACATTCCGCCTGGGAACATAAAGCTATTGTTTTGGATAGATAAGATAGTTACACAGGAAACACCCTTGAAGACATTCTTGGTACGTGACATCTCGCCTGATGTATAATGGATACTATATAGCTTCCTTTAGAAAATGGAGGTGGTTATGCTAACATGGGTGCATCTATCTCCAGGCATCTGTTAAATAAAACCTTTTCAACAGAGGTAATATACTTTTATTAGACTGTCGCATGACCCTGGGTGTTGTATTACTTCTATCCATAAAGGCATCACATGTCAAATTAAAATCTCCTCTTTCTATAATCTCTCCTTCAGCAAGTTCTCTTAGTTTTTAAAGTGCTTTAGCCATTTATGAGTACTGGTTTACATTTGGCGCATAGATTGTGGCTATAGTTATAGGACACTCTCCCATCAAACCCTTTTTTTAAAAAGGTATCCCCAGTTAAGTAGCTATTTTACATTGTCCATTCATACTTAGACAAATTAGTTAGGTCAGAGATCCATCAGCTTAAAAAAATAACCAAAATATTACTGTGTATAGCAATATTGTTTATTAGAGGTAGGCAATCCTAGGGCTACATGTGGTCTTTGGCCAGTTTCAAGTAGCCCTGAGCCTAATTTCAAAAGCCCTGTACATGCAATCACTTCAGGCCTCTGGCAAGAGTGATCTGTCCCTTTCATGGCATCCCAGTGGGTAAGAAGGAAGAGGGGGAGGGAAAGGGGTGACAGTAAGAGAAAGGGGCAACTGTTTTGGCTGGGGCCCTTCTCACCCCTGGCTCACCAACACGCAGCCCCCGACAGATTATGCACACAAGGGAATGTGACCCTCAATAGAAAACGGCCAGATCTACACCAAGCAGGATAACACTTTGTCATGGGCCCCAACAGTTGTCAAATACTGATATAATCTGTTTTAAAGCAGTAGTGTAGATCCTGCTCAGGTTGCCCACTCCAGGTTTAGAGTGTGACCTGGAATGTCCCTGATTTAACTCCCACCTTGGTCTCAAACACAGTAGCAGCTTACATTATTCTTTTAGCTTCAGTCCCCATCACCAATGTAGGGATATAATACTGGCCTATGTTAGAGGGTGAAAGTTGTTGTTGTTGTTATTCTTTTGGACAGATATAAACATCTACTTTCAAAGAAAAGTCCAGCTGGTGTTCAATTGCAGCCTGTCACACCCCCTTCTAGAAGCTGCTGGAACTGCCGTTGTCCAAGTCTCCAACCCCATTATCAAGAGGCAGCTGTCAAGTTTGCCCTGAAGAACAGCAGTCCAATCTACCAGGAGGTGGTGGAAAAATACCAGGAACTGGCCCTGTCTGGGAGCAAAATAAAGCCTTGTACACCTATCATCTAAATAAATGGAAGGGGATGGAGCCTGAAATTCACAACACCATGTTGGAAGTCAAACTGTTATTATAAATGAAACTGAAACTATCACTGCAGAATGATCAACAGTAGCCAAAGCACTGAATATGTCAACAACATATTGTTGTTGACAGTTAAACCACTCTCAGGGATGGTTTAACTGTTTTTCCTGCACATTGCAGAGGGTTGGACTAGATGATCCTTGTGGTCCCTTCAAACCCCACAATTCTATGATACTCTATGAACAACAACAAAACACCTACAAATACATTCATGTCATGGATTTAAATCGGTTTTACAGATGTGACATATAATAAAGCTTTTACCACAGAGGTGTAGGGATACAGTAATGCCACTCTTTTAGCCAAAGAGCAGCCTTCCCCAACCTGGTGCCCTCAAGATGTTTTGGTCTTTAACTCCCATCAGCCACCACCAGCATGGCCAATAGTCAGGAATGCTGGAAGCTTGACATTCAAAACATCTGGAGGGCACCAGGTTGGAGAAACTGGAGGAGAAGGTCCTCTGTTCCTTTCCATAACATAAAAATGTCATCAAGGTATCTCTTATAAAAGGCATTGTGAGGTTTATAGACATTATCCTCTTGCGTAATGTGTGTTTGTTGAAACCAGTCCATATAGATATTACCCAATTCTGGGGCAAATCTACAGCCCATGGCTGTACCTGAGATTTGCCAATAGTATTCATCCTGAAAGGTGAAGGGTTTTTTTTTAAGGGCTAATTCAGCTAGGGAATATAAAAAGGCTGTTGGTGGGGTGGAGACATCTGTTCTTCTATTTAAGGTGGATTCTATAACTTCTAACGCTTCCCATTGTGGAATATTTGTATACAAAGATATAACATCCAAGGAAACTAGCCATGTGTCCCGTAGGTCATCATGGATGTTGTCCAGGAGATTTAAAAAGTGGGTGGTGTCTTTTATATGGGGCTCTATATGGGTTACAAAGGGTTTGAGAAAAAAAATGATGTAATTAGACAGGAGCTCTGGTATTGAGCCGCATCCTGATATGATGGGCCTCCCTGGGATGGGAGAAACGTTTTTATGTATTTTTGGAAGGAGGTAGAATCTGGGGGTACGTCCCTCGGTTTCTAGAAGGTAGTCATGTGTGTGCTTATCTATATATCCCATAAGGATGGCTTCATTCACCACCACAGCTATTTCTTTTTTAATTTGTGCAGTGGGATTCTGCTTACATAGTCTGTAGTGTTTAGCGTTATGTAGTTGGCGGTGGGTCTCCTGGATGTAATCGGTTTCATTCATGACTACAATAGGAGTGAACTTTTACAATCTAGATCAAAGTAACCCCTAGAAAGAATGGTTATTCCCCTTACATACGATAGCTATACTGATAAAATCAGAGAAACCATAACCAAGTATTGGTACCTTTTAAATAACATACCTGCTTGTCAAGAACAGCCTATCTTTGCATACAAATGCAAACAGAACTTAAGGGACATGTTGGTCCACAGCACATGCTACCCTAAAAACAAACGGAGGGATGTAACTCTCCTGGGGAAGAGGTTCAAGGAAACTACCCATGTGGCCACTGTAGCATTTGTACCAATTGTCATACAAGGAAAAGCTTGATCAATCCTGTCAATAATGCACAATATTAGGGATGTGCTCCGCTCCGATTAGAATCGGAGAATCAGAAGCGAATTGGCCTGCTCCGCCTTGCCCAGAGGTGGAGTAGAAGCGGACCGTGGACCCTTAGAAGCATGGCAAAGAGAAGCAGCAATAGGCGGAGCGCTTCTCTTTTCGCGGAGTGCTCCGCCCGCCATTTTGGATAATTTCGCCCATAGGATTGCATTGCGGAAAAGAATAGGGGATAACTGTGTTGTTTTTAAAGCTATCTTTCTGAAAGTTCGTATGCTTAGAGAGTCGTGGCTGGGGGTCATTTTGAGCCTACTCTCAGCACTCTGTGTGGTGTGGTTCGATTGCTATAATTTTTAAAAAAATAGGGTAAAAAAAGCAGGAGAGAGTAAGCAGCGGTGTTTTTTTTAGCGATGACAGGCACATTCAACTCCCAATCCTGATGAGAATTGATGACCTCATGAAGCATCCTCCAATCCCAGAGTTGAAGGGGGGACTAAGGCAGAGCCACCCTGAGACCTTTTCTCCTTTCTTTCTCTTTGTGTGTTGGCGTTTGTGGAAAGAGGAGTTAGTTTAGGTGCTGCTGCTGTGTTTGGAGTTGGAGGAGATTAGATTAGGATTTAGCTTGGGTTGTGTGTGTGTGTTTGTTTGTTTCTGACTGTTTGCTTAGTTTGCTCTGTGTTTTTCCCTTACTTTGATTTTATATAAACTTTATTTTTAATTTTTGGAGTGTTTGTTTGGTTGGTTGGTTTCCCCCCCCCTTCCCCCTCTTAAAGCCTGACTGTGTTTCATCTTCCTTCTTTCTTCTATATAAAAAAAATACAAAAAAAATACAAAAAAAATTTATTCTCTATTTCTTCTCTCTCTGTGTGTGTGTGTTACTTGGACTGTGTGTGTGAGACTTGTGTTATTGTGTGAGTGTGCTGTATGCATTGCTTGTGAAGTGCAAAAAAGCCAATACAATTTGAGCATTTCAAATCCTGTTTGGGAAAAGCATACACACTTGTCCCATTTCCCTAAATACATATTATTATTATTATTATTATTATTATTATTATTATTATTATTATTATTATCGTCATCATCGTCTTCATCATCATGAGAAGAGGGAGCAGGCGCACGTCTGTGGCTGGGTGTGCTGAAAGCAGTGGTGGTCAAGGGAAGGCTCAGGCTGCCACTAGTAAGCAGGCTGCCTCTCCTGCTGTGAAAATCAAACGTGCAAGTCCTTGGCTGGCTGCTCCTCAACAGAAGCAGGAGAAGCAGCAGGCAGAGGCACTCTCTTCTCCAACTTGCACCCGGCATTCTCTTTTTGAGGGTGGGAATGGGAAAAGTGCCCCTTTGCAAGAGGCAGGTGGCAGCAGTGCCATTAGAGGAGGAGGAGGAGGAGTATCCCCAACTCCTTCATTATTGTTTGAGGCCACAAGCCCGCTGATGGACCTGTCTCCAGAACTCATAGACACGAGGTCCTCAGCACAGTGGAGGGCAGGAGGAGGAGGAGGCGGTCCTCCAGGATGTGGGTGCTGAGGAGGAGCAGCAGCAGGCCAAGGCTCTCTCCCCAGTCTCATCCCACCCCTCTTCCGCTGTAACCCCTGTTTCTGTGGTGACACCAGAGAGCTCAGGCGGGCAATTGGTGTCACCACGGAAGCGAAAGACCAGCATAGTGTGGGACCACTATGAGGTGGGAGTGGATCCCCGCTTTGCTGTCTGTCGCCACTGCAAACTCACTCTAAGCAGGGGTTCAGCTACAGGGCATTATGGATCCAGCAGCCTGAAGATGCATCTTCAGAGGCAGCACCAGTCGATCTTGATGGGGAAAGAGGCGGGCACTTCCAAGGCGACTGGTTCCAGGGGAAAGCCGAAGGCTACTGCTGCTGCTGCTGCTGCTGCTGGCACTGCCACTCTAAGCTCTCCATCTCCCATCCCCACGAGGGTTAGGCAGGCAACCCTCGAGGACATGGGGTGGGGGAAGTATGGATCCACAAGTTGGCGTTTTCCAACGCCCACCCAGATCACCACCTGCATCGGTGAGATGGTGGTGTTGGACGACCAGCCATTCAGCCTCATCGACAACGCAGGCTTCAAGAGGCTGATGGCGCTTGTGGTTCCATACTATAAGCTGCCGTGTTGCACCACCCTTAGCAGGCGGGTGGTGCCTTCCCTGTACCGTTCTTGCAGGGAGTTAGTGCTGGGTCATCTGTGCCAGGCAGAGGCACGGATGGTGCACTTCACCTCGGACATTTGGTCCAGCGAGGGCGGAGTGCACGCTTACCTGTCCCTGACGGCTCACTGGTGGGCAGCCGTGGGGCAGGAAGCATCCAGCACTACAGGGACTGGCAAGGAGGGCTACTGCTGGGCCCTCCTCCATACGCGAGTGATGGACCAGTCCCACACGGCAGCGGAGATTACGGAGGCCATGAACCACATGGTGGATGGGTGGCTAGCTGGGCACAAGCTCACCCGTGGTTACATGGTCACGGACGGGGGAGCCAACATGGTGAAGGCGGTGCGTGATGGCGGATTTGAGGGGGTCCGCTGCATCCCGAACGTCTTGAACCTGGTGGTGATGGATGGCCTTGGGATGGGCAGCAAGGCCAACCTCGGTCCCCTGGCCGGTATCCGTAACCTCCTGGAGAGCTGCAGAAAGGTGGCAGGGCATTTCCACCACAGCATCAAGGGCAGTCGATTGCTGCGGGAGAAGCAGGAGGAGTTGAATCTCCCGCAGCACAGGCTAGTGCAAGACGTGGTGACACGCTGGAACTCCACCTACCTCATGCTGGAGCGTATGGTGGAGCAACAGCGTGCCATCCACGACTTGTTCAGGGTCAGGGACATGGGCGTCCACCCAGCCCTGGGCAAGCAGCAGTGGGATGCCATTCCTTGAGGCCACCGAGACCCTGAGCACTAGCTCTGCCCTCCTCAGCCAGGTGATCCCAGTATGCAGGCATCTCCAGAAACAGTTGGGCGAGTTTCTGGAGTACAAGGATCCCGTCACCGGCAGGCGCTTTGAGCCCGAGGTACGTGAAGCGGTGACTAGGCTGAGGGATGGCCTGACGTGGAGGCTGGAGCCCATCCAAACAGAGAGGGTCTACATGTTGGCAGCCATGTGTGACCCTCGTGTGAAGGATGGGCTTTGTGGGCCAAATACCAGGCAGCACTGGGTGGAAATGCTGGTGGGTGAAGTGTGGGCGGCACGGGCCAAGAGGGTGGGGCAGAGTGAGGCAGAGGAGCAGGCCACCACTCCCAGCAGCAGCAGCAGCAGCAGCAGCAGCAGCCTCACCTGCATCCCTCCCAGCAGGAGCACAGGCCAGGGGTTTTGGGCACAGGCTCTGCATGCCGTGGTTGGGCAGGGACCCTCCCCATCCACCAGCCAGGATGACGCTGCAACCGCCATGCAGCGTTACCTGGCAGAGCCGATGGAGGAGTGCTCCATGGACCCCCTGGCCTACTGGTCATCCCACCGCCAGATTTGGCCGGACCTGGCACAGGTGGCCAGCGATCGACTGAGCTGCCCACCCACCAGTGTTCCAAGCGAGAGGGTGTTCTCTATGGCGGGGGACATAGTGACCCCTCACCACTCTCGTTTGGAGCCGGACTTGGTGGAGCAGCTGGTCTTTCTCAAGGGCAATCTGCCCCTGCTGGGATACCCCACCCTCAAGCCCTCGTGGGAGTGACAGGCAGGCTCCCCTCCCTTTAATTCCACCCCTCCTTCGGTTGGCAGGCAGACTACAGTTCAGGCAGACAGGCTTTTTCTTTTTAAAAGTTGTTGTTGTTGTTGTTGTTGTTGTTGTTGTTGTTATTATTATTATTATCCTTAGCATTTCATTATTTAGTGGCTGCGTTTCAGTTCACAAAATCAACTCTGAATCATTCGATTTGTCTCTCAGTAAGGTCGTGCCTTCTTTGTCTTACATACAGGCAGGCAGGCTTTTTCTTTTTAAAAGTTGTTGTTGTTGTTGTTATTATTATTATTATCCTTAGCATTTCATTATTTAGTGGCTGCATTTCAGTTCACAAAATCAACTCTGAATCATTTGATTCGTCTCTCAGTAAGGTCGTGCCTTCTTTGTCTTACATACAGGCAGGCAGGCTTTTTCTTTTTTATTATTATTATTATTATTATTATTATTATTATTATTATTATTATTATCCTTATCCTTATCATTTCATTATTTAGTGGCTGCGTTTCAGTTCACAAAATCAACTCTGAATCATTCGATTTGTCTCTCAGTAAGGTCATGCCTTCTTCGTCTTACATACAGGCAGGCAGGCTGTAGTACTTATACAATTCATTCATTCAAATTCAGGCTATCTCTTCCTTACTACCACAGTAGACGTAGCAGGCAGTGCCAGGCTGAATCTTCCCCTAAAGGAGAAGAATACTTCATGCCTGGTGGGCATCATGAGCCTCTGCAAAAGCTGTAGGCAGAGTTTGTCACCGTTTGTGTGTGTGTGACTGTGTGAGGGCAAAGCACCACACTCAATTTCATTTCATTTCTGTGGCATCTGGTACAGCTTAGTAAACTCATCCAGATAGTTTTCCACCCAGTTCCAAAAGACTCCATGATTGACTACACACTTGTCTGTGTTTGGGTGAGGTGCAAGCAGGGGGCAAGGCAATGCCTGGCACCACCACCACTAGCCAGGCTGCCTCTCTCGCTGTGAAAATGAAATGGGCTAGTCCTCGCCTCACTCACCACAATGAGTTAGTGTTGGCTTTGAGAAGCTACCTCACACTGCAACTCATGGAAGTCATTGACTTCAGCACAGCCACTACTGTGGAGGCGGTGGTCCTCCAGGATGTGGGTGATGAGGAGCAGCAGCTGGCCAAGGCTCTCTCTGCAGTCTCATCCAACCCCTCTTCCTCTGTAATGTTCATGGCTTTGAGAAACAACCTGACACTTCAATTCATTTACTTCCCCTATGTGCGGGAGGTAAACTCCAGCAGTGCACTGGTCGCCCTTTCACCTCCCTTGATAGAAGTTGAATTGCATGTGAACCAGTTTCATGGGTTTGAGAAGCAACCTGTCACTTCAATTCATGCAACCCATTGCCTTCACCTGTGTTTTGGCAGTGGGCTGCGTCACCTGTATCCCTCCCAGCAGGAGCACAGGCCAGGGGTATTTTGGGCACAGGCTCTGTCTGCATGCCATGGTGGCAGAGACCCGTCCCAGCCACCAGGAACAGGAGGAAAACTCTAGCAGTCCACTGGTTGCCCTTTGGAAGGTTCTGGCTGAGGATTGGTTTTTCCATGTCATCCGACACTTCCACTTTGCACATTACTGCCCTTACAGGTGGATCATCCAGCAGCAACGTTAATGCTCCAAGCCTGCATCATCTTCCACACTCAAAGTAACTGCTTCAATAAGTACTAGCTCCTTTGTGCCCACTGGCCCATGCCTGCCCGCCTGCCTGCCTACCTGCCCACCTGCCTGCCTGCCCGCCTGCCTGCCCGCCCGCCTGCCCGCCCACCTGCCTGCCAGCCTGCCTGCCTGCCTGCCCACCCGCCCGCCTGCCTGCCTGCCTGCCCGCCTGCCTGCCTGCCTGCGTGCCTTCCCCCCAGGGTGCTGCTGTGGTGGGGCATCTGCCAGGACTGACTCCCCCATATTAGATCTATGGCGTATCTCTGCCTGGCTCTCTGCCCGCCTGTCCTCCTCCTCTGTGACCGCCTCGCAGGGTTGGTTTGCAATGTGTTACTGCTGGCTTAGAAAGAAACAAGCCATCCTTTGCTCACTCCTTGTGCCCGCCTCGCAGGGTTGGTTTGCAATGCATTACTGCTGGCTTAGAAAGAAACAAGCCATCCTTTGCTCACTCCTTGCGCCCGCCTCACAGGGTTGGTTTGCAATGCGTTACTGCTGGCTTGCCGCATTTCCTTGTGCCCCCAGAAATGTCTGCTGCCTGCCTTCCCTCCCTCCTCCCCTGCCCGCCTCACAGGGATGGTTTGTGTGTGTCTTGCTTTGAGTCAGGGGATATGTCCTTCCTGCGCTCACTTAGACTTTTTGAAGTTCCAAATAAATTTTTCAAGTGTGGAAGAAGATTCATATAGGTTTATCTACTCCCCAATTCATGGCATGTTGGGATTTCCTTTGAAATGGCCCCATTGAGCTGTCTGCAGCTTTAAATCCCTGAGATACTGGGGTGTCTGGTTTTCAAATATTCCCCAAAAATCAGAGAAGGCTTGCATTGGCTTGAGTCTTGGCATGCATGTGTATATGTCCATGAGGTGTCATTGTGCCAAACTTGAGGTTTCTAATGTGAAAATTGACGGAGATATAGAAAGGGGTGTTGGAATTGGGGTTAGGGGTGCTGCGTTGGAGGTTAAAGGCCCCCCCAAATCAGGGGATGATGGAATCTGCTTGAAACTTGCCATCACTGGATCAAGGTAAAGAGTTGCTGAAGAGGCTGGGTCTGTATGGGGAAGCAAGTGGGACTGGAGTGGGTGGGTGGGGAATGAGGCTGGGACATCTGGGGAGTAATAGAACTGTTAATTATGTTTAGAGATAATTGCAGATAGAAATGCTAAACATAGAAACTTTGCCGGCCAGGCGCAGCACTGCCTCCCCTCCCTCCCTTTAAAGTAGATGGCTGGAGTACTAGACTCATGGGGATGTGGGGGGGGATTAGAGTGGGGGGGTGGGGAGGGAGGAAGGTAGGAGGGAAGGGGTTGGGGTAAGAGGGTGGGGGTTTGTTGTATGGAGTTTGTGTTTTTATGTAAGTAAATTTGAGTTGCAGAGCACAAGGGATCGGAAGAGACTTCAAAAGGGTGAATATGGATAAAAAGATAAAAGTATCAACACTCAATGTTAAAGGTTTGGGGGCAGTCGTGAAAAGGAGGAGAATAGAACAAATGTTTAATAAAGAAGGATCGGATATTATAATGGTCCAAGAAACACACCAAGGCTCCGAGAATTCGAATATGATAAAATTAAAGTGGTTAGCCTATTATGAAAAGTCATTAGGGACATCAAAAAAAAATGGAGTGGCCACTTTGATCTCAAAAAAAAGTGGGTTTATATTAGAAGAAACAAAAAAGGATGATAATGGTAGATATGTTAAAAGGTAAAATTGAAGGAAAGGTATATACGCTAATTAATGTGTATGCCCCAAATGAGAGACATAGAGAGTTTTTTATAAAGTTTTTTAAAGAAATAGAAGAATTCAAGGAGGGGTATGTCATATTAGCTGGGGACTTTAATATGGTTATGGATAATAGATGGGACAGGTCAAATCCCACCAAAGTTGAAAAGAGGAATAATATAACTATATTGAATAAACTAGTAAAAGAAAATGATTATTCAGATTCGTGGCGTTTACTCAATGGGATTAAGCCTGGATTCTCATACTTTTCCCCAGTTCATCATACATACTCCAGGATAGATTATATATTTGTCTCAAAAGACTTTGCAACGAAGATTTGTAAAATGGAAATGGGGGTAATAAAAGTAACTGATCATGCCTTGTTAACTTTAGAATTTACAGTCAAGAAGAATTATAAAGAGGCATATAGATGGAAGTTGAATACAAAAATATTGAAATATAATAAAGTGGTAGAGAAAATTCAGAAGGAATTGTCGGAGTCATGGGAAATTAATGAAAAGGGAGGAACAGCTGGGTCAGTCGTTTGGGACACCATGAAGGCTGTAGTAAGAGGAATCTGTATTAGAGAGACGTGTAGCTTAAAAAGACAACAACGTGCAGAGCAGGGAAAGTTAGAGATAGAAATTAGAAATTTGGAGGAAGAATATTGGCGAGGTAAAGATAAATATAAATTAGTAGAAATACAAGCTAAGAAGAAACAATTAGAAAATTTAAATATAGAGGAGGTTCAAAAGAATTTAATTTACATGAAAAGGGAATATTTCGAAAACAGTAACAAGAATTCTAGGTTGCTTGCCAGGCTCACACAAAAAGAAAAAGGGAGGAATGGGATAGAAGTATTGAAGGATAATCGAGGGAATTATTGTCATATAATGAAAGATAAAATAAAAAATTTTCAGGAATTTTATCAGGAACTATATAAGGGTAAAGAAACTCAACAAGAAAAGGTGGAGGAGTATATTGGAAGGTTTATAAAGAACGGAATAAAACTAGAATATAAAGAGTTAATGGAGAAGGTAATAACTCAAAGAGAAGTTGAAGATGTCATTGATAATTTAAAAGTTGGTAAATCACTGGGAGCAGATGGTTTAGGACCAGAATATTATAAGGTCTTCAAAGAATTTTTAGTTCCAAAGCTACTGGAACTTTATAATAGGATATTATTAGGAGAGAAGATACCTGAATCATGGGAACACTCATTGATAATTCTGATCCCAAAACCAGATAAAGACCTGACTAGTCCTGATTCTTATAGACCTATCTCGTTAATAAATCAGGATGCCAAAAAATTTTCATCTATTATGGCTAAACGGTTAAATAAATTTATATCAGAATATATAGGAGAAGATCAATGTGGGTTTGTGGTAGGAAGGCAGATGCATAATCTAGTGGGAAGAGTTTTAAATGTAATAAATGTAATAAAAAAATCAAATATCAAGGCAGGAATTATGGCATTGGATATTTTTAAGACTTTTGATTGTGTGAGCTGGCAGGCATTAAAGATCATTGTAGATAAATTGGGATTTGGAAATAAATTTAAAAACATAATAGAACAGTTATATTCCCAAAATACAGCTGTAGTGGTGGTAAATGATGGACTCACTGAAAAGATACGACTAGCCAGAGGAACAAGACAAGGATGTCCGCTCTCGCCGGTCCTGTTTGTAATGGTTATGGAAGTATTGGCGAAGGCACTAAGGGAGGATGAAGAGTTAGAAGGAATTGGAGAGGTAAGGGAAATAAAGTTAAACATGTTTGCGGATGATACTTTATTGACCATTAAGAACCCAATAAGAAAATTAGAAAGAATTAAATATCACTTTAGGGAATTTGAAGAAATTACAGGGTTAAGAATAAATTGGTCTAAATCAGAGATGATGTTGTTTAATTATACTAAGAAGGAAGAAAAGGATTGGGAACATAAGGGAATAGAAATGAAAGTTAAGGAGAAGATTAAATATTTGGGAATTAAAATTACAAAAAATTTAGAGAATCTTGAAAAGGAAAATTTAACGAGGTTAAAGAAAGAGGTATTAGAGACATTGGAGAAATATAAAAGATTAAATTTATCTTGGTTTGGAAGAATAGCCTTAATAAAAATTATGGATGTGCTCCGCTCCGATTAGGAGCGTAGAAGCAGTAGCGGATTGGCCTGCTCCGCCTTACCCAGAGGCGGAGTAGGAGCGGACCGCGGACCCCCTAGAAGCAAGGCGAAGAGAAGCGCCCATTTTTCGGAGCTCCGAGTTCAGGCGGAGCGCTCCGGTCGCCATCTTGAAAACATTTCGCCATAGGATTGCATTGCGGCAAATAATCGCGCATAACTACGTTGTTTTTGAAGCTATCGCTCTGGAAATTCTTGTGCACAGAGAGTCGTGGATGGGGGTCATTTTGAGACCACTCTCACCTCTCTGCATTGTCCGTGTCGCGTGCTATATTTTTTTGAAAATCCGGTCAACCGCGCTGCTCAAACTGCGTTTCGGCTTTTCGCCCATAGGATTGCATTGAGGGAAAGAATCGGGGATAACTGGGGGGGGGTTTAAGCTATCGTTCTGAAAATTCTTGTGCACAGAGAGTCGTGGATGGGGGTCATTTTGAGACCACTCTCAACTTTCTGCGTGCTGTGGTTCACGTGCAATATTTTTTAAAAAATCGGGTTTGGGGTTTTTTTATTTATTTTTTTATTTTTTTGGAAGCGATGACAGGCACATTCAACTCCCAATCCTGATGAGAATTGATCTCCTCAGAAAGCATCCTCCTCCAATCCCAGCGTTGGAGGGGGGACTAAGGCAGACCCACCCTGAGAACTTTCTGTTTTGTGTCTCTTTGTGGGTTGGCGTTCGTGGAGGGAACACTTAGTTAGTTAGTGCTCCTGCTTTGGACTTTGGAGATAGATTAGGATAGGTTTAGTTTGGCGCGTGTGTGTGTTTGTTTGCTTCTTTCTGACTTGTAGCTTAGTTTGCCCTGTGTTTTCCCCTTACTTTGATTTAATATAAACTTTATTTTTGAATTTTGGAGTGTGTGGTTGGGTTGGTTGCCCCCCCCTTCCCTGTATTAAAGCCTGACTGTTCTGCTTTTGTGAAAGCTTTCTTTTGAAAGCATACACACACTTTTTGTCCCATTTCCCTACATTTATATTCTTAAACATATTTTATTATATTCTTTCACATAGTCCATTCTCATACATATTATATTAGTAGTATTCATATTTTGTTCTTCTTATAGTAGTGGTTGGTTCTTTTTCCCCCTCCCCTCTCTTAAATCCTGATTGTGTTTCCTTCTATCTTCTATATACCAAATATACCAAAAAAATTGGATTCTCTTTTTCTTCTCTGTGTAACTTGGACAGAGTGGGCTGCTTTTGTCAAGTTCAACAGGCAGCCACAGATTGAGCATTTTGGGGAAAGCATACGCACACCATTTCCCTATTCTTAAACATATTATATTATATTCTTTTACATAGTCTTAGTAGTCTATTAGTATACATTCTCATACATATTAGTAGTAGTATTCATATTTTGTTCTTCTTATAGTAGTGGTTGGTTCTTTTCCCCCCTCCCCTCTCTTAAATCCTGATTGTGTTTCCTTCTATCTTCTATATACCAAATATACCAAAAAAATTGGATTCTCTTTTTCTTCTCTGTGTAACTTGGACAGAGTGGGCTGCTTTTGTCAAGTTCAACAGGCAGCCACAGATTGAGCATTTTGGGGAAAGCATACGCACACCATTTCCCTATTCTTAAACATATTATATTATATTCTTTGACATAGTCTTAGTAGTCTATTAGTATACATTCTCATACATATTAGTAGTAGTATTCATATTTTGTTCTTGTTATAGTAGTGGTTGTCCCATTTCTTGTCCCATTTCCCTACATTTATTAGTAATATTCTTAAACATATTATTATATTCTTGTAGATATTCTTAGTAGTATATATATATATATTAGTATATTCTCATACATATTAGTAGTAGTATATTTTATTGTTCTTGTCCCATTTCCCTACATTTAAACATATTATATTCTTCTTATACATATTCTTAGTAGTACCTTATACATAGTATTAGTAGTATTAATATTTTGTTAGTCATCATGAAAAGAGGAAGCAGGCGTGCTGAAAGCAGCAAGGCTCAGTCTGCCAGCAGTAAGCAGGCTTCCTCTCCTCCTGTGAAACTCAAACGGGCAACTCCTTGGCTGACTGCTCCAAAACAGAAGCAGGACAAGCAGCAGGCAGAGCCACTCTCTTCTGCAACTTGTGCCCGGCGTTCTCTTTTTGAGGGTGGGAATGGGAAAAGTGCCCGTTTGCAAGAGGCACGTGGCAGCAGTGCCATTAGAGGAGGAGGAGTATCCCCAACTCCTTCATTCTCCTTTCAGCCCACGAGCCCGATGATGGACCTAGACGAGGTCCTCAGCACAGTGGAGGGGGGGGAGGAGGAGGAGGAGGCGGTGGGCCTCCAGGATGTGGGGGCTGAGGAGGAGCAGCAGCAGGCCGAGGCTCTCTCCCCAGTCTCATCCCACACCCCTGTTTCTGTGGCAACACCAGAGAGCTCAGGCGGGCAATTGGTGGTGTCACCACGGAAACGAAAGACAAGCATCGTGTGGGACCACTTTGAGTTGGGAGCGGATCCCCGCTTTGCTGTCTGTCGCCACTGCAAACTCAGCCTAAGCAGGGGTTCATCGACAGGGCATTATGGAACCAGCAGCATGAAGATGCATCTTAAGAGGCAGCACCAGTCGGTCTTGCTGGGGAAAGAGGCGGGCAAGGCGACTGGTTCCAGGGGAAAGCCGAAGGCGGCTGCTGCTGCTGCTGCTGCTGCTGCTGGCACTTCCAGTCTCAGCTCTCCATCTCCCATCCCCACAAGGGTTAGGCAGGCAACCCTGCCGGAAATGGGGTGGGGGAAGTATGGAACCACAAGATGGCGTTTTCCAACGCCCTCCCAGATCACCACGTCAATCGGTGAGATGGTGGCGTTGGACGACCAGCCATTCAGCCTCGTCGACAACGCAGGCTTCAAGAGGCTGATGGCGCTTGTGGTGCCATACTATAAGCTGCCGTGTCGCACCACCCTGAGCAGGCGGGTGGTGCCTTCCCTGTACCGTTCCTGCAGGGAGTTAGTGCTGGGTCGTCTGTGCCAGGCAGAGGCACGGATGGTGCACTTCACCTCGGACATTTGGTCCAGCGAGGGCGGAGTGCACGCTTACCTGTCCCTGACGGCACACTGGTGGGCAGCCGTGGGGCAGGAAGGATCCAGCACTACAGGGACTGGCAAGGAGGGCTACTGCTGGGCCCTCCTCCACACGCAAGTGATGGACCAGTCCCACACGGCAGCGGAGATTACGGAGGCCATGAACCGCATGGTGGATGGGTGGCTAGCTGGGCAGAAGGTCACCCGCGGTTACATGGTCACGGACGGGGGAGCCAACATGGTGAAGGCGGTGCGCGACGGCGGATTCGAGGGGGTCCGCTGCATCGCGCACGTCTTGAACCTGGTGGTGAGGGATGGCCTTGGGATGGGCAGCAGCAAGCCCAACCTCGGTCCCCTGTCCGGGATCCGTAACCTCCTGGAGAGCTGCAGAAAGGTGGCAGGCCATTTCCACCACAGCGTCAAGGGCAGTCGCTTGCTGCGGGAGAAGCAGGAGGAGTTGAATCTCCCGCAGCACAGGCTAGTGCAGGATGTGGTGACACGCTGGAACTCCACCTACCTGATGCTGGAGCGGATGGTGGAGCAACAGCGTGCCATCCACGACTTGTTCAGGGTCAGGGACATGGGCGTCCACCACATGGGCAAGCAGCAGTGGGACGCCATGTCCCAGCTGGTGGCGGTCCTCAAGCCGTTCCTGAACGCCACCGAGACCCTGAGCAAAAGCTCTGCCCTCCTCAGCCAGGTGATCCCTGTATGCAGGCATCTCCAGAAACAGATGGGCGACTTTCTGGAGTACAGGGATCCCGTCACCGGCAGGCGCTTCGAGCCCGAGGTCCGCGAAGCGGTGACTAGGCTGAGGGACGGCGTGACGCGGAGGCTGGAGCCCATCCAAACCGACAGGGTCCACATGTTGGCAGCCATGTGCGACCCTCGTGTGAAGGATGGGCTTTGTGGGCCAAATAGCAGGCAGCACTGGGTGGAAACGCTGGTGGGCGAAGTGCGGGCGGCATGGGCCAAGAGGGTGGGGCAGAGTGAGGCAGAGGAGCAGGCCACCCCTCCCCGCAGCAGCAGCAGCAGCAGCAGCAGCAGCCTCACCTGCATCCCTCCCAGCAGCAGCACAGGCGAGGGGTATTGGGAAGAGGCTCTGCACACCGTGTTTGGGCAGAGAACCTCCCCAGCCACCAGCCAGGATGACGCTGCAACCACCGTGCAGCGTTACCTGTCAGAGCCCATCGAGGACTCCTCCATGGATCCCCTGGCCTACTGGTCATCCCGTTTTCAGATTTGGCCGGACCTGGCGCGGGTGGCCATGGATCGACTCAGCTGCCCACCCACCAGTGTTCCAAGCGAGAGGGTGTTCTCTATGGCGGGCGACATAGTGACCCCTCACCGCTCTCGCTTGGAGCCAGACTTGGTGGAGCAGCTGGTCTTTCTGAAGGGCAATCTCCCCCTGCTGGGATACCCCACCCTCAAGCCCTCGTGGGAGTGACAGGCAGGCTCCCTTTAATTCCACCCCTCCTTGGGTTGGCAGGCACACTACAGTTCAGGCAGGCTGCTTTTTTCTCTGTAGGCACTAGGCAGAGTTTGTCACCGTGCGTGTGTGTGACTGAATGTGAGGGCAAAGCACCACACTTGAGTTCATTTCATTTCTGTGGCGTCCGGTACAGCTTAGTCAACTCATCCGGATAGTTTTCCACCCAGTTCCAAAAGACTCCATTTATTTATTTATTTATTTATTTATTTAATTAATTACATTTATATACCGCCCCACAGCCGAAGCTCTCTGGGTGGTTTACAACCGTTTGTCCATGATTGACTGCACGTTTAGGTGAGGTGCAAGCAGGGGGCAAGGCAATGCCTGGCACCACCACCACTAGCCAGGCTGCCTCTCTCCAGCAGTCCACGGGTCGCCCTTTGGAGTGCCCTGGGAGTGGAAGACGTACTCCCTGATCCAGAAGTATGGTTTTTTGAGAAGCAAACAGGCGAGTCCTCGCCTTTGAGAAGCAACCTTTCACTTGAACTCATGGAAGTCATTGACTTCAGCACAGCCACTACATAGAGGCTGTGGACCTCTGGGTGACTCCATCAGTGTGCTGATTTTGAGAAGCAACCTTTCACTGAAACTCATTCACTTCCCCAATTGAGGGTGAGGGAGGTTACACTCCAGCAGTCCACGGGTCGCCCTTTAGATAGCTCGGGGATCAAATGGAGTCCTTGATCTGTGTGCTGATTTTGAGAAGCAACCTTTCACTGAAACTCATTCACTTCCCCAATTGAGGGTGAGGGAGGTTACACTCCAGCAGTCCACGGGTCGCCCTTTAGATAGCTCGGGGATCAAATGGAGTCCTTGATCTGTGTGCTGATTTTGAGAAGCAACCTTTCACTGAAACTCATTCACTTCCCCAATTGAGGGTGAGGGAGGTTACACTCCAGCAGTCCACGGGTCGCCCTTTAGATAGCTCGGGGATCAAATGGAGTCCTTGATCTGTGTGCTGATTTTGAGAAGCAACCTTTCACTGAAACTCATTCACTTCCCCTATGTGCGGGAGGTACTCCAGCAGTCCACCGATCGCCCGTAGCACAGCCACTAGCAAAGCCACTACAGTGGATGCTCTCTTCTCTCTCTCTCCTCAGTCTCATCCTCTTCCTCTTCCCCTTCTGCTGTAACCCGTCTTTGAGAAGCAAGCTTTCACTTAAACTCATCATTCACTTCCCCAACTGAGGGAGGTAAAGTCCAGCAGTCCACGGGTCGCCCTTTGGAGTGCCCTGGGAGTGGAAGACGTACTCCCTGATCCAGAAGTATGGTTTTGAGAAGTAAGCTGTCACTTGAACTCATGAGCCTCTGTGCAAAAGCTGTCCTTGTGTGTGTGGTTGTGAGTGTTACTGCAGCTGCCTGTCTCGCTGCGAAAATGAAACAGGCAAGTCCTCGCCTTTGAGAAGCAACCTTTCACTTAAACTCATGGAAGTCATTGACTTCAGCACAGCCACTACGTACAGGCTGTGGTCCTCTGGGTGACCCGATCAGTGTGCTGATTTTGAGAAGCAACCTTTCACTGAAACTCATTCACTTCCCCAATTGCGGCTGGTACTCCAACAGTCCACCGAACGCCCATAGCACAGCCACTTAGTGCATAGGGACAGTTTAAGTTTCCTCCTGAGAAGCAAGCTGTCACTTCAACTCATGGACTTCCCCTATGTGCGGGTGGTACTCCAGGTGTCCACCGATCGCCCATACCACAGCCACTTAGTGTGTACGGACAGTTTAATTTTCCTGAGAAGTGAGCACTCACTTCAACTCATGACAGCCATTGACTTCACCACAGCCACTACTGCGGATGCTGTGGTCCTCCAGGATGTGGGGATAAGTAGCAGTCGCTGGTCGAGCTTCTCTCCCCAGTCTCATATGGAGCAATTTTGAGCTCTCACTTCGACTCCAAGTTCAGACACTTGAGCACAGCCCCTACGGTGGAGGCACAGCTGGCCGTGCCTCTCTCCCCAACCACTGACTGCACAGGGACAGTTTAAGTTTCCTCCTGAGAAGTGAGCACTCACTTCGACTCATGACAGCCATTGACTTTACCACAGCCACTTCCTGGTGGATGCTTTGTTCCACCAGGATGTGGGTGAGGAGGATTAGTTGCAGCAGCTGGCCGTGCCTCTCTCCCCAACCACTGACTGCACAGGGACAGTTTAAGTTTCCTCCTGAGAAGTGAGCACTCACTTCAACTCATGACAGCCATTGACTTCACCACAGCCACTACTGTGGATGCTGTGGTCCTCCAGGATGTGGGGATAAGTAGCAGTCGCTGGTCGAGCTCCTCTCCCTGGTCTCGTCCCACCCCTCTTCCGCTGTAACGCCCTCTTTGAGAAGCAAGCTGTCACTGAAACTCATGAAAGCCATAGACTTCCGAAGCAACCTTTCACTTCAACTCATTGACTTCCCCTTTGAGAAAAAGCTAAGCTCCAGTAATGCACCGTTTTTCCGTGGGACAGCTCTCTTATGAGAAGCTGCACTGGATATGCAGCAGTGCCACGGCTTTGAGAAGCCGAGACCCATCCCAGCCACCGGGAACCGGAGGAAAACTCCAGCAGTCCACGGGTCGCCCTTTAGATAGCTCGGGGATCAAATGGAGTCCTTGATCTGTGTGCTGATTTTGAGAAGCAACCTTTCACTGAAACTCATTCACTTCCCCTATGTGCGGGAGGTACTCCAGCAGTCCACCGATCGCCCGTAGCACAGCCACTAGCAAAGCCACTACAGTGGATGCTCTCTTCTCTCTCTCTCCTCAGTCTCATCCTCTTCCTCTTCCCCTTCTGCTGTAACCCGTCTTTGAGAAGCAAGCTGTCACTTCAACTGACTGCATAGGGACAGTTTAAGTTTCCTCCTGAGAAGTGAGCACTCACTTCAACTCATGGACTTCCCCAATTGCGGCTGGTACTCCAACAGTCCACCGAACGCCCATAGCACAGCCACTTAGTGCATAGGGACAGTTTAAGTTTAATGAGAAGTGAGCACTCACTTCAACTCATGGACTTCCCCAATTGCGGCTGGTACTCCAACAGTCCACCGAACGCCCATAGCACAGCCACTTAGTGCATAGGGACAGTTTAAGTTTAATGAGAAGTGAGCACTCACTTCAACTCATGGACTTCCCCAATTGCGGCTGGTACTCCAACAGTCCACCGAACGCCCATAGCACAGCCACTTAGTGCATAGGGACAGTTTAAGTTTAATGAGAAGTGAGCACTCACTTCAACTCATGGACTTCCCCAATTGCGGCTGGTACTCCAACAGTCCACCGAACGCCCATAGCACAGCCACTTAGTGCATAGGGACAGTTTAAGTTTAATGAGAAGTGAGCACTCACTTCAACTCATGGACTTCCCCAATTGCGGCTGGTACTCCAGTAGTCCACCGAACTCCCATAGCACAGCCACTTAGTGCATAGGGACAGTTTAAGTTTCCTCCTGAGAAGTGAGCTTTCACTTCGACTCATGACAGCCGTTGACTTTACCACAGCCACTTCCTGGTGGATGCTTTGTTCCACCAGGATGTGGGTGAGGAGGATTAGTTGCAGCAGCTGGCCGTGCCTCTCTCCCCAACCACTGACTGCACAGGGACAGTTTAAGTTTCCTCCTGAGAAGTGAGCACTCACTTCGACTCATGATAGCCATTGACTTCACCACAGCCACTTCTCGGTGGATGCTTTGTTCCACCAGGATGTGGGTGAGGAGGATTAGTTGCAGCAGCTGGTCGAGCGTCTCTCCCCAGTCTCGCAATTCAAATTATCTGAGAAGTGAGCTTTCACTTCTACTCATGGACTTCCCCTATGTGCGGGTGGTACTCCAGCAGTCGACCGATCGCCCATACCACAGCCACTTAGTGTGTACGGACAGTTTAATTTTCCTGAGAAGTGAGCACTCACTTCAACTCATGACAGCCATTGACTTCACCACAGCCACTTCTCGGTGGATGCTTTGTTCCACCAGGATGTGGGTGAGGAGGATTAGTTGCAGCAGCTGGTCGAGCGTCTCTCCCCAGTCTCGCAATTCAAGTTATCTGAGAAGTGAGCTTTCACTTCGACTCATGGACTTCCCCTATGTGCGGGTGGTACTCCAGCAGTCGACCGATCGCCCATACCACAGCCACTTAGTGTGTACGGACAGTTTAATTTTCCTGAGAAGTGAGCACTCACTTCAACTCATGACAGCCATTGACTTCACCACAGCCACTACTGCGGATGCTGTGGTCCTCCAGGATGTGGGTGAGGATTAGTCGCAGAAGCTGGTCCAGCTCCTCTCCCTGGTCTCGTCCCACCCCTCTTCCGCTGTAACGCCCTCTTTGAGAAGCAAGCTGTCACTGAAACTCATGAAAGCCATAGACTTCCGAAGCAACCTTTCACTTCAACTCATTGACTTCCCCTTTGAGAAAAAGCTAAGCTCCAGTAATGCACCGTTTTTCCGTGGGACAGCTCTCTTTCGAGAAGCTGCACTGCATATGCAGCAGTGCCATGGCTTTGAGAAGCCGAGACCCATCCCAGCCACCGGGAACCGGAGGAAAACTCCAGCAGTCCACGGGTCACCCTTTAGATAGCTCAGGGATCAAATGGAGTCCTTGATCTGTGTGCTGATTTTGAGAAGCAACCTTTCACTGAAACTCATTCACTTCCCCAATTGCGGCTGGTACTCCAACAGTCCACCGAACTCCCATAGCACAGCCACTTAGTGCATAGGGACAGTTTAAGTTTCCTCCTGAGAAGTGAGCACTCACTTCGACTCATGACAGCCATTGACTTCACCACAGCCACTTTGTGTGGGATGCTGTGGTCCTCCAGGATGTGGGGATTAGTAGTAGTCACTGGTCGAGCTTCTCTCCCCGGTCTCGTCCCACCCCTCTTCCGCTGTAACCCTGTCTTTGAGAAGCAAGCTGTCACTTCAACTCATGGACTTCCCCTCAGAGAAAAAGCTAAGCTCCAGCAGTCCACCGATCTCCCGTAGCACAGCCACTACGTTTCCTGAGAAGTGAGCTCTCACTTCAACTCGTCTTGTAGTGCGCCCGCCGAGTTGAGCACAGCCACTACAGTGGAGGCGCCTGCCCGCCTGCCTGGGAGCCGTCCTTGTGAGGTAGCTGGATCTGCTGGGACTGACTCCCCCACAGATCTATGGCTTACTTGTGCAAGGTACCAGCTTTTCTGGGCCCGCCAACCCATGCCTGCCTGCCTGTCTGCCCGCCTCCCCCGGGGTGCTGCTGTGGTGGGGCATCTGCCAGGACTGACTCCTCGCCTGCTCTGCCCGCCTGCTGCCTGGGAGATGGGCTTTGCGGTTCGTGGCCAGCACCCTCCGGCACGCTTGCTCCCAGTCGTCCTCCTCTGTGCCCCTCAAGGCGTAACTGCTGGCTTAGAAAGAAACAACCAGCCATCTTTGCCTCACTTGCTCCTTGCGCCCGCTTACGGGTTGGTTTGCTATGCGTTAGTGCTCAAGCCATCCTTGCGGCACTACAATGCATGCTGCCTGCCTGCTTTCCCTCCCTTCTCCCCTTCCCACCTTGCAACGATGGTGTATGTGTCTTGCTTTGACTAAGGGGAGAAGTCCTTCCTGCGCTCACTTAGACTTTATCAAATTCAATAATCCCTTTTTCAAATGTGCAAGAAGATTTAGGGTTATCTCGTGGCATGTTGGGATTGCCTTGGAACTGGCCCCATTGAGCTGTCTGCAATTGCAACTTTAAATCCCTGACATACTGGAGTGTTCAAATTTCAAAAGTTCCCCTAACATCAGGGGATGATGGGATTGCCTTGAAACTTGGTGTCCATGGGGACACATGGGTAAGCTATCATGGTGCCGAGTTTGAGGTTTCTAACGTGCAAATTGACGTAGTTGTAGAATGGGACTTGATTTGGGGTGAGTTAAAAAGTTTAAGCCGCGCCAAAAATCAGGGGATGATGGGATTTGCTTGCAACTTGGCGTGCATGTGGACACATGGATAAGCTATCATGGTGCCGAGTTTGAGGTTTCTAACATGCAAATTGACGGAGCTATCCCAAGGGGTGTGAATGGGGTGCCCGATTTTCATAAATTCCCCAAAAATCAGGGGATGATGGGATTGCCTTGCAACTTGGCGTGCATGTGGACACGTGGAAAAGCTATCATGGTGCTGAGTTTGAGGTTTCTAACGTGCAAATTGACGGAGCTATCTAAAGGGGTGTGAATTAGGGTTATGGGTGGTGCGTTAGAGGGTAGAGCCGCGCCAAAAATCAGGGGATGATGGGATTTGCTTGCAACATGGCATGCATGTGGACACATGGATAAGCTGCCCTGTTGCCGAGTTTGAGGTTTCTAACATGCAAATTGACGGAGCTATCCCAAGGGGTGTGAATGGGGTGCCCGATTTTCAAAAATTCGCCAAAAATCAGGGGATGATGGGATTGCCTTGAAACTTGGCGTGTGTGTGTATACGCCCATGAGGTGTCATGGTGCCAAACGTGAGGTTTCTAACTTCAACGGAAAAAAAGTTGTTTACTTTTTTAGCTTTCAATGCAACCCTATGGGGGGGCAAAAACGGAGCTCCGGATCCGGATCCGGAGCTCCGAGCGGAGCGGAGCAGAAGTGGGCGGAGCGGGGGCGGAGCGGAGTGACCCGCTCCAGAAAATGGCGGATCTGCAAGTGAAGCGGAGCGGGGGGGTCCGTGCACACCCCTAATAAAAATGAAGATATTAGCTAAAATTAATTTTGTGTTTAGGATGTTACCAATAAAAATATCAGAAACTGAGATAAAAAGTTGGCAAAATATTATTAATAAATATTGTAACGGAGAAAAGAGAGCAAGAGTGAATAAAAATAATTGGTATCTAAGCCAAAAAAAGGGTGGATTGGGTCTCCCAAATATAAAATTATACTACGTAGCAAATAGATTAAGACATATTGTAGAAGCAATTATAGGAGTAGGAGATTTATATTGGATGGAAGAAAAAATTATAAGCAATGTAGAGATGAGCTTGGACAATGTCTTTTTTAAAGATAGAGGGAGAAAGTGGGTTGGAAGTATAGATAATCCACTCCTGAGGACTCAATGGGAAATTTGGAGTAAATTTAAAGGGAAGCTGCTTCCGAGCAACTCTCCCTTAGCACCAATAATAATGTTAAAGAATTTCCCAGAGGGTCTGAAGGGTAGATTATGTAAAATATTAAAAGAGAAAAGCAAAATGAAACTAAAGGATTGGTTAAGAGATATAAAAACAAGAGAGGATATGGAAAAATTGTTAAAGGAGAAAAAATTATCTTGGTTAGAGTATGGGCAATTAGAACAATGGAATAAAAAGTGGATTAAAGATAATAGAGTTTGTAGAAAGATGACGAAGTTTGAAGAGTTAATAGTAAATAAGGAAAAAGGTAAAGGAGGTAGTATAGTTTTAAAAGGGTTAATGAGTGAAATATATAAAATATTGTTAGAAAAGGAGTTTAGAGAGAACTCAGAGAAAATGGTATGGGAGTCAGATTTGAAGGTACAAATAGGGTGACAGAGATGGGAGGGACTATGGAAACAAAGAGTGTTGAGAAGTTTATCAGTGTGAATAAAGGAGAACTATTTTAAAATTTTATGGAGGTGGTACCTAACCCCGATTAGATTGAATAAGATAAATGATCAGCATTCAGCAAATTGTTGGAGAGGTTGTGGGGAAAAAGGAACGTATTTACATATGTGGTGGCAATGCAAATATGTACAAAGATTATGGAAGATGGTGTTTTCAGAAATTGAAGAAATAGTGGGAATGAAAATAGAACAAACACCAAAGATTGCATTACTGTCACTATTTGAAGATATAAAGTGTGGAAAAGAAACTATAGAGCTGATATCGAGTTTGCTGGTTGCAGCACGATTGATGGTAGCTAGGAACTGGAAGATTCAAGGGGAATATTCTATTGAAGAATGGTACAAAGAAGTATGGGATATAGCCATTAATGATAAACTGACATGTAATATTAAGTGGAGAAAAGGCGTAACTAAAATAAATGAGTTTGAAGGAATCTGGAAACAGTTCCTAATATTTGTGTTTACTAAGGGAAGTGGGAAACCGCCAGCAGAAGAAACGATCAGATTTTGGACTCAGGAATAGATCCCGAGGTGGGGGGTGCACTTTTATGTTAAGAATGATTATGTTGTAGTATGATAATGTATAGGTAATACTTATTCAACATATATGTACTCAACATTTATTCAATATGTATGTAGCAGTTTGATGTTTCTTTTTTTATTAATATTATTATTGTAATGTTGTATGTTTATATAGTGTAGAAAATAAATAAAAATTATTAAAAAAAAAAAAAAGAAACTTGCCATGAATGCAGATGTGCCTGCTTCCAAGTTTTTATCTGTCAAAATGTCGGAGAACAGTCCATGTCTGATAATGGGGTGTCCGGTTTTCAAAAATTCCCCCAAAATCAGGGGAGGCTTGGATTGGCTTGAGTCTTGGCATGCATGTGTATGCATGGATAAGCTATCATGGTTCTGAATTTGAGGTTTCTAACATGAAAATTGACGTAGTTCTAGCATGGGACTTGATTTGGGGCGTTAAAAGGTTAAAGCCCCGCCAAAAATCAGGGGATGATGGGATTTGCTTGAAACTTGCCATGAGTGTGGATCTAGATGGCATCTGTGAGGGTGCCTGCTTCAAAGTTTTTTATCTGTCAAAATGTCAGAGCAAATCCCATGTCTGAAAATGGGGTGTCCAATTTTCAAAAAATCCCCAAAAATCAGGGAAGGCTTGGATTTGCTTGAGGCTTGGCATGCATGTGTATACATGCATGAGGTGTCATGGTGCCTAATTTGAGATTTCTAACATGAAAATTGACAGAGATATCGAAAGGGGTGTGAATTGGGGTTACGGGTGATGCTTTAGAGGTTAAAGCCCGCCAAAAATCAGGGGATGATGCTTGAAACTTGCCATAAATGTGGATCTAGATGGCATCTGTGAGGGTGCCTGCTTCCAAGTTTTTATCTGTCAAAATGTCAGAGTAAATGCCATGTCTGAAAATGGGGTGTCCAATTCCCCAAAAATCAGGGGATGCTTGGATTTGCTTGAGTCTTAGCATGCATGTGTATACGTGCATGAGGTGTCATGGTGCCAAATTTGAGGTTTCTAACTTTAACAGAAAAAAAGTTGTAGGGTTTTTTGGATTTCAATGCAAGCCTATGGGGGGGGAAAGCGGAGCTCCGATCCGGATCCAGAGCTTCGCAGCGAAGCGGAGCGGACTATAGGTGGATCGGAGCAGAGCGTACCCGATCCGGAAGTTGCAGATCTGGAGGAGAAGCGGATCGGGGGGTCCATGCACACCCCTACACTCAGCACTTCAAAAAGGTATCTCTCCCGCTTTCTTTACCCTATTTTCTAGAAAATTATAGCATGCGAACCGCACCACGCAGAGTGCTGAGAGTAGGCTCAAAATGACCCCCAGCCATGACTCTCTAAGCACACGAAATTTCAGAAAGATCGCTTTAAAAACAACACAGTTATCCCCTAATCTTTTCCGCAATGTAATCCTATGGGCGAAAAATCCAAAATGGCGGATGGATTGCTCTGCGAAAAGAGAAGCGCTCCACCTATGGCCGCTTCTCTTTGCCATGCTTCTCCAGGACCCCAGTTCGCTTCTACTCCGCCTCTGGGCAAGGCGGATCAGGCCAATTCGCTTCTGATTCTCTGCTCCGAGGAGAAGCGGAGCACATCCCTAGCAGTTTCTTTGGACATTTTGTGGCTTATTGCATCCCTGCCATGGAGTTATGTGTGACTGGTGAGTTTGGTTGATATCGCTCGTTCAGAAGTGGCCGTTCCGGCCATCCCATTCTGTTCCGGATGTTGTTTTGGGAGTTCTGGGGTTAATAGTTATATAATATTGCAATAGTTTTATTCCTAAAATATTGTTCCCAAGTGTTGCTAACACATGCCACTGTTTTTGGTATAGTTTTTTAATATAATGCAGTCGTTCCGGCCTGTTCCGTTCCGGCTTTTACACCATCCTTAATGTTGTTGTTTTACAATCAGGACAGATAAATAACACGAAGGTCTTAACACAGTACAGTTTGACTGCTGATGGAGACAGAATGAACATCACTGTGGTTTTGTAAAAAATATCTAGAAGGTTTTAAATTTATAATTACTTCAAAAAGTAATTTATTTTGTTTTACATGTTAGTTCTTTCTTATGTGCGGGTAGAGACAAAAAAATGGTTTAGATAAGAAATGTGGTCCTAAAACATAACAGACTATAATGAAGATGAGAGGTTAAAAGATAAATAAAAGAAGTTATTTATGACTATATAGCCAGGAACAGATTTAGGGAGTGGAGGAGAGTGCCAAGTTAATATAAATAACATTTGCTGTAATAATAAAAAATACAAACTCAGTAAGCTATGAGTGTTTCCTCTAATACAAACGGTTAAGTTAATTATATCACGAGTAGGTTAGTCCAGTAAAAACTTAGTGTAAAGGTCAATATATTGTATTAGACTATGCATGTTGTTCCTTTTATTTAATTTTAAGTTGGAAGAACTTGTTTACATTGTAATATGATATTGATATATATATATATATATATATATATATATATATATCTTGAATGTCTTATAGCTCCTGATGAAGGATCTCTGGATCTGAAACATTGAGAGTTGAACAAGTTTGATTGAAATTTGTTTTGAACATTTTAATTTTTTTATATCTATATAAATAAAAATGTAAATGTTCGTTCGAAACAGACGTTATATCTCCGAAAGTTCTTCACCGATTGCTTTGAAATTTTGACACAACGTTGCATTCGAATACGCGAGCGTTGTTATGCAACTATGTTCTATATGGGGACAAAAGTTTGTCTTAAAATCAAAGAAATAGGCCTCCTCAAAACCAGTCCTGCTGATCATTGTGACATCGCCAACCAGTAGGCCAATCCACTGCCTCTGCCTCGTCTCACATTTGCATGTTCTCTCACAATTGGCTGAGTGAATATAGATGTCACACCTGTGACAGTTACACGTTCTGAAGAAAGATAATTGCCAGATGTTTCCACTAACCTCCTCACCGTAAAAACATCCTTTTTAAAAAACCAAACAATCTGCTTTACTTCATCCAAATAATGCCTCGCAGAAGATCACACTTAGGTCATCGTACTCGCAGAGCGGAAGCACTGCGACGAGAAATTGCAAATCAGACTGAGGAAGAACGGGCATAAGCAAACAAGAAAAAAAGAAAAAGAATGCGTGCCAAGGAACCAGCCAAGCAACGTTCAGCCAGACTTGAGGATGCACGGTTGCGAGCACGGCAATCGCGTTCTACAGCTTCAGATCTGCTTTGTTCTCAACAGAATGAATGCGACAGGCTGAGAGTGGCTGAAAGACGTCAACGAGAAACAGCACATCAGCGTCAAACACGACTCCGTGGTAAACAATCACACGATTACAATCGCCTTGCATTCCGGTACAACGCAGCTGATGATTATAGTTTGAGGCGGCATGTTCTCATCGGCACTATGACTGAAGTGTGTCCTTATTGCAAGGCTCTTAAATTTAATGGAGAAACAAAAGGAAAGTGTTGCGCTGCTGGAAAAATTAAACTGCCTCAACTTGGAGAACCAAGTTGCAGTTCAAAACTGCAACAGCTACTTCACGAAAAAACAATTTAGTACATTTGTTCAAAACAGCAATTGATATGATGCCATCTGATACACACAAGATTGTTATTCATGCTGACAAAACGCCTGCTGGAGAACATGTGCGAAGATTCAATGCTCCAACTATAGACGAAGTGGCAATTGTTATAGTTGGAGATCAATCTTGACAGGACCTTTCAAAGGTGAAGATGTCCTCATTCCTCGCATTCCTATGATTCCAATAGATATGCCATTTCAATTTAAGAGATTGCAATTCCCCATTCGATTGGCGTTTGCAATCACCATCAACAAAGCTAAGGGCCAATCTTTAGAATTGTGCGGTTTAGATCTAGACACAGATTGCTTCTCACATGGGCAATTATATGTTGCGTGTTCTAGAGTCGGCAAACCAGACAATCTCTATATCTACACAGACAATGGAACAACTAAAAATATTGTATATCCACAAGCATTGTGAAATTAAACATATTAGAAACATCTACTTTGTCTTTTCTTTCTTTTCAATTTAACCAGACTGAGCCACAGCAACGCGTGGCAGGGTGTCCTAATTGCAGGGCTCTTAAATTTAATGGAGAAACAAAAGGAATGTGTTGTGCTGCTGGAAAAATTAAACTGCCTCAACTTGGAGAACCACCAGAGCCATTACAAACTTTGCTTGCCGGATATACCGCAGAATCAAAGCATTTCCTATCTAACATCAGGAAATACAACTCATGCTTCCAAATGACGTCGTTCGGCGCAGAAATCATCGCAGCTCCATTTATGCCAACTTTCAAAGTCAAACGACAAATTTATCATAAAGCCGGCTCCTTCCTTCCATTTCAAGATAGTCAACATGAATTCCTACAAATGTATTTCATTGGTGATGGCAATGATGAATTGAATGCACGCTGCGGAATTTATACCGGCATAAAAATGTCTGTCATTTCAAAATTGTAACAGCTACTTCACGAAAAAACAATTTAGTACATTTGTTCAAAACAGCAATTGACATGATGCCATCTGATACACACAAGATTGTTATTCATGCTGACAAAACGCCTGCTGGAGAACATGTGTGAAGATTCAATGCTCCAACTATAGACGAAGTGGCAATTGTTATAGTTGGAGATCAATCTTGACAGGACCTTTCAAAGGTGAAGATGTCCTCATTCCTTGCATTCCTATGATTCCAACAGATATGCCATTTCAATTTAAGAGATTGCAATTCCCAATTCGATTGGCGTTTGCAATCACCATCAACAAAGCTCAGGGCCAATCTTTAGAATTGTGCGGTTTAGATCTAGACACAGATTGCTTCTCACATGGACAATTCTCTGGACAACCATCTGTCAGGGATGCTTTAGGGTGGATTCCTGCATTGAGCAGGGGGTTGGACTCGATGGCCTTGTAGGCCCCTTCCAACTCTGCTATTCTATGATTCTATGATTCTAATTATATGTTGCGTGTTCTAGAGTCGGCAAACCAGACAATCTCTATATCTACACAGACAATGGAACAACTAAAAATATTGTATATCCACAAGCATTGTGAAATTAGACATATTAGAAACATCCGCTTTGTCTTTTCTTTCTTTTCAATTTAACCAGACTGAGCCACAGCAACGCGGCTCCTCTCCTATTTGCATGTTCTCTCTTATTTGCTCTTATAGGTCATTGTGACATCGCCAACCAGTAGGCCAATCCACTGCCTCTGCCTCCTCTCCTATTTGCATGTTCTCTCCTATTTGCTCTTATAGGTCATTGTGACATCGCCAACCAGTAGGCCAATCCACTGCCTCTGCCTCCTCTCCTATTTGCATGTTCTCTCACAACTGGCTGAGTGAATATAGATGTCACACCTGTGACAGTCTCACGTTCTGAAGAAAGGTAACTGCCAGGAGTTTCCACTAACCTCCTCACCGTAAAAACATCCTTTTTTAAAAACCAACTTTACTTCATCCAAATAATGCCACAGCAACGCGTGGCAGGGTACAGCTAGTTTCGGATAAAAATAAAGAAATTTCTTTTGACATTTCTTAGCACCAGAGCTAGTAGCCTCTTTTTCTCATAATCTGTAGCAGAATGGCCAGGGTGGTTTCAGCCGCTGTTGCCAGAGGACTTGATGTGTTTCTGAAATAGCACACGACATGTGCAATTAGACAACTGAACCCACCACATGACACATTAATTAATGGATGTCCAGATAAGCAAAGAAGCAGCTCATTTTTTCTCGGTTGGTTAAATGGAAAAAATAGCATACCATGAGTTGTGTGTTGCCTACCAGTTGACACAATAAGCAACGCAATGGACAATTGCCTAATTAATCAACCGTTGCTTATCATGTCATCTGAACCCAGCCATTGCCTTTAGAAGTATGGTTAGTGCAAACATGTGAAAGACTAGTGGGAATGGGAGAGGAAGTGTGGTGGTCTATATGCAGAATTCCCTGACCCAAGAGGTCATCTTTCCCTTTATCTGGGTTCTACTTTTCGGGACGGTGTAAAAGCCGGAATGGAACGGAACAGGCCGAAACAACCCCATTATATTAAAAAACCATACCAAAAACAGTGGCATGTGTTAGCAACACTTGGGAACAATATTTTAGGACTAAAACCATTCCAATATTATATCACTATTAACCCCAGAACTCCCAAAACAACATCTGGAACAGAATGGGACGGCCGGAACGGCCACTTCTAAACGAGTGATATCAACCAAATTCACCAGTCATGCATAACTCCATAGCAGGGATGCAACAAGCCACAAAACGTGCAAAGAAACTGCGTTCCGATAACCATTCCGCACACAGCGCATATTGAGCAAAACGGGCAGGGACAGCAGCTTCCAAGTGAAGTATGTTAACCAAACTCACCAGACACACATAACTAGGTGGGACAGATGTAAAAAGCTCCAAAAGTTGCCCCCAAACCACGTTCAGATACCCGTTCCGGGCAAAAACATGTATTGCGCGAAATGGGCCGTAACGGCAGCTTCCCAATGAGGAAAGTCAACCAAACTCACCAGATGCACATGACAAGGTGGGACAAATATAGAAAGCTCCAAGAGTTGCCCCGAAACCACGTTCAGATACCCGTTCCAGGCAAAAACGTGTATTGCTCAAAATGGGCCGTAATGGCAGCTTCCCAATGAGGAAAGTCAACTAAACTCACCAGACTCACATAACTAGGTGGGACAAATATAGAAAGCTCCAAAAGTTGCCCCGAAGCCACGTTCAGATACACGTTCCGGGCAAAAACGCGTATTGCGCATCTGTCAGGGATGCTTTAGGGTGGATTCCTGCATTGAGCAGGGGGTTGGACTCGATGGCCTTGTAGGCTCCTTCCAACTCTGCTATTCTATGATTCTATGAACTAGGTGGGACAGATGTAAAAAGCTCCAAAAGTTGCTCCGAACCCACGTTCAGATACCCGTTCTGGGCAAAAACGCGTATTGCGCAAAACGGGCTGTAATGGCAGTTTCCCAATGAGGAAAGTCAACCAAACTCACCAGACTCACATAACTAGGTGGGACAAATATAGAAAGCTCCAAAAGTTGCCCCGAAGCCACGTTCAGATACACGTTCCGGGCAAAGGTCCGTATTGCGCAAAACGGGCCATAACGGCAGCTTCCAAGTGAGGTAAGCCAACCAAACTTACCAGATGCCCATAACTAGGCGGGACAGATGTAAAAAGCTCCAAAAGTTTCCCCAAAACCACGTTCAGATACCCGTTCCAGGCAAAAACGTGTATTGCGCAAAACGGGCTGTAATGGCAGTTTCCCAATGAGGAAAGTCAACCAAACTCACCAGACTCACATAACTAGGTGGGACAAATATAGAAAGCCCCAAAAGTTGCCCTGAAACTACATTCAGATACCCGTTCTGGGCAAAAACGCGTATTGCGCAAAACAGGCCGTAACAGCAGCTTCCCAATGAGGTAAGTCAACCAAATTCACCAGATGCACATAACTAGGTGGGACAAGTTACACCTAAATCAGAATCTTCCTCTCAGGTTAACCACTTCAAAAATGAACACAGGGAACTTCACGATGGAAATATTAAACTGGGTTAGTGTACAGCACATAGCTGGTCATGTGAGAAACAACTCAGACTTTGCGTTGCCACGCTTGGGTCGCAATACTTTCTAAAAACTTAATTTCTTTCATGCCATCCACTCATTTCAAATTACTATAACGTATTGGTTTTTCAAGATGCCCACACCTCAAACAGAGATGCTGTTGAATAGACGATCCTTTCCGGGTCCATCACACACTCCAGGGTATGCCCGGCCAATAACTGTAATAACAATACTAATACTAATACTAATAATGAGCCTACATTGTCACAGAGGATTCAGTGATCATGGCAGCAGCACATACAAAATGCAGCTGCCTTTTCATAACAAGGAAGGACTAATGCCCTGAGTCAAAGCAAGACATGCACAAACCGGCCCTCTGAGGCGGGCACAGAGGAGGAGAGGCAGTAGCAGACAGCTCTGCAGGCACAAGTAAGTGAGCCAAGGATTGTTTCCAGGCCATTCAAAGGCAGAAACACAAACCAGCCCTGTGAGGCAGGAACAGCACAGAGAGATGCCTGCATCCCATAAATAATAGGAGGCTAGCAGGACAACAATAAAGCTTTGTGTTTCTTGCTTCAGAGTTGATTGATTACACAGCCATTATTAAATCATCATCATCATCATCATCATCATCATCATCACAACAAGAAGAAGAATTAGAACAAAAAGGCTGACTGACTTTATTACCAGTATGGGAAAGTGGATGTGCCCAGTGCCATGGAGGAAACAGTGGACTGTGCCACTACCTCTCAGTCCTTTAGGTGGTCCTGTCTAGGTTCCTGCCTTTGAGAAGCCACGTCACACATCAACTCATTGGTTTCCACTGTTTCCCCTTTAGAGGGTTCTGATTTCCCTCAAGGGCAGTGGGCACTGGGCACGTCCACATGCCGTACAGGACATCATCCACTTGCAGCAATGTGTTTCAGTTGCCCACCAAGGTTATTGTGGATACCTTGCAGTGCTGCATTGCCTATCTTTTATTTTACTATGTATATTATTTAAGGCTGTGTGTGAGTTTGCTTGGGCTACTGCTTCGCCAATGCACTTCTCAGTGACTGAAGTCCGACCCAAAGAAAAAGAAAGAAAAGTTTCCTCTGTATGTCTTTTGCTTAATACCCCTGCCCCCCCCCCAACATTGGGATTGGTCTTTCCCAATTTTGTAACAACCCTGTGGGATAGCTTAGGTTGAAAGAAGTGAATGGCCACAGGTCATTGTAAGCTTCATGATGGAATGGGACAGCCCAACCCCACATCATAGTCTGATGTTTTAAGCATACTACCAAACCACACGACAACTATGGGCTTCTGTAGGAATCTGTTTTTGCAGAACTTCACTCAGGATTCTGAGAAAGTTTATTAAATGTTCCAGTTAGTACAATGAAAGTTCTTTATTTGATTACATTCACACACAGAGAAGTTGCCTTTCGAGGCAATTTCCTAACAATAGATTGTGCCCCATTTTGCTCAACCATAATTTTCTTTGCCATGCTAATTCTGGGAATATGAACTATGGCCCGGAACGGGTATCTGAACGTGGTTTTGGGGCAACATTTGGAGCTTTTAATATTTGTCCCACCTAGTCATGTGCGTCTGGTGAGTTTGGTTGACTTACCTCATTGAGAAGCTGCCATTACAGCCAATTTTGCGCAATATGCGTTTTTGCCCGGAATGGGTATCTGAACGTGGTTTCGGGGCACCTTTTGGAGCTTTTTACATCTGTCCCACCTAGTTATGTGCATCTGGTAAGTTTGGTTGACTTACCTCATTGGGAAGCTGCCGTTACAGCCCATTTTGCACAATACGCGTTTTTGCCCGGAACGGGTATCTGAACGTGGTTTGGGGGCAAGTTTTGGAGCCTTCTATATTTGTCCCACCTAGTTATGTGCATCTGGTGAGTTTGGTTCACTTATCTCATTGGTAAGCTGCCGTTACGGCCCATTTTGCGCACTACGTGTTTTTGCCTGGAACGGGTGTCTGGATGTGGTTTCAGGGCAATTTTTGGAGCTTCTTACATCTGTCCCACCTAGTTATGTGCGTCTGGTGAGATTGGTTGACTTTCCTCACTTGGAAGCTGCCATTACGGCCTGTTTTACACAATACACGTTTTTGCCCGGAACGGGTATGTGAACGGGGCAATGTTTGGAGCTTTTTACATCTGTCCCACCTAGTTATGTGCGTCTGGTGAGTTTGGTTGACTTTCCTCATTGGGAAGCTGCCGTTACGGCCTGTTTTGCGCAATACACGTTTTTGCCCAGAACGGGTATCTGAACGTGGTTTCGGGGCAACTTTTGGAGCTTCCTATATTTGTCCCACCTAGTTATGTGCATCTGGTGAGTTTGGTTGACTTTCCTCATTGGGAAGCTGCCATTACGGCCCATTTTGTGCAATATGCTTTCTCCGCTGTGGCACCCCGGTTGTGGAATGAGCTCCCCAGAGAGGTCCGCCTGGCGCCTACACTGTACTCCTTTCGTCGCCAGCTGAAGACCTTTTTATTCACTCAGTATTTTAACACTTAATTTTAACTTTAATTTAAATTATACTGTTTTAACTCTGTATTTTAACCTTATATCAATTTTGCTGCGTGGTTTTATCCTGGTTGTGCTTTTTATATTGTATTTTGTATTTGTATTTTTAACTTGTTGGTTGTTTTATGATGATTTTAATTTTTGTGAACCGCCCAGAGAGCTTCGGCTATTGGGCGGTATAAAAATGTAATAAATAAATAAATAAATAAATAAATATGCGTTTTTGCCCGGAACGGGTATCTGAACATGGTTTCGGGGCAACTTTTGGAGCTTTTTACATCTGTCCCACCTAGTTATGTGCATCTGGTGAGTTTGCTTGACTTACCTCTTTGGGAAGCTGCCGTTACGCAATACGCGTTTTTGCCCGGAACGGGTATCTGAATGTAGTTTGGGGGCAACTTTTGGAGCTTTTTTCATCTGTCCCACCTAGTTATGTGCGTTTGGTGAGTTTGGTTAACATACTTCACTTGGAAGCTGCTGTCCCTGCCCGTCTTGCGCAATATGCGCTGTGCGCGGAACGGTTATCGGAACGCAGTTTCTTTGCACATTTTGTGGCTTGTTGCATCCCTGCCATGGAGTTATGCATGACTGGTGAGTTTGGTTGATATCGCTTGTTCAGAAGTGGCCGTTCCGGCCGTCCCATTCTGTTCCGGATGTTGTTTTGGGAGTTCTGGGGTTAATAATGATATAATATTGGAATGGTTTTAGTCCTAAAATATTGTTCCCAAGTGTTGATAACACATGCCACTGTTTTTGGTATGGTTTTTTAATATAATGGGGTTGTTCCGGCCTGTTCCGTTCCATTCCGGCTTTTACACCGTCTCCTACTTTTCTCTTTAAAACACTTGCCTATGTGGTTTAATTTTATTTATCAACACTGCTTCCTGGTTTTGTCTTTGTGCTACTTTTTCCTGTTGTAAATGTCTTTTAATTAGTTTTTATGTTTTTACATTTTGTAAATTGCTTTGAGCAATCCCTGTTTTGGAGGAGGGAGGAAGTGGAACCTCTCAGCCCAGTTCAGCCTGGAAAACAAATTCAAGACTAAAGGCTCATCAGCCTCACTTTTCTTTATCTCCTCCATTCCTGGAGAAAACAAGCAGATTTCAGCTAGCTGCAGGGATCTCTCCTGCTCCATCTCATTGGCGTGATATGCTTTTCTGTGCACCTGGAATTATTTAGCTCCTAATAGCTAACACTTCCCCAGGTGTGTTAGACTACAGTTCCCATCATTCTCAGGGAAACTATAATGCAACACATCCAGAGGGGAAGTTTGTAATAACTATTGTAATTTTGGTCCTCTCTGTCTAATAAATCAGCTGTCTTTGATTGTGCTTAGACCCAAAGTCATCTGGTTGAAGAGGCCACGTTGCCTGAAGTCCTTTGGGCCTCCCTTAGAAAGAGACCATGGGGTGGGGTGGATTTTCTGGTCTTTCGCCTTACTGCCTCAGGAAGCTGGTTGGTGTGTGTGTGTGTGTGTGGGTGTGGTGGTAGTGGTGTCTGAACCCAGGCGTCTAGCTGCACAACCAGCCGGTGGGGGCTCTCTTTGCGGAAGAGCGTCTGTAGTACGCCGTGCGTGTAACGTTCTGCCTCCCGATCGGCCTTGCTGGTGCATTGCAATCCTCGCTGCTGCCGAAGCTCTTCCCATTCGTTCAAGGCTTTTCCAGTCTCCTCCCTGCTGCCTCGTCCTTTTGTAGTTCTCTCCCCCCCCCCCCTGTCCCTAGGCTAACGAGCTGGCTTTGGTCCTCCGAAGAGGAGAGGCACGTGAGAGTTTAGAAAATCCAAGAAGGAACGAAAGGCTCCTCCAGCCAGCCACTGCAGCCCTTGTGTTCATCCACGTTTGTCCCATTTATTTGCATGGTTCCCGCGAAAGGCAACTGCGGAACCCAGTAGAGACGCGAGCGACAGAGCATGGCCCAGAGGAAAAGCATCTGGAACGCAGAAAACGACCTGCCGGTCTACTTGGCCCGGCCCGGCACAGCGGCGCAGACGCCCCGGCAGAAATACGGCGGTATGTTCGCCTCCGTGGAGGGCGCCTATGAGAACAAGACCATCGACTTCGATGCTTACAGCGTGGGTAAGAAGGGCTCCCGCACCCCGCGCAGCGGCAGCCGCCACGACATGCTTGACGGCGCCTGTGGGGAGAACTATAGCGAGACGGCCAGCGACATCAGCGAGATCTCCGGCTCCGTGATCAGTTCGCCCAGTGGTGAAAGGGACGACAAGGTTCCTGGCGTAGAGATCAGGTACCCCCTCGGGAAGGAGTTGCTGCAGAGCCCAGACAATGGGAAGGTAAGGCGCTTGGCTGGTGGGCTGGGACGTGGAAAAAAGGAATGGCTGCTGCTATTCAGGCCCGGGGGAGGAGGCAATCCCACCTCCTCACTCGCCCATCCTACGCCTTCACCACTACCTCTGCTAAAGGGCTCACTGTGGCCTTCTTGTGAGTAAAATTGGGAAGAGGACTCACAGGGGGCATGGCAGCAGCACCTGGCTATCAGTGTAAAGGCAGCAGAGACTCAAAGAATTATACTTCCTTGGTGCAATAATATCCATTGAACTATCTATCTAAAAGCCAGCTCCACACGTTCTTCTACAGTTTATTGCAACCAAGAAATGAAACCCCGAATGAGGCTGGCTTGGTTTCAGTGTCCCAAATTGAGTTCTATGGGATGAGCATTGAACACAGGTAATGATCTCAGAGATGGGTGGAGTGGAGAAATGGAGCTCTCCATCCATCCCTCTTTCATCAAATCTGACTTGGCTTTTAGCTAGTATATTATGAATATGCTGTAAAAAGTAAGTGTGTCCCCACTTGAAACCTGAAGTGTCTGGCTGATGTCCGTTCTCTTGCGACTGTCTTTATGTATGATGCCATCGTCACACAAAAATCATAGTGAGAGTTATTAAATGCACATGACGGAACATAATGGTGCTAAGAAGGTGGCTTTATGTGCACATACTCTGAATATGGATGCCATAGGGCTGAAATGCTTGTCCTCAGTGGCTTGTTATATCAGTTTCACTTTGCATGTCTGTCTGCATTAGCAAACACTTCTCCTTGCCCACTGCACATCTCTGTTAACTCATTGTAGGGAGCTCATCTCTTTGTGCCTAGTAAATTGTTTGATATAGCAGCCCTAGTGGTTTCAAGTCCTATAACTTCGAGATGTCAGGCAGTTAACATCTTGTAAAGTCAGGCAGTTCTCTTCTGAAGTACTGGTTGTGCAGTTCCAGCTTTGCTGAGCAACCAATTACTTTTCTCTGGTTTGCTTGACCTTTCTTTCAGAAAAACTGGGCAGTTTGTTAATTTCTGTCACTGAAGCCACACTAGAACTCAGTAAAATTAGGTTTAAGGGAAGCTCTTAATGAGCTGAACAAGAAGCACAGCTTGGTTGGCTACTTACTAACCTTTGTGGAGTAGATAATCTAGTTTTTAACTCTCATAGCATGCAAGACTGAGAAAGCTAGCACACACCACTTCACCTAGGGCATTTGTATATAATTATTTCATCTTACATTTGTAAGATGAATAATTTGTAATTATTTCATCTTACATTAAGATATTAATTATGAGTAAAATACTATTAAGTGTCTTTGATCACAACTGAAATTCTCTTGAAAACTAAAAGTTTTCCTGTGCAAGCCACTAAAATAAATAGCAGTGCATTATTGCCACACAGTTAAATTTGCTAGCAATTTGTAGTCTGTTGATGTCTGTAAGACTGTTCATTACAATGATCATCAGAGAAGAAAAGACTAAAGGGCTATAGCAAAACTGTTCACGGTTTGTGTTGCTCTCTATACTGGAGTCGTCAGAAAACCAACACCGTTTCAAGGTCAGAATTGTTCTTTACACATGAATCTAAGTTCTTGGATGTTTTCTAGTTCTATTGTGATCACTAGATATAAACTTTAAATTCAGAAAAAGATGTCTCTTCAACTGCTTCTATTGCCCTGGTGGAACTCAGGCATATGCCTATTAGCTAAACTTATAATAGAAGAAAGATGGAGTCTAACATTGTGCAAGATACAATAATTATTCATTAAACAAAAAACCTACAGTTTTCAAAACAACATTAAGGCTCTATAGTTTTCAAATAAGCACCAAAAAGCAGGGAAATTGGGAGTTAAGGGTCACAAGCCTTAGCCACATCTTCCCTAAGGAGGCAGAAAGTGCAAGTGAAATTCTCATTCTCCCAAAGCAGTTAAACCATGAGGACAGGATGGAGAATAGGATATGCAAAGGTGACTGTGGGGTTGTGAAAAACTGATGATAAACAACTTAGGGCCACCTACTTCTCTTTTTTTGTTTAGAGCAGCCCTTCCCCAACTTGGTGCCCTCCAAAGGTGTTGGACTACAACTCCCATCATTACAAGTCAGCTATGTCCCTATGGTCAGGAATGCTGACTTGTAATCTCAAACATCTGGAGGGCAGAAGTCATCAGAGGTGACTGGGGGGTTGTGGAACATGAACAACTTTGGGCCACCTACTTCTCTTATTTTAGAGCATCTCCTCATGTTGAGAGTTGCAGCCCAACACATCTGAGGGGCACCAGGTTGGGAATGCTGTTCTAGAGCAAGGGCAGGCAGAATGTAGATCTCCAGATGTTTTGGAGTTGAACTCATAAAAGCCCCTATCAGCATGGACAGTGATCAGGAATGCTACAAGTCAATGTCCAAAACATCAGGATAGATCTATTTTCTGTCCACATCTGTTCTAAAGTATGATGTTTTCCAGCATTATGATATGCAATATTCCAAGGAACTCCAAAAGACATTCAGCAGTTTAGATAGACAAACCAAATGAAGCAGCAATGAATAAATCTTGAATACCTAACCCAGAGAGTTCTTCATATGCCAAAATTAGTTTTCAACATATGGCATAAGTTGTCTGTTTATTGAATATCAGATATATGGTGTTGTGGGACAAACACAGAGAATTTTTCTTGCATGTTCAGCAGTATGAGATCAAAGGCAGAACTGGCACCTAAAAGTTTCATGTGTAAGGATTATTTTAAACTATTGATGAAAATTATTTTTGTCTGCGCAACATGCAGCATGCTCAACACATCTGGAGAAGGCAGCCTTACAAAATGAAAACGTATACAGCTAAAGCCTATAAATAGAAATATAAAATAGTTAAAAACATAATTAAATACATTTCAATATCAAAACATTTAAAACTTTTAAAATATATAACAATTTATTAAAAGTCCAAGGAATAGACAGAGGTCCAGATTATTTGCCAAAGGCATGCCGGAACAAAAACGTTTTTGCCTTCCTCCAAAAATACATCAAGAGCCAGTCTAGACTGCAATGATTAGAAAGAAAATGTATGTGTACACTGTGCAAAAAACGCTACAGTTTAACTGTTTCTAAAGCTTATGAGAAAAACAATGTGACTAGGCCGAAACCAATGTTGTAGGCCCAGAAGCACTTTGAAAGGTTTCAAAACTGTACTTAAAAACTTTGATTAGCCCAAACTAATTAAAGGAAGTGTTTGAAGCTTTCAACTTTATAGCGGTATTGACCAAACTCTTAGGGGAGAAAAGCTACCTGTATAGCTACCTGTTCCAAGGAGAGATCTGAAGACCAGGTGATCATGGATCCAGAGAAAGGCTGGAAGAGATCACTGCTTTACCAGTGAGCAAAAAAGCAAACTGGCCTTGGGAAAAGAGAGCCCAAAACACTCTCAAAAAGCTAAAGGAAAACATGTTCCAAAAGAGAACAGAGAACTCTTCTTCTCTCAAAAGGGAGGCAAGAACTAGACTGTTTCTCAGAAAGCCAGACCTGCTTATGAGTTAAAGTTTCAATCCCATTCAGTTCCATAGCTTCCTTGTGGTAGGGTCTGAAACCAGTCTGCTTAGTGGGTAAACCAAAACCCAACAATCATAAGAAACAAATAAAAGTATTCATATGAACCAAAGTGTAGTACTTATTAAATAAGTACTAATTAAGTACTTATTAAATAAGTACTAAATAAGTGTAGTACTTATTTAAATATTTTTGCCCTACTTTTTGCAGTGTATAAAGAGGCTTACAAAAAGTTGTTAATTGTAGGATTATTGTGCTGGAAAGGAGAGGAAATTCTCAGTAACATCTCTCACACTCCTCCTTCCAAGGTTCCAGGCAGTTTCAATTAAAAAGGCTACAATCCACTACACATTTATCTGGGAGTAAGACCATTACACTCAATGGAACTTACTTCTGAGAAGACACTGATGATTCCACTATTATTACTATTATTATTATTATTATTATTATTATTATTATTATTTATTTATTTATATAGCACCATCAATGTACATGGTGCTGTACAGATTATACACAGTAAATAGCAAGACCCTGTCTGTACTAGAGAAGGCAGGCAGCCATTTTATTTCCAACATTCTAATCTATCTGAGGCAAGAGGGAGGGGGAGAGTGACGCTACTGAGCGTGGGTCACACTATTGTTCAAGCAGCCCTCTGTATTCACTCTAATGGGATGAATATTAATTAAAAATCAACTGAAGGGAATTTTTTGAAAAAGAGCCATTCCACCAAGGAGCCATTCCACCAAAGAGCCATTCCACCAAGGAGGAAGAAGACCCCATCACTGGATTAATGGGGAAGGGGCTGAATACCCCAAATTTCATGGAGAAAAAATGCCAACCTATATTAGAACCATTTTGATTCAGAGTGTTGTTGTTTTTCTTTTATAATTTAAACTGCCCTCCTTCCCTCAACCTTTCACCAATCTTCTTGAAATTTTCAGAATATATAAAACCAACATTTCTTTCTGGCACATATAAATTTCAGCAATATTGGTCAAACATTTTCAATTTTATGAATGTTAGAATGACACACATACACCCAATTACTGCTTCATAATGGTGGAATGCAGAATCTACTGTCCGCTCTTAACTACAGTGTCCCCTGTAAATACTTGAATAGAGTATTTGTAGAAGGGTAAGAGGGATGGTATCACACATGCTGGCCCTGCTTCAGTGTTCTCACATGCATGG